>NW_027142380.1:3962500-4432500 GCF_026170545.1 Melanerpes formicivorus | reverse complement strand
TCAGTGTGCTCATTCCTGTTATTTCTGTAAACACTGATTAATGCCGAATCGTGAAAGTTTTTGGCCCCAGAGGGGCTGTTCAACCAACGTGGAGAATTCTGTGGAGTTTGACCTTTATGGTAAGAGTTGCCAGTAACTTCTAGGTCAGCAGAGCTACATATGCTGCCCTTACACACTTTCACTCTATTCACTCCCTCTTGACTATTCATTCCTTTGCATTCAAGCCAATGTTGTCTCTGATAGAAATCTTGTTTTAAACCCATCTGCTGTACTAGGCTTGTTGTATCACCGGAGTAGTAATTACAGATGCTGTTCTCCTCCTCACTTTGATACCTTTTGTTGCAACAGGCTTTCAGCTCTGTCTCTTGGCTGACTGTTCTGCTGAAGAACATTATAAATGGCTCATAATATGTTCAGTTTATTTGGCTCTCATAAATAGTACCAGGAAAAGATGTCATTTATGACCCGTTGCTGCCATCTGTAAATGTGTGCCTGTTAGGGCTTCAGGATTGTATTTTCTGAAGATTTATTTTGTTTAAAAGGAGGAGTAGGAACTGGAAAAAAGTACCCCAATTTACTCAGGAGTTGCTGTAAATCATGTGAGTCTTGAGGTGATGCCAGTTTCTGTTTTGGATGTGATACTAATCCATCAGCACTGCTTCCTGGGCATATAATGAAGAGGCAGTAAAGTGTCATATAAATGGGAAATTGTGGGGTTTCAAGACAGAGAGGAATATGAAATATGTGCTGTCACAAGGGCTGCTGTTTAACACATGTAGAGGTTCAGTAGTTGGAACTGACCATGATATGACAATCTACTACACAAAAGAGAGCTTCAAGACAGAGCCTGCTATTCAGAATTTAAGACATTGGTATTTGGTTTGTCCTTACTGCCTTTCCTGGCATGATCTCATAACAATAAAGTGTTGTACCTGTACAACATAGTGGGATAAACTTGGCTTCACATTTTAGGCCTTCCTCTTCTCTTCCAAATTCCTGTAAGAGGTTTTCAAGCCTTAAATGCTTGGCAATTAACATGCAGGTTACTGTGATCTGAAATTTATCCTTGCTTTTTGAATAATACATGGCCATCAAAGTTTTTTAATGTAGTCATTTGCTGTGGACTGGGGAGTTCCTAAAATATTTAAAATCATTCTGTTTCTTGATATTTCCATGCCCTAGGAGAGAAAGACAGCCACATACACTGCTTCCCAGGTGGAATTCTGCTAACTGCAGGATTTTTTCTAAAACAAACCAACAAATTCTATCAAAATAGAGGAAGCTGTCTGCAAAACTGTGACTGATTCTAAATTAAAGGCTGATAAGTGGCCAGGGGCCTGAGCACATCCTATCAACTAGGGTATAAATGCCATTAAAATCAAGTGAAGTTTATACATGAGTCCAGGCTCATGCAATATTTACCCCCATATTTCATCAGTTTGGACTTATCCAGGCCTAGAGGCACCAACAGATGATCTCTGGCAAGTCAGCAGAAAGTAATGCATGCCCCATCCCTTTCACTTCAAAATCAAACATCTCTGCATCAGACTATTTCAGAGTGATACTATGCACTAAAATGATGTGTCCTTCATTGAAGCAGCAGAGATGAACAGCCACATTCCATATTGCTGACTGGGCAGACAGGGAGGGGGCCAAGGAGGGCAGCTACCCTAAGCAAAAGTTTGTCAACATGTGAATTTAAAATCCTCAAAGAGTAGTCAAGATATTGAAGATGAAATGGAGGCAGTTTTGTCTCTTCAAGGAGTCTCATTAGCTTTATGGTTGCAGCAAATAGTTTCTTAAAAGAGAGCTTTTGAGATGTGCTACAGCAGGAGGGAGAGAAGCAGCAGAAAATGGTCTGCAGAGCAGTACTTAAGCTGAGCATTTACTTTGGTCATACTCAAGCAATTCAAATTACTGGCATCGTGCCTCAGTCAAGGTTATTTGGTCTGTTCCTAAGCTGATGTGACTGATGCTGACGGCAAGGGTCAGGATTGTGTGGAATGGGAATTTCACCCTGCTTATGTGGCTTTTGTAGACCAGGCTTCATCTCCACCCTTGTGTCATCAATAACTAGTCTTGAATTTCCTCCTTTCCTTTGCACTTGTCAAAAATTTCAGATTTTTCTGTCTATCATTAGAGAACCAAGCTTGTGTAGCATTACCTCACATTGGCTGTGAGCTAAGAGCCTATGTATGGATCTGTCTGTGGCTGAGCTTATATGCAGCAATTTGCTGACTCAGGAAAATTGGATGGGAGGCTGTCCCTCCAAGCCTGGTGATTTCTGCAAGTATGAATGAGATTCATTGAATTAGCTGCCTTGATACTTTCTAAGGATAGTCAGAAAGAGGAATGTCTGGGGGAGGGAGTTGGCTGAGGCTGATTCCATATGTGCTAGAAAAAATATTGATTGGATGTGGAAACAACTTGGACAGTTTCTTGAGGACTCAGGCTTTTGTTCCACATAAATGAGAAAATCTTTTTTTCATTGTTTCTCTGCAAGATTCTTCTGGATCTTGTTTTTCTTCTGAGTCTCCAGTTTGCTTTGGGGACCCACAGACAACTTCTTTCCTCTCTGTTTGATCCAACAATTGTTGCCACTGCTTTGAAGTGTTGAGTCTGCTGGCAAACCCTTTGTCTTTGTAACCTTTGAACTGCAGTTGTGTAACAAAGGGCTCCCTTCCAAGAGCATGAGGCAATTTCTCTGCTGTACAGTAAAGCACCAGACATGGTCAGCATGTCCTGCTCCTAATCCTCAGTGGTAAAAGAGGTCCTGACCACAGGCACAGAGAGCTTAAGGAGAGAGAATCCTTAGATAATGCCAAGCATCACTCTCTGATGGTGGACCAAAGTATCACATCCTGTGAGTTTCCAGATGTGACATAAAGCAGTCATAAAGTTTGTGTGACTGATTCACAGAACTGAATTCATTATTCTATGAAATGATTTATTGAATGAGTAGATGATGTTTAAAGATCCCTGTGCACAGTATCAGAAAGGAAAATACCATAAACAAAAATGCATGGCATATGTTTTCCTGTTGTGCTTTCCTATATTCTGGTTGAGGATACATCAGACATCTGTTTTCCTCCTCCAGTCCCTTCTCTGGTTGAAAAGATAACTTGATGAGACAGGTGTTTCTAGACAAAATGCTGGAGATGTCAAAAAAGAAATCTTCTCAGAAAAAGTCTAAACCTGTTCTTCCATGGTCCTTGGAAAGGGAAAAATACCATCTTATACAAGCGATACTTGATGCCACTTAATCTACATTTGCTAGCCTGAAAAGGTTTTAATTCTTAGTAAAAGAAACTGCTAACTCCTAACATGCATGGCACAGATTGGCCCAAACTGTTTCTTTATGTTTTTTTCTCTCCTCTGAACAATTAACAGAATTGAAAGTTGACCACTGCTGAACTTCCTTGTGCTTTTGGGACCGCTTGGTCTGGAAGTCTTCAGCTTAATTGTGCAATAACAATGCAAAAATATGCAAATTAGAAACAGCTCTGAAGTGCTTAACATGAAAACACATGATTTTGATTATCTATAGCCTGTGTTGAGAGCCTGGAACAAACATGCATGAGAGACCCTGTATCTGTAGGGTGCAGATATGGTTGGCTCATGCCTTCCAGCTGCCCATGAAACTGGAGCATCTGGGGCTCAGAGGCATCTGGGCTGTCTTTATTCCAGAACTCAGTGGCCTGAATTTGTGGGTTCATGGGCATTCATTATTTCTAAGTGCCTGTTTGCATCTCTGGAGCATCCCAGGTCCAGAAGGGAATTCTCCTTCCTGAAGACTTCCAAAGTAAAGAGAACTGCTTCCTTTGGCTGAGAGCAGGGTGATGATGAACACTGCCCTTATGTCATTGCATCAAATATTTTGCCCTGAAATTCTACCAATCTTGGAGGTATCTTGGTTTGTAACAAATATTATTTACAATCATTGCTTCTGCTATAGCATTGCTTCAGTATATTGAAAAAATATCATATCCCTCTGCTTACTAAAGATTTCATTCATCAGCCTGACTCTGCTTACCCCAATTATGATTTAATAAAGATAGATTCTTCTAACACAGCTTCATGACATTTCCAGATTATTTGTCCTTTCTGTGACTGACATTTGTTGCACAGCAATGAAGCCTCATGATTTTTGCATCAAAATTTCTTCTATATAACAGATGCACTGTAATTCAGTGAGCCAAAAAAATAGGCACACACTGCCTTCAGGTTTAATTGCTCTTTACTCCCTGCTTTGTGGTGAAAAATGATCCATAAGGGTAGCTTTTCAGGGAGAAAAGGCTGGTGAATTTAAAGTACTGAATAAAGAGACGAGTAGACTGTTGTGGGCTTCGTTGCAAGGTGGATGTATGCTATGCTTGTTTGCACTTTTGTCCCAAATGAGGTTTGACTTTTCTGCTTTGTGTTAGTCAGTTTGCCTTCCCACCTGAAGTCTCCTATAGCTGCCTCATGATTTATCTCATTGTCTTGCCCTATCTCTTGATGAAGTAGCATACAGTTGATTCCTTTATTTTCAGCATGCTCTTTGTCTTGATCAACCTTTACTGCAAACCATGGCACAATTCATACTTTCTCAGACTCTGGTTCCTGCAAGGTCTTGTACTAAAGGCAGGATGTCATGAGATTAGGGGCTTCATCTATCACAACAGAACTGCAGCAACAGCTCTGCAGCAAAACAGAAAAGGGGAGACAACAGTGGAAAGCTGCACCAGCAGACTGCATACATCAGGCTGCTAGCAAAAACTGATTTTCCAGTTTTTCAAAAAGCAGAGCAACTTTGTGTGCATGGAGTCCTGCCAAACCCACATTAATTGTATTTAATTTGATTGCTTGGAGCCCAGATGAAAATGCTTTTCAAATAATTAGTTGACTCTAATCATAGAGATCCTCATTCAGAAAAAAGCCTTGCTGTGGAGAGCATACAAGCACATGCCTGAGTTCTATATGAGTCAAAAGGACGTAATCATTTAATTAAGAGCTTTCCTGAGCAAGGTCAGGAATGTTCATAGGAGTCATAACGACCAGTTTTGTCTCAACCTATGCCAGAAACAACACCACTTGTGGTCTACTGATTAATGTTTTTCATGGTTTCCCCTCCTTGGCTTTTTTCTTAACCACTCCACAAGGATCTCCATGTCTGAGGTTTGTTCCACATGTTCTATCAAGTGGCAATGCCCCTCATCAAGTACGAGCATACTCAAAACCTGGTTGTGTCTTTGTGTCCGGGTACTGTCTTCTCCCTGTCCTGGAAGTTCTTCTTCCTGATGTCTTCCCCATGTTTCTTCCCTTGCTATGCTCTGCAGTGCTTATATCCTCCAGGATGGAAAATGGCTGTACACTGGGAATATCCATTCATCTGGGTGTGTTGGATGGGAAGACCATTTCTTCACTCTCATGATTGCTAGTAACAAATATTTAGAGGGATTCTATATATTCTTATCACTGGTTCTTATGGTCTCTATGCTGGACAATATTCCCAGCCTTTCCATGATGGTATTTCGCAGCTGAGCCTCAGGCTGAGCTATGAACTCGGGACACATTTGCATCTCAGGCGTCACCAGACCCTGGCTGCCCTGGCTGGCTCAATACTACCTGAAGGATGCAAACCAAAACTCTGTGCCACACAGCTCCTTTATAAAGCCCTCTGCACTGTCAGGAAGCACAGTTTTGTATTGAAATTTAGGTGCTGTCCTGGTTTAAGGCCAGGCAGATCCTCTCTTGCCCCTAAAAGGGGCAAAAGAATAACACACAAATGGATTGCAGAAGTGATGGAAAGTTTAAATGGAAAAGCAGTAGTGCTTTACAGAAAGCTACAAGCATAGTGACAAAAGAAACCCAAAGCATACGGTGTCTCCTACAGCAAACCCAAAAGTCTCCCAGCACTTCCCCTTTCCACACCTGAGGGTATACCCAAAACCCTCAGGGCTCGCTCTTCCCCGCCGCCACTGCTAAGCTGGTCTCAAGGCTGGCCAGGTCTGAGGCTGCCCCTCCCCCTTCTCCTCCTGGTATTAGGCCTAGCCAGACTTAAGAGGCCTTGAGATACTCCCCCACTGTTACCTGATGGGGAGCATCTCTCCTGGGAGTGGAGAGGGAAGAAAGAGGCTGAACATGAGCCAGCAGTGTGTGCAGGTGGCCAAGAGGGCCAATGGCATCCTGGCCTGCATCAGGAATAGTGTGGCCAGCAGGAGCAGGGAGGTCATTCTGCCCCTGTACTCAGCACTGGTTATGCCACACCTTGAGGACTGTGTCCAGTTCTGGGCCCCTCAGTTTAGGAAAGAGGTTGAGTTGCTGGAACGTGTCCAGAGAAGGGCAACAAAGCTGGGGAGGGGTTTGGAGCACAAGCCCTGTGAGGAGAGGCTGAGGGAGCTGGGGTTGCTTAGCCTGGAGAAGAGGAGGCTCAGGGGAGACCTTCTTGCTCTCTGCAACTACCTGCAGGGAGGTTGTATCCATGTGGGGATTGGTCTCTTCTCCCAGGCAACCAGCACCAGAACAAGAGGGCACAGTCTCAAGCTGTGCCAGGGGAGGTTTAGGCTGGATGTTAGGAAGAAGCTCTTCATGGAAAGAGAGATTGGCCATTGGAATGCGCTGCTCAGGGAGGTGGTGGAGTCACCATCACTGGAGTTGTTTAGGAAGAGACTGGATAGGATGCTTGGTGCCATGGTTTAGTTGATTCGATAGCATTGGATGATAGGTTGGACTCGATGATCTCAAAGGTCTTTTCCAAGCTGGTTTATTCTAGTCTAGTCTATTCACAGGGTGCAGGACATTATGGGTATGAAATACACTGTTTCCTTTGTCCTCCTACTGGGCTGGGCACTCAGGACACTGGAGGTGTAACTTGTGTGGCAGCAACAGGAGGTACCTAGCCTAAACTGCCACAGGTGCCAAAACTCAGGTATATACCACAAATGAAATAGTGTTTCCACAGCACACAAATGGGCTGGAGTTATTGAAGAATCAAGAGGGGAAGCTTGAAGTTTGAGTATTTTCTAAGGTGGAAGTGAACTAGAAATGCTAAGGGAAAGGCAGATGTTGGAACAAAGATAAAGGCAAGGGCACAAAAATCTATTTTCTTAAAACAACCAAAAAGAAAAAGGCCTGTCAGAATGATAGTCAGGGTAGTATTTAGCTCTCACTGACTATGTGAAGAACAAAAAAGACTGGGATAAAAAACAAGCAAAGTGGAAAGGTAAACAGAGAGTTTTCCATCCAAAAGATAGAAAAAAAGGTTTTCAAATTTTCTTGTATTTTGTTAAAAAAAAAAAAAAAAGAAGACTGATAAACCTTTGACAGATTCCACCTTTCTAGAAGCTTGTACTGAAAAAAGTGCCCAAAACAAACCCCACAAAACCAGACTCCAGCAGCCCACCCTTCAAATGTGCTTTTCCTCTCTTGGTACACCCTTAAGAAGACCTGGCAGTGGAAATGTTTCAGTGTAGTGTAAATATTAAAGAAAAAGCAGCAGAGAAGTCCTGAGGTGTTGTAGTATAGATGTTGTAGTATAAAACCTTCTTCCCACACTGAAGAAAGAGAACCCCTTGGACTGCTTTTCCCCACATGCCCTCATTTTCTTTCTTTGCATATTTAGCAGGGTTAAAACTAGGTCAGACTCTACCCGCCATGTGCTGCAGCTGTGGCTGTGACATTAGCCTGGAGCTGCCTCTGGCTGCTGTCAGTTTTCAGGGCTGGTATGAGGTTTCTGGTGGAGTCAGCGAGCCTGATCTTCTTCTCGCAGACCATGGCGTAAATCAGAGTGACTCTTCAGATGCAGCGGAGTAAGGCCTGGTGAGGGATGGAGAAAGCATGGGCTGAGACACTGCAAAAACCAGCTGGAAACTGATCTTGAAGGCATGGCCAGGAAGGACCAGGAGGGTCTGTCATACAAAAAATACTCACCCTTAGGGAAGGAAGCCTGGACCACAGCAGAGCTTATGCCTTTGGGCAAGGGACTGTTTCACAATCCTCTGCAGGAGAGGCATCCAAAGCCTTTCTTATTGCCATGGAGAGGGATAGTGGGACAAGATGTGTGGGCAGGGATACTTAGGTTGGGTCTGCCTCTCAGATACTTCATCTGCCCTTACTTAAGAAAAAACAGAGCAGATTGTAGAGTCATAGAATGTTTTAGGTCAGAAGGGACCTTTAAAGTTCATCTACTCCCACCCCCCTGCAGTGGGCAGGGACATCTTTGACTGGAGCAAGTTGCTCAGAGCACTGTGCAACCTGGGCTGGAATGTTTCCAGAGATGAGGCATTTACCACCTTTCTGAGCAACCTGGGTCAGTGTCTCACCACCCTCTTTGTAAAGAGCTTATTTATTCTATCCTGTCTAAATCTCTCCTCTTTTAGTTTAAAACCATCTCTCTTGTCTTGTTGCAACAGGCCCTGCTACAAAGTCTGCTCCCATCTTCCATATAGGCCTTTATAAGTACTGAAAGGCTTCAATAAGGTTTCACAGGAGCCTTCTCTTCTCCAGGCTGGTGTTGTTCTCCTCATGAAATAATGTGCACATCAGCCCACAGCTGCTTGCCACAATTTGTTGGCTTTTTGGCTTGAGGAAGGGTGTTGCTAGAAAAGGACAGAATCATGAGCTGGTGATCAATGCCAGCATGTTAGCATTAGAGGAGATGAAACACTTCATACTAAAAAGCTAGCAATTCCTTGTCAAAGTCTGGCTCCCAGCAGTCAGGCTGGGGGAGCAGTGAAGTGCAGCATCACAGCGGGAAGGGTTAGTGAGGTTCAGCATCACAGTGCAAATGCTCAGTCTGAGGGCTATTGCCACCAGCAATAGAAGCAGCCTAAATTCAGTGGAATCCCTGCACCAGAGTGTCCCAGAGGAAATTCTGGGACCTGTCTGGCTGCTGGAAGCAGTGTCATTTGCTCCACCTTTACTTCTGATCACATCATCTCACCACCACCATCCCCTCATGGAAACCTGACCTGTGTCTCCATGTGGTGTGGTGTGTTACTCCCTCCACCCTATGACAGAGTTTAAAGCACAGCCCAAAGTCCAGGAGCTGAAGTTCCTTGGGTTGCTGAAATGAACCCATCTTTATGAAGTGTGAATCCTAACTTGCTGACACTACAGCAACATATTAGCCCTGACAAATGGACCTTTAGCAACTCGGGGTCAGTATTGACAAGGTGAGAGATTTATTTCTTTTTTATTTTTCAGCAACACAAAAAAAGTCCATGGGAAGGTGGGGGGGGGGGGGGGGGAGGGGGAGAGAGGGGTGGGGAACTCCCCAGCATGCCTCTCAGAAATATCCAATCTGACCTCTTTTTGGTGGAGTGTTAGGGAATTTTCAGTATTCGGTCAAGCCAAGAGGGGCAGCAAGAAGACGTCCACTCTGGACTTCCGGAGGGCGGACTTCAGGCTACTCAAGGAACTAATTCAGAGGGTTCCTTGGGATAAAGCCCTTAAAAACAAAGGGGTCCAGGAGAGCTGGGTCTACTTCAAGGAAGAACTGTTGAAGGTGCAGGAACAGGCTGTGCCAATGTGCCAGAAGATGAGCCGCCGGGGCAGACGGCCAGCCTGGATGGGTAATGAACTTCTAAAAGAACTAAGGGAAAAAAAGAGGGTGTATCACCTTTGGAAGAAAGGTGAGGCAACCCATGAAAAATTTAAGGATGTTGCTAGGTCTTGTAGGAAGAAAATTGGGATGGCAAAAGCACATTTGGAACTTAGACTGACTTCTGCTGTGAAGGACAACAAAAAGTCCTTCTATAAATACATTAATAACAAGAGGAAGGGCAAGGACAACCTCCATTCCTTGGTGGACATGGAGGGGAACATTGTAACAAAGGATGAGGAAAAGGCAGAGTTACTTAACACCTTCTTTGCCTCAATTTTTACTACCAGGACAGAATGTCTTCCAGACAGCTGGCCTGCAGAGCTGGCAGAAGGAGCCAGGGAGCTGCACAGTTTTCCTCTGTTCCAGAATGGGGTAGTTGGTGATCTGCTCAGCTGCTTGGATCCCCACAAGTCCACGGGACCAGATGGGATCCATCCTAGGGTGCTGAGAGAGCTGGCAGATGAGCTGGCCAAGCCACTATCCATCATTTTTCAGCAGTCCTGGCTCACTGGAGATGTCCCAGAGGACTGGAAGCTGGCCAATGTGGTCCCCATCCACAAGAAGGGCCGGTTGGATGAGCCAGGGAATTACAGGCCTGTCAGCCTGACCTCAGTGCCAGGCAAGATCATGGAACAGGTCATCCTGAGTGCAATCACACAGCACTTAGAGGATGGCCAAGGGATCAGGCTCAGCCAGCATGGATTTAGGAAGGGCAGGTCCTGCCTGACCAACCTGATCTCCTTCTACGAGCAGGTGACCCGCCTGGTGGATGTAGGGGGGCCTGTGGATGTGGTCTACCTGGACTTCAGCAAGGCCTTTGACACTGTCCCCCACAGCAAACTCCTGGCCAAGCTGTCAGCCCATGGCTTGGATGGGAGCACACTGCATTGGGTTAGGAACTGGTTGGAGGGCTGAGCCCAGAGAGTGGTGGTGAATGGTGCCACATCCAGCTGGTGGCCAGTCAGTAGTGGAGTCCCCCAGGGATCAGTGCTGGGCCCTGTGCTCTTTAACATCTTTATTGATGATCTGGATGAGGGCATTGAGTCAATCATCAGTAAATTTGCTGACAACATCAAGCTGGGGACAGGAGTTGATCTGCTGGAGGGTAGAGAGGCTCTGCAGAGAGACCTCGACAGGCTGGACAGATGGGCAGAATCCAATGGCATGAGGTTGAACACATCCAAGTGCCGGGTTCTGCACATTGGCCACAACAACCCCATGCAGTGCTACAGGCTGGGGTCAGAGTGGCTGGAGAGCAGCCAGGCAGAGAGGGACCTGGGGGTGCTGGTTGATGGTAGGCTGAACATGAGCCTGCAGTGTGCCCAGGCAGCCAAGAGGGCCAATGGCATCCTGGCCTGCATCAAGAACAGTGTGTCCAGCAGGAGCAGGGAGGTCATTCTGCCCCTGTACACTGCACTGATTAGGCCACACCTTGAGTCCTGTGTCCAGTTCTGGGCCCCTCAGTTCAGGAAGGATGTTGACTTGCTGGAGCATGTCCAGAGAAGGGCAACAAAGTTGGTGAGGGGCTTGGAACACAGCCCTGTGAGGAGAGGCTGAGGGAGCTGGGGCTGCTTAGCCTGGAGAAGAGGAGGCTCAGGGATGACCTTCTTGCTGTCTACAACTACCTGAAGGGGGGTTGTAGACAGGCAGAGGTTGGTCTCTTCTCCCAGGCAACCAGCACCAGAACAAGAGGACACAGTCTCAGACTGCACCAGGGGAGGTTCAGACTGGAGGTCAGGAGGAAGTTTTACACAGAGAGAGTGATTGCCCATTGGAATGGGCTGCCTGGGGAGGTAGTGGAGTCACCATCACTGGAGGTGTTCAGGAGGAGACTTGACAGGGTGCTTGGTTGCATGGTTTAGTTGTTTGGATGGTGTTGGATGATAGGTTGGACACGATGATCTTGAAGGTCTCTTCCAACCTGGTCTGGTCTATTCTATTCTGTTCTGTTCTGTTTTGCCATTTTCCTAGTGATTAATAAATAGAAGGAAGAGGATGTCTTCAGAAGGAAATATAATTGTGGTGCATCACCTCAGAGCTGTCAGGCATTGGAACAGGATGTCCAGGGAGGTGGTGAAGTCATTGTCCCCAGAGGTGTTAATAAAATGTAGACATGGCACTTCAGGGTATGGTTTAGTGGTCATGGTGGTGTTGAGTTGATGGTTGGGCCTGATGATCTGAGCAGTCTTTTTCAACCAAACCAATTCTATGGTTCTGTATCAATCAAGTGGTTGGTGGGGTGGGATGAGCGGCACTTAAATGAGGTTTCTGTATTCACTGTCTGGAGAATTTCCTTCTCCAGATTTCTGTTAAGTTCGGATCATAAGGACCTAAAATTAAGTGCTATGAAGACCCTAGTTTGTTTTTATTCCTATTACTTAGGACAAAATGGTGGAATTCTGAAATATCCTGACAATAGTAGGATGTGGAGAGGAGGAAGAAGAGGCAGTAAATGTGAGACCATCTGGGGTTTGGGCAGGTTGAGCAGTGAAGTGAGGGCAGTATATCAGCCAGTACTGTTGTGTAAAGGATGCAAGATGCATCTACCATGCTTCACAGGCTGCCAAAGCTATTATTCTTTGTGAACAGCAGAATATTTCACCAGTCCCTGATCTGCTGGATATTGTTGAAATGGGCTCTCAGGCCCAGCTGTGATGAGCAAGGTCTCATGCAAATCCCCTGGATACAGCAGGAAGTTTGACTCTGTGGAGTCCCTCCCAGTAACACATGCCTTGTCAGGGAGAATTCCCTGCAGCACATCCATTCACTCGAGCACTGACAATGGCACTGACTCAGAGAGCTGATGGTAAAGTTGCTGCAGCTCTCCCATTCTGGCCCTTGCAGAGCAGCTGGTGCTGAGCTGAGCAGGAGCACTTAGAGACTTTCCAGCTAAGAGCCAAGCAATGGCCATCCACAAGCTGAGCATGCAAAGCTCAGTGCGATCCTGGCCAGCTGCAATGCGTGGGTCAGCTCAGGGCTAACAAGGCAGCTGGCACAAAGGCAGGAGAGCCGCTCATCTGCTGTGTGTTCTACACGGGCAGATGTATTTGGCAGCAATAAATTTGACAGTCCTGAGCAGCTTCTCACTTCAGAATGCACTGGGTGCTGTCTTAGAAACTAGTCACCTGCTGTTTGTTTTGTATGCATGCACACACGTATGCAGTCCTCAGTCCTCTCCCAACGATTTCCTGCATGCAAAACACAGCCAGAGACTGTCAGGTGTTTTGCCACCATCACACAAGCGAATCTAATCAATCAGGATTTGAATCCATCAGATTACCTGCCCTTACCTAAATACATTCTACTCCCCTGTGTGCTTCTGGCCCTTGGCAGCCCTTAGCTGTACCTGAAAGCAACAGCTTTTAACAGTGAGTTGCCCTTCCCACCTCAGCAGTCTCTTCTCACAATGGCTGGTTGTCAGTCAGTAAGTCCCCTGTGGCTTTAGGTGTGAAGAGGGAGATGGCTTTTCTAAACCACCTGACTCCTTCGGGTGAGGGTGGTTTTCTTTTTTTTTCCCTTGTGAAACATGTTATCTCTGGCAGTTCAGCCTTTGAAGAGGATTACTGATGCTAGGGTTTGACCATGGGAAGCAGGCATCAAGCTGAGAAGGAGCTCCTCAGGCACTGCATATAGAGAAGGGGAAGATGTATGGTCTGCCAGAAACTCCAAAGAGGCCAGCATGCAGTGAGACCTTTGGTCATCCCTGTCACATGTGCTGGTGGCCCTGGGAATAGGAACATGAAGGATGCTATCGGCAATTGTAAATGACAGGGACTCATCCTCACTGAAGAAAGGAGGCTTCCAAAACCACAAGGAGCCTCTGACCCTTTTGGACCTGACATTCAGATGGTGTCCCTGGGGTGGGGGCCCCAAATCCACCATTGTGTTGGGGATGGGGGGCAGTGTTGTGGACGTTCCCAGGAATGGTACAATGAAAATTCTCTATCAAGTACCCCCGTGTTTATCTTGGAGAACTTGAAAGAGTTATGAATCTGCTGAGTGCAAACCAGGCTGAGGTGGAGAGCACAGGAACAATCATCATCACTGTGGCAGGCAATATATTATGGCTGGCTTGCCAGGCTGAAAAGTGAATACAATTCATCTTTGTGTTTGCTTTAGTGAGGGATAAGAGACTGTTTTGCTTGCTCAGGTGTTTTGAGTCTTTTAACTGTGCCTTTGTCTTGCTGGGTTTGGGAATTAGCTTCTAAGTGTTTGTGCATTCCTCCTTCTCAAACTGGAGGTTATTTGTGTGTTTGTTCAGAACGAAACAGGGCTGCTGGATGTGATATTACTTCATGCTCTCATTGATTGCTTTGCTGCTGCTGCAGTTTTGGAGGGGAAGTGGCACAAAGAAGCTGAAGTAGCATTTCTGTTTGAGAGGAGTGAGGCGCAGAAGTGGGCTGTTTATTTAAGGAGCTGTTGCCATGTTTGTTAAAGCAGCACTGATTTGTATAGGTCTCTTCTGCTGTAAGAGAGGAGAATAAAAAGAAAGCGTTCAAGTTAAAGGACTCAGCGGCAAGAAAGATACCTGGAGACAAATAGGTGCAAACAGTGGGATTCAGAACAGCCATACAGTGGCAAAAATTGTGGCCTTCCTTCTCAAGTAAGTTGTCTCCCTGCTATCTGCTTCTGTATCACAGTATCACAGTATAACTAAGGTTGGAAATGACCTTGAGGATCATCGAGTCCAACCTATCAACACAGACCCCATGACTAGACCATGGCACCAAGTGCCACGTCCAATCTCCTCTTGAACGTCTCCAGGGACAGTGACTCAACCACCTCCCTGGGCAGTGCATTCCAATGACGAATGACTCGCTTGGTGAAGAACTTCCTCCTCACCTTGAGTCTAAACCTCCCCTGGTGCAGCTTGAGACTGTGTCCCCTTGTTCTGGTGCTGGTTGCCTGGGAGAAGAGGCCAACCCCTTCCCAGCTACAACCACCTTTCAGGTAGTTGTAGAGGGCAATGAGGTCACCCCTGAGCCTCCTCTTCTCCAGGCTAAACAATCCCAGCTCCCTCAGCCTCTCCTCATAGGGCTTCTGGCACAGAATTACTTTGCATCTGGCCAGCTTAGAGCCAGGGCACAGAGAATAAGCCTGTCAGTCCTCATCCACGCAGCCATGTCCTTACTGTGACATTATTGCCCAATGTGCAGCTGGTAACAATATTTTTTTTTTTGAAAGTGTTATTGAGTCTGACAGTGACACAGCAGGGTTTTGTAGGGTATCTCCAGACTTTGTTCCTGCGGCGGAAAGGAACCATTCCATAGTGATTCACCATCCCATTTACCTAGAGATGTCACAAACTGTTCCCTCTAAATGGCCTCCATGAGTACTGGAGGGGTAGAGGACTTTATTTTTTGCTTCTCAATTCACTGGGAATAATTCATAGGCTGACAGCTGTGCTTGTGAAATGACTAGGTGCATCCCTCAGAAGCAAGCCCTGACAATCCACTCAGCACCCAATTTGGCTTCACCGCATCTGTGCACTTGTAGTCGCTCTGTTATGCAACCTCTGTGCCTCTACCCACAGTCTGTTGACATTCATTTATTCATTTGATTTCAGCTTCTCATGCAGCAAGCGCTGTCATTTCCATATTACGAAAGGAGGCTGGGAACACGTTGACACAAGGCTTGGGCTTGTGTCTCTACTCAGATAGCAGATGGGGAACGCTCTGCGCTCATCAAGGAAAAGAGGGTATTCGAGGACATCTTCCCTTTGGATGGAGGCTGTGTTGGGAGGGATGATCGGAAGTGGGACTTGTTCCATGAGAAAGGTTGGAATAAACATTGTGTCCTGTTTCTGGAAAAATATAAAATAAAATCAGTTTTAGGTGGCTTGGAAGAGGGAAGAACTTTGCAATGTTCAGCAGAAACAACCCAAATGCTTCTGAAACAAAAATGAGACTGAAAGGTCAAGCAATAAATAAATCTTTCTCTTGGGTGTTCCAAAGGGCCTGGAATACAGTATCCCTTGGGGAGGACTAGAATAAACAGTGAAGCATTTTAACGTGGCACTCCTGGCTCTGGGCCCCTCAGTTTAGGAAGGATGTTGACTTGCTGGAACGAGTCCAGAGAAGAGCAACAAAGTTGGTGAGGGGTTTGGAACACAAGCCCTATGAGGAGAGGCTGAGGGAGCTGGGGTTGCTCAGCCTGGAGAAGAGGAGACTCAGGGGTGACCTTATCACTCTCTACAACTACCTGAAGGGAGGTTGTAGACAGGCGGATGATGGTCTCTTCTCCGAGGCAGCCAGCACCAGAACAAGAGGACACAGTCTCAGGCTGCACCAGGGGTGGTTCAGGTTGGATGTTAGGAAGAAGTTCTATACAGAAAGAGTGATTGCGCTATGGAATGGGTTGCCCTGGGAGGTGGTGGAGTCGCCGTCATTGAAGGTGTTCAGGAGGAGACTTGATGGGGTACTTGGTGCCATGGGTTAGCTGTTTGGGTGGGTTGGATTGGTTGATGGGTTGGACACGATGATCTTGAAGGTCTCTTCCAACCTGGTTTGGTTTATTCTAATAAAGGTTTATTCTAATAAAGACAGCCAGGAAGCCCCAAAGTCTTCACAAAAGGCAAATCTTGCAGTTTTTCCCCCTTACAGCTTGGTGCCTAGAAATGCCCATCCTGCTATGAGCAGTGGATGGCTTACAGTAAGCACACAAAAAAGATTTAGGAATGAGTTTTGGACAAAATGGTTTCATGTTTGCCCAGGGCTGTGAGGAAGTCAGCTGGATAGCTCTTACTTGATTTCTCACTGTGCTCATCTCTCTAGCTAATGCTATTCTTCCAGTCTGTATTGCATCCCCCATTCCCAATTTGATCTTGAGCTTGACACAAGAAATGTGGTGTGGGTACATTTCTCATCTGTATTGCAGAGTAAAAGCTGCCCTTTTGTTTCTACTATTCAGAGAAGAGAGAACAGCTGGACAAGCCCTCCAAAAAAGGTGAGACCAGCTGGTGCTCTTTCATTTTCTGGGATTGTCTGCTTGTCCTGGAGGAAGATGGATCTTGGCTGAGAGACAAAAACCCAAAACATCTCTTGAACTATCTTCTACAGGTGACAGAGACTGCAACGATAAGGGAAGCAAGAAGCTTCCTAGAGGCAAAATGCAGGTCACCTGGAAACACTGATTTTAGCCTTTACACATCTTCATTTTGACCTCCTGTCACAAACTGGCCAGCCCTCTGAAAGGACCTGCTTTATCTCTCCACAGATAGGAAACCTGTCTCCCTGTAATTTTTATCTGAAGCAGTTATGCTGTAAAAATGTGATGACTGCCTCTGCAGCACTCACCTGCTTCTATAATGGGATAATTGCAGATAAAGGTAATGTGGTTTTAATTTCATATCATTATTAGGTTGCTGGTAGGCAGATGTATAGGAGATGGTTTAATAAAGCAATGTGAAATTTCCCATTGCAGGTTGTTGTAAGGACAGATCAACCAGGAGCGAACAGCACAAACTGAATCAATATTTGCAGAACTGCTAAAGAGGAGATTATGAGGGGAGGTAAAATGTGATAGCTCATCCCTAGTTTTGGTGCATTGACAAATACTTCAGGGCCAGGACTCAGCCTGAGGAGCTGTGCTTCTGCCTGTGCTGCTGACTGGGCTTCCAGTCCTAGCTCTGCCAGAGACAGTTGACTCTGAAATCAAGTAAATCTTGTGTTATCATAAGGTGAGACCAAAACTGTTCCATTCTTTATGCTCAGGAAAGGCATTGCTAGATGCTCTTGTTTGAGCACCTGTGGGTGTTCAGTGTTACTGAACTCTCTGTTGATATATCTTGGATCGACTAAGGACTAAAGCAAGTGCTCAGCTAGTTTGGAGTTTAGTATCCCCTTTCACCAATGGAGGAAAATGCCTTTTGCTTAGTTTGTCCTGCATCGTTTGACTTAAAAGATCAGCTCCTGTGTTCTTGCCCTCTGCTTGCAACTGCAGAGGCTGATGAGGAGTAATCTTGGCTGCAGCTGATCTCCTCTGTGGGGTGAGTAGCTTAATTAGGAGAATCACAGGAGCTATTCCACACCGGTAAGAAAGTGACTCTTGGTCCTTCATTCAGTGTGTTTTGTCCACAGCCCATTCTTTACACAAAAGGATTTTTCCCAGCACTGAAGACAGGAGCATTTCTCTATTATTAGATTTCTGCTTCACTCCTCTCCTTTGGAAAGGAGGGGCTGCAGAACTATGCTGGATCTCCAGCTCCCTGACATCTCTTTGATTTCCCATATTGTCCAAAACCCTCTGTCATCTCAGTCAATAGCATACTCATCCCTTCAGCCATGCAGGGAGCATCAGCTCACTCATTAATCTTCAGATATTCAATTCTTTATGCTGTTTTTTCTTTCCACTTTTATATCTGGCTTACAGCCATATTCTTCACCTTATGGAAATCACACCCTGTGTGCTCAGGTCTTAGTGGAAATACATGCTGTTTGCCAAGCAGCCTCTTCAGCTGCTTTCTTTCAATTCATCTCTTCTTAGAATTCAGCCCTTGACTTCCATACCAGGTAGGATTGCAGCGGTAGGATCCTACCAGAATCATATGTTAGTGCTGTATCCAGTGTACATGGAAATAACCTTAATAGCCTTGAATATGAAGGGAGTACAGGGTTTGGTTTTGTTTTTTTTTGCTTGGAATGGGAGTTTGACACTGCTTAAACTCTTAAAGATAGTGTTATCACATTTGATAGGATAGGATAGGATAGGATAGGATAGGATAGGATAGGATAGGATAGGATAGGATAGGATTAACCAGGTTGGAAAAGACCTTTGAGATCATCGAGTCCAACCTATCACCCAACACCATCTAATCAACTAAACCATGGCACTAAGTGCCTCATCCAGTCTCTTCTTAAATATCTCCAGTGATGATGACTCCACCACCTCCCTGGGCAGCCCATTCCAATGGCCAATCACTCTTTCTGTGAAGAACTTCTTCCTAACATCCTTATGAATCTTTGGATAAGAGCAAGTTACTTTAGACTGGTATTAGTAAAGAAAGAAGTTCCTCATACTTACAGTGTAGTGGAGAGGGCTGCCTAGCAGTAGAGAACATGACTTTTGACTTGGCAAATTGAAAAGGCATGATAAAAGGTGATTCATGTTATTTAAAAATGCAATTACCACTTGGCACAAGGCAAGTCTGGATCTTCTCTGATTACTGAGGAGATGCAGGCTGTATGTAAAAGGCACTCGATGCTGCTGCTGCTGGGCGAACTGTAAATGTTTTATGACTTTGCTCACCTTAGAAAAAATGCAGTACTAACCTGTCACAGGAGCACACTTAATTGCTCTTTGACAACATTTCCATTGTTGCCTGAATGTGCACCATGGCCCTGTGTTCCACCTCCACCCCTGCCCTCAGAGCTCTTGACATTAAAAGCTATTGATGGATGAGCTTGTTTTGAGTAATTTTGAATCCACTTGAACATTACGGGTTTGAAAGTTCAATGCTGATGTGACTGAGTTCACGTCCTGAGGGAGCAGAGGATGCTGGCAGAAGTGGAAGGAATGTTTTTCCTATTGGAAAAACTGGTGGAAGAGAGATAAAGGTGGTGAGGGGAGACTTCAGGTCCCAGCTGGTGGTGGGAAAGGATCAGAAGCAGAGCAGAAAATGGAAAATGAGATACAGTATGTGTGTTGTAGAAGCGAAGCTGATGGCTGAAATCCAGCTCTTTGATAAATCACTTTATTGCTGACCTAATGAGTTCTTCATGACACAAAGATTTCTGCAGTGGCTCATTCACCGAGCTATTTTCTGTACTGGTGGTCAGGACTGCAGGAATGGCTGCACACAGAACAACCAGGAGGTATGCCACTTTACAGTGATTAATTGGACACTCCATTGGTCTCACTGTCAAACACCAGATGTTCTCCCTTTTATAAAAAGTACAAATAGTAATAATAATTTTTAAAAATACACCCCAACAGTGGCTTGATTTAGATTTACTTCATTAGCAGCTGATGTCACTGCATTCCACCTATTCAACTAATTGATAAGACTAATATCTTTCCTTCTCAAGACACTCATTCTCTCTTTCAGTTAATCCTAAAAGCTTGATTTGAGGGGCAGAGAGTCAAAACTCTCTGAACCTACTTTCCTTCTTAATAGGGAGAGTGTGTAGGTCTGGATCCACATGACTAATGGATAACAAAGTGATGCCACTGCTTCCAGCCCTGTGGGGATCCTCAGCCCAGCGTCCCATGCAGAAAATAGCCCTTCTACAAGCACGGCCTGAGGGTGCAGGACCATCATGGTCCCCAGTCATGCTACCAGTGCCCTGTGGTCCCTGCCCAGCATGTGGACATGAGTATGCAGCAGCACATCAGGAGTGAAAACTGTATTATTTGCATTGTGCTTTTAGCTACCTAGGTCTTCAGGAGCTTAGCAAATCATGCTGGTGCTTTTTCTCCCTAATTGCAGAAGGGAGAACTGAGGCGGGCAGCTGAGGTGAGTGATTAGCTGCCAAATCTGTCCTGTTATTTCACCATGCCTTTTCTCCTGGATTCTCCACAGCATTCTCCTACTCTGAGGTCCCCCTTAAAACCTCAGTGTGACAACCAGATGGAGCTATTTGAGGTCTTTAAAAGATGGTATCTTACATGACTAATTATCATGAGGTGACTAATAGCGGATGCTTCTGGGCAGAGCTGTACCTATCATACCCAGTTGATGCTACTTTTGCTAAAAATGAGGAGGGGAAAAAAAAAGATAAATTTTGCCTGAGCTGGAACTTTTTCCAGGTCAAGTCTCATCTTATTTCATTGTTAATCTTGAAGTATTACATAAAGAAACTTCTGCAAGGTTGGAGCTGAGATAATTAAAATGAAACATTTTTCTCTCCAGAGCCTCTGTTGTCGATCCAGGCAGCACAGGGCCATCCCAATGGGACCCTCCTAAGGAGACATCTTACCACTCTGGCTGCTGTGTGAATTGGTGTGGCAGGAGCTTGCTGTCTGTCCTAGAGTGAGCGTACAAAGAGCTCCCTTGAAATCCCTGCAAAGTCCCAGCAGTCTGCTTGAACAGAAGGTGCAAAACACTACTTTAAACAAAGCACAAGACTTTGGGCCAGCATCAGTCCTCTACAATGAATTAATCATTGTTCAAGGTGAGTGCCTGGGGTGTTTGGAGCAACAAGGCTGAAGTCCCTAGCAAGTGCAGGGGTGGTCATGGGGATTTTTTGCCCAGTTGCTTGGCTCATTTGCCAACAGTGGAGGCTTTTCTCATTTTCCATAATCCAAGCCCAGATTCTTGATCCCACTGTCTCTCCTGAAAGAAGACATTGCATTAGCTTTCTCTATCACTTTGGGCCATATTTTTTGGTTTCATTTTCCTTTCATTTTTTTCCTCTGGAAAAAAGCCCTTTTTGGCCAAGATTTGGCATCAGTAACATTTTGGCTTTTCCTTTTCTCCCAGAAATTTCCTTGCACTAATCAAAGCCCTTTCATTCTCTGTGAGGGCCTTCAATGGCCTCCTTTAGGACTCATAGGAAGAAGGGTGGGCCTCACATCTGGGTCCATTAGCCAGCATCCTCCTGGGGCAGTAGCCACTTCTATTTCTATAGCACCTATGGGAGCTATAGGCCATACACTGCATATGCTGGAGAGGATACATGAGTGAGAAGCAGGCAAACCCTCCTGCCCACTGTAATTCAGCATTGCTCTGTTGACTTGTGACCCAGAGCATGCTAACAAATTGTGTGTGTCAGAGGCAATAAGTGATGTGAAAATAGAAGATGACTTGGTGTCATTTAAAATCATAATGGGTTTAAAATATTTGCCAGGCTTCAGTCAGCTTGCCCAGGATGACTTTTTACTTTCATGTGTGGGAATGGGCACAGAGTTGGATATAAAAGCTTCCTGATAGCCACTGGTTTAGGAAGTTCATTCCACACAGGAGTTTTAAAAAACAGACTCATTTTGCTGTCCTGCTTTCACCAGCATGTGAACCATGTGTTTTAAACAACTAGCTAAAGAAAAGTTTATTGATGTTGCAGGCAAGCTCAGCTAGCTGGGACTTGCTTTGTTTTGTTGGTTTTCTTATATAGCAAAATTAGGTCTATCTGAGCTCACACCAACAGAGATGTATTTAATTAGGCTGTTTGCTCTACTTTCTTTCTGGACTAATTTCTCATCTCATTAATTTTATTTCCCTTTAACACTTTACTATCTTAAGCAGTGGTCATCCGTGCGTGGTCTTCATTGTTTGCTGGCATCCAATTGCAGGAGCAAAACATTTGTTGTAAGGGCTAGAGGGAGTAAGTTGTGTGACATTTTGGGGGTGCTGAGAGGGGTGTGCGTGTGTGTGATGAAAATTAGGCAACCAGTTCAATTCCCTCCTGACAATCACGATGTGCGTTATCTGTTTTCTCATCGTGCCTGTGCAAAGCCATCCACAGCTGTGATGTCACAGCTGTCAACTCATACGACCTTGCAAATTATGATTAACAAGATTTCCTCCTCAGTTATTAAAGTAATAACAAGAGATACTCTGTGGAAGGCAACAGAATCTGCAGCAACTGAATATAGTTTTTTTTTTCCCTGAGATAATTCTCAGCTTATTTTCTGACAAAAGACATTAGGTACCATGCTTTCAATGCTTGCTGAAGTGTTATGTGCTCCATCTCACCAAACATAGACTGGATAAGATCCCTTGGTTTCAAGGCAGACTTATATTGAGACTTTGGCTCTGGTTTAGCTATTTAGAGTTTTGTGTCTGGTGGGCACTGGAGTCAGCCAGGGCCCTGGGGTAGACATGCCGGGACTTTCCTGTAAAAGGAATACGCTAAGGACACCAAAGGGGCTTTGAATTATTAAACTGGCCAAGTGTTGGGTGTCTAGAACACATAATAAATATGACAAGTTTTGAAAAGGATGAACTTATATCTGATGTATAACTTAAAAGAGTTCAGAGACCAATTTCTCTGCAAATTACATATCCTCAGCAAAACAGACTTTGCCCTTGAGTCAGCCTTCACCTCCCACCTTCCTGATGGTTCCAGCAAGATCCATTGAGATCCCTCTGAGTCCCTGATGCACCATTAAGCCCACTGTGTCCTACTGGAAGGGCTGGCATCAGCTCCTCACCACTTCCAGGGCTGCCCAAATCCTGCCTGCTATATCCAGCCCATCCACCTGGTCCTGTTGTGCTTGTTGGAGCTCTCCAGATTGGCTTCAGAGTAGGCCAGATGCAAGCTGAGTGCCTGACAGGAAGCATGCACCTTTCCTAAGGTATCATCTGGGATATGGCAACTGTTTAAGAGGGCAATGCATCCCATCAAGAGCAAAGGAATTATTCCTGGAAACCAGTTAGAGTTTAACTAGTCTCAAGCTGCCCCAGGGGAGGTTTAGGCTGGGTGTAAGGAAGAAATTCTTCACAGAAAGAGTGATTTGCCATTGGAATGGGCTGCCCAGGGAGGTGGTGGAGTCACAGTCAGTGGAAGTGTTTAAAAAGAGACTGGATGAGGCACTTAGTGCCATGGTTTAGTTGATTAGATGATGTTGGGTGATAAGTTGGACTTGATGATCTTGAAGGTCTTTTCCAACCTGGTTAATTCTGTATCGTGTATTCTGTAAACTGTATTTCCTTGTGTGCACTGAACTTGCTTGTGGCAGTACTCGTTACCAAGAGCACCTCTGCCTTTGAACTGTATAGATACTATCAACCAGTGTAGAGCAACAACCAAGAAAGTCAGCCAGTTCTTTCGCAGCCATTTTGTGGTGTACCCTGCAAAACAACATATTGGTGTTTATCCAGGAACCTGATGACGTGATGCAGGACTGCGTCACAGCAGCGTGTTTGAGAATCCCAGAATGTGGCAAGTTCTTTGTCTTGTCCCAGCAGAGTTGTATGATCACTTGTATGATTCCTTTTCTTCTGTTTCCTAGCTAGAAAATGAAATTACTCCTCTGCCTGGTCTAGCAAGATGCTTGGCTAGAATCTCTGCTGGAACCAAGTGGACCTACTGTAAACAAGAAAGCAAAACTGAAATTTGAGTTTATGTGGTCCAGCTCCAGGTCTGTCTGCCTACCAATCCTCTTGAGCGTGTTTGTCTGTCCATCTATCTTGTCCTGTAGCCTGCTGCTACACACATATATTTGAAATCAGATTTCAGTCCTGAAACATGGGAGTATTTAGTGCCTCATAAATCCCTCTGCAATTCTTGACATTTCATCTGGGTTTTTTTGGCTGGTATTTTTGGTGCAAGGCAGACAAATGAACAGTGAAATCTTTCCTTCACTGACTGCTGTAATCAACTAGCTAAAAGAAGAGATGGCAAAGTTATTTATATATATTTTTTCAGAGGGTAATTCTTTTCTCCCCTTCCACATGGCATTAAAAATATTCTGGTAATGTAGGAGCTTAGAATTTCCTTTGAAAGTGCCTCTAGTTGACTTATGAGCCAAATGAATGTGATTCGCTTGTATGAAACGAACGCTTTATCACCCTTCTATACAATGAAAATGATGTGTAATGTGTAAATACTCTGGAGTAAAAATTGCACCCATTAAAATTTATGGAAGCAATAATGAAGTAAAATGATGGTGTAAGTGATTTCTAGCTAGATCTGGGGCTTTGCACTTCATCAGCCAGCTAGCTTAGTGGTCCTCTCCTGCTTTCCAGTTCCAGCTTATGTCAGGCCAACCTGCCTCAGTGAACAGCTAGCTTATATTAGCACTAAATGGGATGTTTCCAATGAAGCTCTACCTACTTAAGCACTAAGGGCAGAATTTTCAGTATCTAAGGTGACACTTCAGGCACCTTTATGTCTCTCTGCTAATGTACTGGGGCAAGCTGGTAGGTTCTTGTGGAAATCGTGGAACTCATAGCCACATAGAGTTCAGGGAATATTTCTTCCTTTTCATAAGGGAGAATTGACTGCTATTTGGATCACAGGATCTCAGGATGTTCAGGGTTGGAAGGGACCTCTGGAGATCATTGAGTCCACCCCTCCTGCCAGAGCAGGGCCTTATAATCTAGTGCAGGTCACACAGAAATGCATCCAGATGAGTCTTGAAAGTCTCCAGAGGAGACTCCACAACCTCTCTGAGGAGCCTGCTCCTCTGCTCCATGACCCTTACAGTACAGTTCTTCCTCACATTGATGTGGAACTTCCTGTGCCGTATTCCTTGCATGTTAGGTAGTTTGCACCTCATATTTTCTTTTTTTCTTCTTTTCTTTTTCTTTAACTTTTTCTTTTTCTTTTTTTTTTAAAGGAACTGCTTTTCCACTAAGAGTGAAGCAAATATTTCCCATAAATGCTCTGTCTTTTGTTGCTTTACCTTGAGAGATGCTCATCTTCATGTGCTTGTTTACTCATAAGATGAAAACACACCTTTTCTTTCTAGTCATGGTGTACGAATCTACAATAAAAATGAGGCGTATAAGCCATCAGAGACATAGCTACAGGCAAGAAGCAAAGTGGGCTTAGTGACCTTGATGTGCATGCCACAGTTGTTATGGCAACAGGCAAGTGAAATCACTGTTGCTAAGGCTCAGAGAAATAAAGCAATCTCAGTCACTTAATGGTCATTATTCTCTTGTAACTTAATTTTGAGTTTGCTGCAAGCTAAACTGCAAAATGAGTCAGCAAGTGATCCTAAATGCTTAGCAGAACCATGAATGAGAGGGGCTTGCTGTTCAGACCCCTTCACCTGATCCCCTCAAATGATACTGTCAGGAGCAGCCACAGATGTTTTTGGGCACAAGGTGAATCAGGGAGATAATTCTCAGCGATTGTTAGGAGCCACGTTGTGACCTGAAGTGCAGCCTTCAGGCAGGAGCAGTGGATGGTGTGCACTGAGCCCCTGGAAGAGCAGGAGGCAGTGTGGCCTAGACTCTTTCTTGTCCAAGAATGGTGATTTGCAGCTTGTGTATTTATGAATAACAAATCAAAATACCATTTCAAACATACTAGGAGGTTTAGTCATTTCCTCCTCCTCCTGATTTGTTTTCTTGGTGGAAAAATAGGGAGATGCCATACTTCTACTCTTCCTTAACCAGAGCGAAGGCTTGGCTAATCCTCTCAGGTGTCTGAAGACTGGACAGGAAGTGTAATTAGACTGGGTGAAAAATAATTCATTTCACTGGTGACTTTAACAGGCAAAAATGAATTCCACTTTAAGAAATTCTAGCAGGGTAAATGTTGGAAAACAATTCTGGAGTCGGGGGATGAATTTTGCAAACCTTAAACAGATTTAGAGGGTTTGAGCAGGATAAAATATTGCAAAACTTGAAGCACAGAAAGTGTCTGCAAACATCAATGCCAGTTTCCATTTAAAATAGCAAAAAAGAAAAAAAAAAAAAGAGGGGGGGGGGAAAGAAATAGCCATGAAAAAATCTTAATCCCAGTAACATTCATGGAAATTGAATGCACACAGTGGGAAACTGTAGTCAAATTGCATTTTGCTGTGAAAATGAATATCACCATATGTTTGGAATATTGCTGTTCCTGAATTCTTTCATCCACCCAAGCCAAAAAGAAGAGAGACTTTCCTTAAAATAAATATACAATCCCTCTATTACAGACACACCACCAAATCCCTCCAAAATGTCATTGCAGGCTCTAACATCCTGTTCTCTGGTTGTGAATTAGTGGAGATTTTTTTTCCAAGGGCTAATTGCAAACCCTTTTCGATTCCCGGTTAATTTCCAACGAGGCCAGATGTGAATTTGCAGTTCAGGCCTCTATATTGTTCCAGAAAAAGCAGTGGCATTAGCAGCTGAAAGCAGTCATTATGTGTTTGTTCCCGCAGCAGACTGATTGCTCATCAAGCAGAGCAGAACCTCGCACAGGCTGAGCTGGATGGCAGAGCCATACATATGTATTCCCTCTTGAAAATGGACACAATCAGGCCATTCGTGTATCCTGCCAAGATGCCTTGGTTTCAGATGCCCTGGGTGATTGCAGGGAAGATTTTCTTCAGCTCTGTATTTATCAGGATGCTGGCATTTTTCAGGATGGTCTCCACTGAAATCAACAGTGTTTTGCTGAAATGTAGATGACATTGGACTCGATCCTGAGGATGAAAGCTGGTCCTACGAAGGACATTAGGATCAGTACAGCTGAATTTATGGGGCTTTGAAAATGTGCCTGGCACGTCTCTGTGATGCTGGGCTGCAGGAATGGAGATGTGTGCTAGGACTCACTATTGTCCTTAGGCATTGCTGCTGGCTCGGCGGCACGGTACTGAGCAGAGGCTTTGGCTGCTTCGCTGAATTTCGTTAAGGTTCTTCTGCCACGGAAAGGATGTCATTACAGAGTTGCTTTTCTGGGATAGCTCTGTCACAGCTGCACAGTTGGCATGAGCCCACTTCTGCCTGAGGCCTGAGTGAGCTGGCCAGGGTGGAAGAAGGTGATGCTTTCCTCTTGCCTACCAGGGAGGATGGTCAGGGGCTGATTGACCTTCTGACCCTGTGACCCACAAACTAACTTCCCCTTCACAGCTGGGGACCCACTGGTCCGGGGAACCTAGTGGCTGTGCAGCTCAAATTTAAGGAGGGTGCATATAGAGTCAAGAGGATGCTTGAGAGGTGCTGCAGGCAGTATCTGAGAAGCTACTGCAATATAGAAAGGAGAAAGTTCTTCACCGAGAGAGTCATTGGTTATTGGAATGGGCTGCCCAGGGAGGTGGTGGAGTCACCATCCCTGGAGGTGTTCAAGAGGGGATTGGACGTGGCACTTGGTGCCATGGTCTAGTCATGAGGTCTGTGGTAACAGGTTGGACTGGATGATCTTTGAGGTCTCTTCCAACCTTAGTGATACTGTGATAGAAACATAAGGGCAACAGTATTACCATTTTCTTCCAGAGTTTTACATCTTGTCTGATGCCATAGACTGCAGTGATGTGCTAAGGACTTTGCTGGGATGCAATGTAGTGACGTCAATCCCTCTCTGACTACTCTGTGTTGTGGTTTTGGAGTAATCCACGTAGTGACATAAACTGCTGAGGCTCCTCTTCTATCCAGCACTTTCGTCTACTCAGACCAGCTGATTGTTGGCAAGGCCTCCAGCAACTACATATAATTAAAGTGTTCATTAAAAAACAACAACAGCAAATCATTAAATTAGATGGTTATTGAGAAAGTTATTGCTAAAGAGCCAAGCAGACGATTAAGGAAAGCTTTGCATGAATATCCAGAACAGCAAAAACAATGAGGGGAAATTCCCATTCTCCTTGGCAGACCTGCAGTATATTCCCACTCAAATCGAAGTTTTCAGCTGTATTGTCAGAAGGGGAAAAGTTGTAAAATATTTGCTAGGCGGTAAACAAGTTCACATGGTGATGCCTTGGAATGACATGTGCATGTAGAATTATGTATGGGAATATGGGAGTCTGAAATGGCACTGTGAAGGTGTCAGTTGGGAAAGAAAAACTGTTCTTTTTGAGGGAATGGAAATGTATTTCAGCTGAACTCTTGACTTCCTGAATTTTCTGTTTTATTCCTTTCATCTTTGAAAAAATCCTTTTCATTTCACTTTCCTATGCACCCTTCAGCAAGTTATCCCCAGCCAATGTGCCTGTTTGTAGCAAGATTTTGTTTTCCTGATCAATGGCACCAGAACTGCAGTGTTTGAAGTTTTATAGCATTCTCTGATTTGGTGTTTGGGCTTTTTAAAATAATGTATTGTGATTGAGACCTACCTCTGTGGTTGAAATGCCACTTAGGAGTCAATGTGGCCACCTTCTTGGGAGAGCAGGGACAAGAAAGGTCAAATAAAATTAAAAATAAAAGAAAAAGAAAAGAAACAAAGAGCCTGTGATGTCCAACTGCTTGGGCAAAGTTGAATGAGTCTATAAGTAATCATAGAATCAATAAGGTTGGAAAAGACCTCAGAGATCATCAAGTCCAACCTCTCACCCAAGACCTCATGACTACTAAACCATGGCTTCAAGTGCCATGTCCAATCCCCTCTTGAACATCTCCAGGGGCGGTGACTCCATCACCTCCCTGGGCAGCACACTCCAATGGCTAACAACTCCCTCTGTGAAGAACTTTCTCCTCACCTCTAGCCTAAACTTCCCCTGGCACAGCTTGAGACTGTGTCCTCTTGTTCTGGTGCTGGTTGCCTGGGAGAAGAGACCAACTCCCACCTGTCTACAGCCCCCCTTCAGGTACTTTTAGAGAGCAGTAAGGTCTCCCCCGAGCCTCCTCTTCTCCAGCTAAAATTGTTTGACCATTCACAGCCTCCCACCACTTTTCCTAACACATTGCTGTCTGTTACAGCTAGAAGACATTAGCAGCTTTTACCTTACTGTTCCAAACTTTCTAATGGATAGAGGGTGCAGTTATTTTTTTCCATGTTTATGACAAGAAACAGTTATTGCTTGAAAAACCTTCCTCTAAATATAAAAGGTAAAACCCCAAAAAGGTAGCAAAAAGGACCTGTTTTGTTACTGCTAGATGGTATGGGTACTGTAACAACAGCACAGATCCAAGCTGTGAAGGGAAACCTGAAGGAGTGGTGGGAGTCCATCTGCTGTCTTCTGGATCTGTTTGGCATTTCCAAGATGTCTGAACCTGTTCCTTGGAAAATGCAATGTGGTTGCAATAGTGCAGATTCCCTCTGAATCTATTTGGAAGCAGCTACTAAAGCTTTTGTGTTAGAGCAGACACAGGAATCTGATTGGAGAAACAGTTTATGTTATTAGCTGTTCTCTGCCTGTTTATGCACATTTCATCAAGATCCTGGTTTAGTACCTCACTGCTTTTGTTGTTAGCATTGGTTTTGCTGTGTAAGGTGCTAAAAAGGACAGCAGAGACAAGCAGAAATTTGATTTTAAAACTGGGATGGGTCTCAAAGTAATGGAGGAATCCACATAAATCAAGCTGGTAGTGATTTCTGGTCATCAGTAACTGCCAGCACTTTTCTCTGCAGTCTCAATTAATAGTGTCCTGTACAAAGCTCTCGGTGAAAGCTTGTGGCGCTTAGGAGTAGTTCAGCTGTCTTGTGTGTGCCATTTGCCAGAAAGACCCTGGGTCATTTCACTTGTTTGCCAGGGTTTCATTTTACAGGCAGTGTGAAACATGAAAAAGGGATAAAAGATTTCTTTTAATTACTTAGCGCCTTTGATTAGAGAAAAATGCTGCTTTTGTTGATTCACGTTTCCCCAAAGCAGCATTTGGGGGGAGAAAAAAATGTTAAGTTTATTGATTTGATAGTAAGCATGCACTAGCCCCTGGGCTTCACCTCTGCCTGAAAGCATTTTGACTGGGGAGAGAGCTGTAGTCTATCTTTCTGCATCAGTCATCTTAAGGCTTGACACAGTCATGAAGGATGTCAGTTCATACCAACCATCTTAGCGCCTGGAGGTGAACTTGTCTCTCTCTGTAGATAAGCATAGATTTTACAAGAGATTAATGAGAGATGTATTCCTTTATAAGCAAACAAAATAATAAGAGGAGGTTAACAGGTGATGGAGAATATGGAGCTCCTGGGTTTCTGTAGAACCAGCAAAATTTGCACTCTAAACAATTGCCTGAGGAGTGCTTTTGGATTTGAACAGAAGGAAAGGGGAATTGCCTCCTGCTGCCTTGGGTAGGATGAGGATAAGACTGGAAATTCTCTCTCGCTGCTTGTAAAACACAAGGGCAGAGCATCCCTAAAAAGTGTTGTGCAGAAGAAAACAATGATTCATTTCTCTCTGTTGAAGATGTGATACACAGAATCATTAAGGTGGGAAAGGACCTCTAAGATCAAGCCCAACTATAGAATGGAATAGAATAAACCAGGTTGGAAGAGATCTTCAAGATCATCGTGTCCAACCTATCATCCAACACCACCTAATCAACTAAACCATGCAACCAAGCACCCTGTCAAGTCTCCTCCTGAACACCTCCAGTGATGGCGATTCCACCACCTCCCCGGGCAGCCCATTCCAATGGGCAATCACTCTCTCTGTGTAAAACTTCCTTCTCACCTCCAGCCTGAACTTCTCCTGTTGCAGCCTGAGACTGTGTCCTCTTGTTCTGGTGCTGGCTGCCTGGGAGAAGAGACCAACCTCTGCCTGTTTACAACCCCCCTTCAGGTAGCTGTAGAGAGCAATAAGGTCACCCCTGAGTCTCCTCCACTCCAGGCTAAGCAACCCCAGCTCCCTCAGCCTCTCCTCATAGGGCTTGTGTTCCAAGCCCCTCACCAACTTCGTTGCTCTTCTCTGGACTCGTTCCAGCAAGTCAACCTCCTTCCTAAACTGAGGGGCCCAGAACTGAACACAGTACTCGAGGTGTGGCCTAACCAGTGCAGTGTACAGGGGCAGAATGACCTCCCTGCTCCTGCTGGCCACACTGTTCTTAATGCAGGCCAGGATGCCATTGGCCCTCCTGGCCGCCTGGGCACACTTCAGGCTCATGTTCATCCTAACTATCAACTCAACGACACCATGGCCATTACACCATGTACTAAAGTGCCATGTCTACACATTTTCTTAACACCTGTAGGGATGGTGACTCCACCACTTCCCTGAGCAGCCTGTTCCAATGCCTGACCATTCTTTCAGCAAAGAAATTTTTCCTAATATTTCCCACATTGGCCATGAGAGTTCGCTTGTGCCTTCCACCATGCCAACACTCCGAGCCTCAGGAGGCTCAGACCATTTGAACATCATAGTTATGGTGTTAACCTAAAGAATGCTGCTCTGCTTCTATACTCTCCTCTTGCAGAGTGCTTGTTAGCCTCAGACCCTGGCTGCTTTGGAGAACTGTCCAGAGAAAACTGTTTGCAGCGTTGGCAATCATGTTAGCAGTCAGTAATCAATCAGCTCCACCAGCGTAAACACAGACAGAGAGAGAGCAATTGATTACTCGCAGCTCTGCTAACGATTGCAGTACCAACAGGCCCCAGGGCTTTAGGGCTTTTAATGGACTAAAAATTCATAGTTGCTATTTAGATCTGATCACCTTTCATCCGACTCAGGAAGTTAAAAATAAATGAGTTTTTTGGTACTAGGATGCTTATAAAAACAATCTTCTTTAATGCAATCCATAAGCTGTCTCTGGTGAATAACTTGCTGAGTGTGAAGGGAAGCTCCTGATGCCATTTTCATGTACCTCTGCTGCTATCCTGCTGCCTTCTTCTGCATGCCTGTCAAACCTGGCCTGGAGTAAGTGCTATGAAGAGCTGAAAGAACAATTTCATGTTTGTGTAACTGGTGTTGAGTTTGACTGGGGAAGGAAAAGCTAATGACACTACAAACCTATGGTCTCTGCCCTCCAATAGTTTGTGTGTAGGGATTATCCCAGCTGTGCCAGGTTTATGCAGAGCATAACAATGCTGGAAGTGCAAAATCCAAGGGAAATTTTCAGGTGGAAGAAACATCTCTGGAAGATTTTGCTTGAAGGTCTGAAAACTCAGTCTGCCCAATTTCTTTCTTGCCTGGTGTGGTAGTGAGAAAGTTCAATCCCCCCTCCACACAACCACAGCTGAAAGGCACAGCCTAAAACTGTCACACCTGGCCAGCCAGGGGGATGGTGATGCTGTACTGAGGTGGAAGATAGAGGCAGGTGTTCAGTTCCTTTAACTAAGAAAATATAAACTTTTCAAGGGAAACATATTAATATTGGGGCAGGCAACTGATTTGTTGGCAACTTTGGGAACAGTTTTAATGTAGTTAAATCTGCTCCATGTGGCAAGAGCAATATAGGAGATAAAGCAGCTTTACAGGGCTGCAGGTATCACCCCAAACAAGAAGATGACTTGCTTTTAAAATAGTTTCCCGTACCTAAAATGACAGAATTGAATTGACATAAACATGAAGTCTTTCACTTTACATCAAGTTTCATTTGGAGCTGGGTGCCTTCGCTGCCACACTGTCTGGATAGTGTCTCTTCCTCCTCTAAATGCAAAGTATTTCCCTCTGTGGATAGTGTTCTGCAGGGTGGCTGCTCACCAAGTGAAATCTCACCTTCAAAGGGGCTCCAGTGGGGCTGGAGCATCTCAATCTGAGAGCAGTGATATGCTTCTGCGCATACCCAGGGCTCTTCAGATATTTCTTGTTATTGCTCTTTCTCTCCCCTCCCCGCAGATTCCTGCTTTGTTTTCTCCTGTGGCTGTTTTGAATTGTGGCCTCTTGTTAGCTGGCATTATTTTTTTCAGAATGAGCCCTTGAATTTGCTTTTGCAATGTGCCTGTGGTGCTTGTTGTTTACATCTAAGCTGATACATCTTTTGGTAAGTACAAGTCAAAATACTCTTCAGTGTTCCTTCAATTAAGGTGGTGTTCAGCACTGACATTGCAATGACTAAGCACAGTCAGAGTGTAACTGATTTAATTTAAATGTCTTGCAGGAAAGGAATTATCTGAGGTAAATCCAAATCCTGTGTCACTTTGCCCTATGTTTTATTAGCTTTGAATGCAAAATTAACTTACCAAAGAGCACCCAGACACTTTAACATGTTCAGAACCTTTAATACATGAGAAACATTTCACTATGAAACAAACATATGAAGAGTATGATGACTATCTAACTATCTAACTGGACTTCAATTCTACAAGCTCTGGGAGTGGTTCTGCCATTCTTATCAGAGCTGGGTAATGGCTCATTCCTCAAAGATTACAGTGCTACTCAGTCAGAGAAAAGGAGCACAAGCCAGATCCAGAAGGCAAAGCAAAAATAATAGCTTCTTCTCTATCTTGAAGTAAACCAGAGATTTAGGAAGCCGTTTTTGTTATGCTGTAAATGCTTTATGGCTCTGGACTTTTCCATGCAAAAGGTCTCACTGTGTTAGCTCTTGGGTTTTAGTGTAAATCATCCTCAGAGCAGACTGTAAATATACACAGGGATGAAGGAAGAGGATGCACTGGAGAAAAGTACAGTTAAGCACCAAATATGTCAAAAATGCAATTGAAGTGATCAGCAAAATGCTGGAGAAAGAGCTTGGCATGTGGGCTTGGGGGCATATGGGGACTGCTGGTGTCCTGTTCTGGCACTGCTTAACAAGGTGCTCAGCTTTGTGCCATGTTACATGAGTTTGATACACGAGTTTACTGGGCTCTGAGTGGTTGTGCATGTCTGAGAGATGGCAGTGTGCTGCCTTTGGCTTACATGTTCATTTGAAACACTTCTCAAACTGTGCTGTTTTGGGTAAGACCTCATTGCTGAAGCAGATCTTGGGGGCTTTTGCACCTAAGAGTCAATCTGCTCTTCCATACTGCATCAGCTGTTCTGGTAGGAGATGCTTTCTTTCTCTGTGCAACTTGTATCTCCCTTTGTAGGAAAAACACATTTCTGTTGGGTTTTAGGTTGCAAGATTCTGCTCTTACTGTGTAGCTGTGACAAAGCACCAGAGTTCTCCTCATGAGATAAACCAGTGAATGTCAACAGTCAGTGTGTGCGATGGAGGAGACTTGGGAGCTGATCATGTGAACTGTCCTTTAAAACTGCTAGCACCTTGTCTCAGCCAGCACTGCACAGTGAGGGAATGGTTACATCATTGTGCTGGGAAAAAGAAAACCCCCTGCCAGTAACATTGAGTTCCTTCCTTTGTCACGTCTCACAGCACTCTCTTAACAGCAGCCAGTGTTCGTACCTGCATCTTCTAAATGAGCTTTTCTCCTTGGCTGCTCTTCCCCAGGGCATGGGGGAGTACAACGCCCCATCAAGAAACTATGTGTATGTAAGAGTGAGGATGGCTTCTTCTGGGACCAGCACACCTCTGGTGCAGTCCTAGAAGAAGATAAGAGCAGCTATGATTTCATCTGGGAATCTCCCTGGATTTATAGGAACAAGAAACTCTCATAAGTGCATGTGAGCTCTTACCACCTGAACGAGCTTGCCCTATGACAGCATTAAAAAGGAAGGTGGGCACTGCTCTCAACAGTCAATTTATCTCTTGATGATGGAGTGTATTGCCAGTGAAGTCCAAAAATCTGACAATTACAGTCATTCTTTAATTGTAACTTGAGTTGTGTACTCAAAAGGTTAGTCTGATGTTTTATGGCTGGCTACTTTATCTTTTAATTAAATGCCCATCAAACCTCTTTGATGTGAGGAACAAGAGCTCATAAAATGCAGAGTCACTGCTCTGCCCAGGTAATACTCAGTAATCCAGATTGTCTCATCCTGCAGTGTGGAGGTAATTTGAATTGAGGCTGAGGGCTGCTGTTGGACTCCTGTCTCTGCTGTACTTGATTTGCATTCTGAGAGGATCTTCCAAGAGATAATGGGATTTGTGAGGAAAGTTGATTTTACTTTGTTATCTGTTGAGGGAATAACTCATCCTGTGAACAAGCAGCAATGCTGGATGGTAATTACTCAGCCAAGTGGAAGATAGCAGGGAATGTGGGAGGCACAGCTGCTTAGCCTGACCAGTCCCTGGGTTGTTCCCTATTATAGAAATGCTATCACAGAGTTTCTTTAAGTAATTGCCTGAGGCCAGGAAAGGAGAAAAAGAAGGAAAAACAAAACAAAACCCCCCAATCCTAGCCTGCAAAATTGTGAGCACAATCACAGAAAATCATTAAAAGCTTTGCCTTCATGAGATAAAATTCAGATAGCTTTGGGCTTCTTTCATGTGTATTTTCTGAGGATTTTAGACTCCTTAATCCAAACTTAAAGCTTCTTCTGGCACCCTAAGGAGCAGGAATTTTTGTGACCACCTAAACTGAAAAACTCAAGAACCCCAAACTGCACAAAGCTCATAGTAAAATGTTTGCAAGAGTCTATCAGCTGGAGGCATCCTGCATCTTTTTCAGTAGCATCCTTCCTGCTTCAGGCACCACTGCTCCCTGCAGTAGTCCCTGGTTTGGAGGCCCTGGGCCTTGTGTTTATGAATCTCACCAGGTCTTTACTTTGAGCTTCCCTCCACTCTGATGCAGCTGTGTTGAGCTGGCACGTGTTTGTGTCTGTTTTGATATCTGAGTGGGATTTTGCTAGGAAGCACATGTGTCTTGGAGGACTTGCTGGGGACCATGCAAAGGAACAGAAAGGAGGAGCTGAATAACAGGAGTACATGGAGTAGGAAGAGAGGAGATAAAGAGGACCTGCCAACACCCAGAAGGATCCTCAGCAGTGGGCAGCAGGGCTGAGGAGATCCCAACAGCCATAATCTCTGCTCAGTCTCCCTGCTTCTTACTCCTCCCCTTGGTCAGATGATTTGAATCCTGGCACTGTGCTGGTTATCCCTGCCTCACCTCATGGACTTGCTTCAGGCATATTCTCAACTGTGTTTCTAGCACCTCCCAGGAAATGCCCTCTATTTCTCCTCACCCTTCATATCTCCCCAGCTTGAGAACCACTTCATAGAAATGTGTATGAGACAACAGAGCCCAGAACAAGCTTAGGCAGTGACTATTTTTACACATAAATATGTGAGTCTGTGTGCCAAGCTGTTCCACAGAAACATGTCTATTTTTAAAAGGGACCTGTCTTATTTACTTATTCCACAAGATAACTTCTCTGTTGGAACTCTGCACCTCTTACCCAGCAGGGCAAAGCTCTCTCCTGGGGCAGTCCCTCCAAGGTCCCTTCAGCTTGAGTACCTACCACATTTCACTACATGCCATTTAATGTATACCATGAGATAGTTTGTAGTGATGCTTTGCACCTGCTCTGACTGCTGACCTAGAATAGAATAGAATAGAATAGAATAGAATAGAATAGAATAGATCAGAAGGTGTGTGTTGAGCTACAGAAGAATGCTGGTTTGATAAATGACTGATCTGTTTATAAGGCTCCCACATCCATACAGCACCAGATAGCTTGTGTTGGTGATAACCACCATGTTTGGGTTCTAGTGCAGCATTACAGGTGAAAGTTGAGGCATAGGAAGTTCCATGTAAACATGAGGAAAAAATGTTTTCACTGTGAGGATGGTGGAGCCCTGAAACAGGCAGCCCAGGGAAGTTGTGGAGTCTCCCTCTTTGGAGGTATTCAAAACCCGTTTGGATGCATTCCTGTGTGATCTGGTATAGGTGATCCTGCTCTGGTAGGAGGGTTGGACTAGATCATAGAATCAACAAAGTTGGACAAGACCTCAAAGTCCAACCTGTCACCCAAGACCTCATGACTACTAAACCATGGCACCAAGTGCCACGTCCAATCCCCTCTTGAACACTTCCAGGGATGGTGACTCCACCACCTCACTGGGCAGCACATTCCAATGGCTAACAAATCTCTCTGTGGAGAACTTCTTCCAAACATCCAGCCTAAACCTCCCCTGATGCAGTTTGAGACTGTGTCCTCTTGTTCTGGTGCTGGTTGCCTGGGAGAAGAGACCAACCCCCACCTGGCTACAACCTCCCTTCAGGGAGTTGTAGAGAGCAAGAAGGTCTCCCCTGAGCCTCCTCTTCTCCAGGCTAAACAGTCCCAGCTCCCTCAGCCTCTCCTCACAGGGCTTGTGCTCCAAACCCCTCCCCAGCCTCCTTGCCCTTCTCTGGACACATTCAAGAGTCTCAATGTCCTTCTTAAATTGAGAGGCCCAGAACTGGACACAGTACTCAAGGTGTGGCCTAACCAGTGTTGAGTACAGGGACAGAATGACTTCCCTGCTCCTGTTGGCTACACTATTCTTGATGCAGGCCAGATGATCTTTTGAGGCCCCTTTCAGCCCCTAACATTCTGTGATTCTGTGGTTATACTTTTTTTCTGTGCTGTTTGTAATGTTCCCTCAGCATGAAGCTTGATGTGTTGGTTTTGAGAATCAGGTTGAGTGTCTTGACCGTAAAGTAAATTAACAATCATCTTTGTGCATTCGGAAACCACTGAGGTTCCCTGCGGGTCTTCTGCTTTTGTTTGTGTGCAGTGGCTGCTGGATCTTCCTTGACCTCTCAGAGGTAAAATCACATTTTTATTCCTCTCAAGAGCTTCCTGGTTTTCTCCTCTCGGTTAATAGGGCAGGACAGCAACCGCCAGCTACAGGAAGAAGTGAATGACACAATTCATATAAGCATTTGCTAAGCATACCATACATCGCTGTAAGTATAACTTAAAGGATATTTAAAGCACTTTATTGCACTGGTTAATCATACAGTTAAATATGGGATACTATCACTATAGGCTGTCAAAGGTCAGCTCTTACCTTTTATCTTGAAAGCCAGAGTGTAAGGTCACTGAAGTCTTGTAAGAGCATAGAGTGCCAGTCCGTCATTTTTGTGTAGTTCAGAGGTATTTCAGACTTGATTCACTCCAAAGATAATTATTCTTCTTTCTCCATTTAGAGGAACTTTCTGCCCTTTTGTGCATGAAAGCAAGCCACGGTGTAACTCTCAGATGAGATCAGAACTACGTTCTGCCATACAAAATGTTCTCATGTATATTCTGTAGAAACTAACAAACTTTCTGATTAGACATCAAAAACCCCTCACTGGTTTGTTTGTAGACTTCCATTAGATACTAGTGGTAAAGATAAACATTTTCCTCACTTCTATCAAAAGCATACCAATACTTCTCCTGAAGGGAAGAGAGAATGAAAGCAAAAGTTCTCCTAGAATCTTAAAACTTGTAGCTAGTGTAGAAAAACAACTTAATTGATGTTCTCCTTGACCTTTCTCCATTTTTTCATTTCAGAGCAGGGAAACTGAGCCTTCAAGAGCTTTATGGCAGCAGGGTATAAGTGTTCTTTGTGCTGCAGCATGTCATTGTGAACAGCAATATTAAAAGCCGATTGTGATTGCTGCTAGCATTAAATGTTACGGTGACATCTCCATCCACAGAACTCTGTCCCTTAAATAGAAATGTTTAAAGTGTTCTCTACCAAACTCCATGCACAGATGGTGACCTGTCAATTAGTGAGCAAGATGCAGGCACACAAAAAAAGTGTCCAGCGTAAACAAAATCAATTCTATTGATTTCCAAGAGAAAGTTCACATGAGGCATGGCTCACAAAGTCCTAAATCCCACGATTTAAGCCCTAAAAAGCGTGATTTAAGTCCTAAACATTTCTGTGGTCCGGGCTCTTTTTTCAACAATGCACTGTATGATGTTACTCTGATTTGAGCTGAACCCTAATGGGTTTATCCACCACCTTTCTATGACAGCTGTAAGAGACAGATGTATACCCCCTCCAAAACCAGAAGTCAGATGACTCTGGTTTGGGCTTTCGCAAGTCCAGAGGTTGGATAGGTGCCCTTCTGCAAAGCAGTGTATGTGTGGATTTGTAGAAGAGAGAAAGAAGCACTGAACCTGGCAATGATGAAGGTTAAGAGGAGCTTAGAAAGGGCTTTGAGGCCATGAAGAAGTGGTAATTTTCAGTGGGTTTGAATCTCTTTTTTTCACTTTTTTTTTCCTAAAAAAGCTGGAGTTAATGTGGTTGTCACTGCAGTGGAGTTACCTGACCCAACAATTTCCCCTTACATGAAGTAGCTTCCAAGGGTCTAAATTGCAGCTAATTACTTGGGTCAGAAGTACAAGAAGCATCCAAAGCTTCTGTTTCAGTATCTGCCCATCGTGCTGCCTGCTCAATCACCAAGGTCTCTGTTCCTGTGGAAAGATATTAAAAACCAGGGAAGACAGCAAATGTCATCACATATTTTTTGCCATGCAGGTGGGTTAATACCAGAGCCCACTGCTGATACACAGAAGGGAGTGCTCTATTGCAAATGCACCTGCAAAAGCATGCCCTGGAGCCAAGGAGACCTGAGGGCATGCTCTGGGAGAAAAGATCTATCTCCTGCAGTGTCCTGCATAGTGTCTGGTTGAACTGATTTCATTTTTTGGAGCTGGTAGCCACATTTGGCTTTACAGATTAAGCCTTATAAAAGGACTGCTTTTTGGCATGAGTGTTCCAACTATAATTTGCTGCATAGGTTTTCTCAGACTCTTCCTTTCATAAGCTCTTTATTCACTAGCACAACTAGATGAGGTGTCCAGAGTAGGAGAAACAAAGCCCCTTTGGAGACACCTGCTTTTATCTACAGGTGGCAGAAGGAGACTTTAGGTAACTTATATAGAACTACCATTCCTGACTTTGAGATGACCAAAGTAAGGTGAGGAATATCAACCAACCAACCAATAAAAAGGTTATACTGCTGCAGATCTGCCCCCATACATTTTTCCTGGCACAGCTACTGCTGCAAAGGATTTCTTCGTGCCATTAACCTGTCCCCAGGAATAGGTACAGCAGTTCTTTAATGCAATGGACACCTATCCAGAGGAGGCATTACCCAGGATGGGAGGTTTATTTGCAGAATTTACTAGCTAAATTAATCTTAAAACATCAGCTTATCACTGCACACCGTGAGCAGTTGTAGATGCTACTGATTTATAAATGAACTGACCTCAAAGGAAAAGGGTCTTTACATTTCTTTTTGGATGTATCTTGGTAAATACAATGTAATTCGAAAGGCCATGAATACCCAAACTCAGACCATGCCTGAGTGGAAAGGGATGTTCCCCTTCTAAGCTCTTCAGTGGTCTCTCCATGAGCTTTGCTGTGAAAGATAAGTCAATAACATAGCACAATTTGTGTTTGAAAGGCTCACTTTGGAAGAAGCTTAGGAAATCCCAAACTCCCCTGGTCAGATGCTTGCCCCCCTTTTCACAGATTCTGTGCTCTGTGCAGACACTTGCATTTTTGTTGTTGCTTATCTTAACGCCTTCTTTTCCTAATTAGGTCTGCAGTCTGCAGCTCTCAGTCTGTCACATCACGAGATGCAACTGAGGTGGTGCTCTGCTCTGCAGATGCGGTGGCTGCAGCAGTCTGAGGCTGATGATGGAATTGCTTTAGAGGGTCTGCTTTGATTAATAATGAGCTTTAATCGTGATGAGCTGACATAGTGCCGCCTGCAATTTGGCCTGGTCTAAGCAGAACAGCCAGCACTCAGCTCTTCACACATGACCACATCCCTCATGAAGACTAGCCCTTTCGTGGACATCTGTCATGAAACTCTCCGTCCTTTTCTCCTGCTCTCTCTTACATGCTATGATGGGCAAAATCATAAATGGAGCATGAGTATAGATATTTGCTTGTTGGTCTGGTTTTTCTAAGGCTCAGGGCACTCAGGCTGTTCTGTGCTTAGTAAAAAGCTGAGGACATTAGTGTCAGAGGAAATGAGAAGCATGGGTCAAGTTCCCAAGAGGACCTTGCATCCCTTGGCTGCCACAAATGAGGATGGGATCACTTCTCTTCCCCTGTTATTCTCAAGGGGAAGCATGTTCTGTTGAATGGGGAATTGCCTAAAAATGTTGGGATCCCTGCTGGCCTGGGGTGCAATATTTCACTTATGTTGTCCTGGCAGCCTGGATAGTGAGCTTGCAGCCCTATAAATTTTCATGGCCATTTGTTGGTCATGTTCCTCATCACAGAAAGTGATTCATGAATAGCTACTATTAGGTGAGGGCTTTTATCATTGAAACTCGCTGCTTTAAGATGTTGATGATGGCTCTCTTGGATTTTTTAGAAAACAGCCATGCTGACTCCCCACTCTCCATTGTCCTCTTTTGTTTCTGCATTTTATGTAGTCTTTGTGATCCTAAATTCAACAGTTTATAGGTTCACATTTGTGAAGACAAATAGATATTAAAAAAATATAATTCAAATTAGGTGCCTTTTGAAAGTATTGCTACACTTCCTTTTTTTCTTTTCTTTAAGCTTTTAACTACTGTTAAACATTTGGCCTCTGAATCATGTTTCTGAAACTAGATTGAGCTCAGATGTAGGCTTTCTGTTACCTAAAGCCCGTGCCCCACATTTTGGCAAATCAATCATTGCTATTCCTGCTTCGGCGCTGTGGAACGGGCTGTCAACTGATATTAATCAATCTTTGTCATTGCCCATTTCCAAAAGTCATTAGCATGCTCAGCCTCACATTATATTCTCTGGCAGAAAAATAACACATTGTCAACTGTACTTTGTTATGAGTTACAACACGAGTGACCTTATTGATTGCACATAGGTAACAGAGGTCTGTATTTACCGAGGACCTGCGAGTCTTTGTGTTTGCCTTTATCACATCTCCACTGCCTCTCTCCCTTTTTTTCCAATATCCTTTTATTTATTTATTTTTTTAATTACTTTGTTTCCCTTAACAGGCAAAACAGCTGTTTCCAAGGAAATGAAGATAGCTGAGGAGCTGGTACGGATGTTATGAGTGAATGAAGATATCAAGTACATCTGACTGCTGGAACACTAGGAAATGATTAATGACCCTTCAACACATTGAAAAAAAAAAGAGAAAGAGAGAGAAAAAAAAGTTCTGCCAACATATAGCTATTTCTGTTGTCACATAGTAACTCTTTAAATTCCTGTAAATGAGGCCACAGTGGAGCTGGCACGTGTGAAAATCTTTCTTCTTAGCCATCAAGGCTTTGCAGATGGATTTCGCTTGCTGGTAATTCCTCATGATGCTTTGTGAAGGCTGGCTGTAGGGAGATACCTCTTTCTTCCCCCTTTTTTGTCTTAGAGGAGAGCAATTCAGACAAGAAAGACCTTTGTGCCATATTACTTGTCTGACTTTGTTGTTGTTTCTCTCTGTGTGTCAAGGGAAAGAAGTGATGTATCCTCTCTGAGCTGATTCACACTACTCGATACCACAGTCCCCAGAGTGGTATGGTGGACAGGACCCTGCAGTATAGAGAGGGCCTTATCCCACCAGGAGCTGATCCCCATTGAGGGCCTCATCCTGCCATCCCCATCTCAGTACCCTCAGCTCCTTCAGAGCTTCAGGGCTCTCACAGGTGCACTTTCTGCCAAGATTATTTAATAAGGAAAACCTTCACAGGCTCCTGAGCAGAAAACCAATCCAGTTCTGCTGACAGGTGTGAGACCTCAGAAGATGGAGCTGTAGGCTCCTTTGCAGGGACTGGCAATTAGTGTGTGTTTCTTCACCATCAGGCAAACATGAAAACTTTCATAGTGTTCAAAGTTAGAGTGTGGCACGAGCAAGAACCCTCCTTGGTCAATGTATCCAATAACCTACACCACAAACCCCCTTTATGAATGGAACAGTCTCTATATATTTTACCTATTTGCAAAGCTGAATCAGAACTGGGTCCAACCTGGGATGCTTATAAACATGATTCACTCTGGGCACTAATCACAATTTTTGCCCTTTGTACTGGCTTCTCAGTGTTTTCTCACAGTCCCCACTGCTGGCCAAGACCTCACATACATTTGTTAAAAATACAAGTTGTAGACAATGGAGACTAAGTTAGATACCATACTTAATAAGTAGATGTCCTCACTCCCTTCCATTTCTAGATTGCCTTAAGGTGTAGCCTCAGGAAAAATACATTATGGACTCAAGTCCTGAGCTGATGAGTGCTACTCTTGTGGCAGTAAGTTCAAGATCTGAAACAAATTCTTAAAGAGTTATCGCTAGCTGGAGACAGCAGCAGGTAATGGGAAATGTTCCAGGGCATTGCTGCTGAAAACCCTTTTCTAGCAGCTGGGGATCCACAAACCTCCACACTATAGGTTGTGACATCAAGACACCGTCAACTGGAAAAGAAAATAGAATATTAGTCAGGGCTTCAACCGCCCTTCAATATGTCATCTGTTTTACTGTGACTAAATCTCAGACAGCAGGTCACTCTGCTGTATTCTTAGCCAGTGCTGTATTTTGCTTTAACTGGTTTATCAGAAGAATCAGTCTCACTGGTATAATAAGAGCTCTGGTAACTCCAGAAGGAATTTCTGCTTCTGGCTGGTAGAAAATAAGAATGCAGAAGTTTTAAATCAGTTCATGCAAGGACACCTTAAACTCTGCCCAGTAAGAGCTTCACAGCAGAATTTTTCTGCCTCTCCTGGGAAGTTTTATTATGAATACTTAGGAGGAGATGTCAACACCAAAATGTCAAGTTTCCTGGTCAAAAAGCTTGTGTCATCTTCTCTTATCTAGGTTTTATTTAGAAAATGCATGCAGGAGTTTCTGACACACCAGATCCAGCCTGAGCCAGTGACAATAGTAGATAATTGCCAGCAAACCACTTAGTGTATTTTAATATTGTCTGAAGAGCTTCCCAAATCCTCAGGCACATCTCTCCCTAACACAAACATTTTCAATATTTAATTTAGGTGCTGCCAAGGAAGACTGTTGTCCTCTTCTTGGCAGCTGAAAAATTGTGACCAGGTCTCACCAACACTGGAGCAAATAGCAGTAATGACCTGCCTCGACGACAGGGAAAGATGGCTGTTGTGATCATCCACTGTCAGCTCTGTTATCACAGCAAGAAGGGTGCAAAGAGATGGATTTTGAAGCCACTTTAGAGGTTGGTGGGTTTTTTTCCTCTATAGCTTTGTAGTGTATCAAATCAACTGCATCCTGTTTCAGCCAGTGTAAGCTGGTGTTGCTTCAGTGATTACATATTTCATAGGCTATTGATTGAAGTGCTCTTACACTCCTTTCTCCTTCTGAATGGCTGTTTATGCCCTGGAGGCTTCTTCAAAGGATCTAGGGACAAAGGTTTCAACTTAGGAAAACAGGTCCAGCCTTGCTCTGCACAGCAGGTGAGCACATACTTAAGCACATTAGAGATTATGGCACGAAAACACACAGAGTTATACACATGCTTGAGTGTGCAGCTGGATGGGGACAGGCTGTTCTAAAATCAATTAGAAAAAGATGCAGGATGTCCATGTCTGCACTTATTTAATTTGCTTTCCTTTTTTTTCCATTTTTTTTAGTTCTGTTTATGAAAGTAAGTCATTAAATAGCAATACCCAAGAATGAGGCAGTGTTGTGCCACCTTTTCCCTTGTGCCATTATCAGTTTTTCTTTCTCCCCTATGAGCATCCTTCCTTCCTCCCACAGTGAGCTTCTAATGCCTTTCTGCTTGAATGATGTGGCTGCTGCATTGCAGCCACTGGTTTTTAAAATAAGGTTTTAAAATGCCCATTTCTGTCAGGAATTAAGTGCTGTCCAAGGCAGGTCCCATAAATACAGAAATAAAGTCAGATCTGATCTATGTCCTTTCTGCAGAAGACAGAGGTGATATTTGCAGCCATTTGCATGGTGTTGTAGAAGCACAGGGGGAGATCCTGCAGTGCAGGCTGTGTGATGGTGCACGCTCCTGTGCCTTTGCATCTCTGCAGCCTCTGTCCATGGGCTGTCCCATTGATTCCAGCTTTGTTTCAGGATCCTGAGAGGGAGGACAGTGGATTGTGTGGGGTACACAGCAGCCATAACTGGGTCTCTAAATGCCAAGATTGCCTTGGTCAACATCCTTCAAGTGAGCAGAGTAGTGGATGACTTCAGGGCTAGGATGTCCTCTCAAAGGTGTAGCAGTATTACTGAGAACTTTATCCTTGGAATAATTGCCGATGTTGACTGGGAGGGCTCAAGAGATAATGGAGCATTAAGTGGGTATCTGAAAACAGACCCCTGTAGTCTATTGGAGACTGTGTAGATGGAAAGCCTCTAGCCCCAGACACTGAGCAGGTTGCAGTTATTTCTACACAAAATATTAAATCATGATGGATTGAGGTTTTTTTTTTCTGCTTGGGAGATGTGCCTCTAAAGAACCAAATTTTAGCAGAGCATTAATTAAATACTGGTTCCTGCCATTAACCAGTGCTTTTAAAATGTTTCATGCAGCCTGTGTGAGGCAAAGTTTTCTGTTTGTTATCTTTCCCATTGTTTCTCCACCTTGAGTTATGGTTACATTGTTATGGTCCTTTGGATTTTATTACCTTTACCCAGCTTTTTAATTTCCCTGCCTAGAGTGAATGGGTATCCCAGACTGTGCAGGACACCCATGTTTTGACAATGACAAGAAGTGGAAACAACTGGACCTGTTGGGATAAAATACCATGGGTGTTGCTTTGCAAACAGCTGGAGATAACTGGTTTTGTAGACTGTCCCTCCCTCCAATAAAAAAGAATGAGAGGGAAGAAAGAAAAATCACTTAAGAGCAAAGACCCCTTATGTGTTGCAGCACAAGAGGGCAGTGTTACGTTGAATTGAGTCACACAAGGGTGAGATTAGAAGGGGAAGAGTTTGTGGCTGATTAATTTAGCCTGCTCATGAAGAGGCGGCTACCAGGGAAGCGTCAGGTCAAGGTCAGCTCCTTCCTGGGCTGGGTGGTGGAAGAGGCAGTCCAACTCATAAACAACTGCCTGTGCCGTGCTTTGGTGCCAGCTGCCTTGGGCACTGCTGGACAGGACATTTTGGGGCATAGGTCTTGCTTTGGGGTCCTAAAAGCCACTCTGACCCCCATGGGGATCTGCTGTGATTTACAGCACTTGTCTGCAAAGGAGGATTTCCAATCCTATGCTGGGCAATGGGTTGTATTGGAGTATTTGCTTGAAAGCTCAGCAGAGCAGCTGCTTTGTTATCAGCAGAGAATCATTGAATAGTTTAGTTTCAAAAGAGCCTTAAAGATCATCTAGCTCCACCCCCCCCCCCCTCCCCCTGCCATGGGCAGTGATACCTTCCACTGGACCAGGCTGATGAAGGCTCTGTCCAACCTGGCCTTGAATGCTTCCAGGGAGGAGCCATGCACAACCTCCCTGGGTAACCTATTCCTGTCTCTCACCACCCTCCCTGTAAAGAATTTCTTCCTAATGTCTAGTCTAAATCTACCCTCTACCAACTTAAAACCATTCCCTCTCATCCTATCACTACAAGCACTTGTGAAAAAGCACCTCCCCAGCTTTCTTGTAGGCCCTCTTCAGGTACCAGAAGATTACTGTAAGGTCTCCCCAGAGCCGTCTCTTCTCCAGGTTGAAAAGCCCCAAATCTCTCAGGCTGTCCCTATAGGTGAGGTGCATCTGGGTTTAATAGAGCAGGAACACCTGGAGTACTGTGTCCAGTTCTGGGTCCCTCAATTTAAGAAGGACATTGAGACTCTTCAACATGTCCAGAGAAGGGCAATGAGGCTGGGGAGAGGCCTCGAGCACAAGCCCTATGAGGAGAGGCTGAGGGAGCTGGCATTGTTTAGCCTGGAGAAGAGGAGGCTCAGGGGAGACCTTATTGCTGTCTACAGCTACCTAAAGGGTGGTTGTAGCCAGGAGGGAGTTGGTCTCTTCTCCCAGGCAACCAGCACCAGAACAAGAGGACACAGTTTAGGCTGAAGGTGAGGAGAAAGTTCTCCACAGAGAGAGTTGTTAGCCATTGGAATGTGCTGCCCAGGGAGGTGGTGGAGTCACCATCCCTGGAGGTGTTCAAGAGGGGATTGGACATGGCACTTGGTGCCATGGTTTAGTAGTCATGAGGTCTTGGGTGAGAGGTTGGACTTGATGATCTTTGAGGTCTCTTCCAACCTTACTGATTCTATGACTCTATGAGTGCCAATCCTTTATCCACTCCTTTCCCTGGCAAGGCTGGAGGTGAGATGTCCCAGCTCCCATAGTCTTTTATGGAGCTGCTGGAGCATTTGTGCCATATAGCATCACTCAGCATCCCCAGGAACAAACCAGGTGGTCCAACACAAAGGCTTGCTGGCTGCATGCTCTGTCAGTAAAAGACAGACTCATCAGTCAGTGTTTTTTATGGAGCAATAAAAGAGAAGAAGTTGAGGAAAAGGGGAAGCAAAACAAAAAGAAGAAGGGAAAAAAAAAGGCATGAAAACAGTGGTGAGTGTATAAAACTAAAGATGTCCTTGCAGAGAGAGAAGGGGAAAGAACCTCTCCACAAAACAAGCATCAGATCTTTGGCTGGGTACCAGTAACATGATCTTTCCGAGTGTGGTCCAGTTTTACCTGGGGTTCTCTGGCCTCTGAGGGTCCTTTGCCAGCCTCTGTTTTTTTTCATGAGTGATCTGAGAGTGTTGGTTTTCTCTAACTTCTTCCCTGTTTTCAAGGAAGCATGAGGTTACAGACAAAGGTTTTATGTGTAACTGTGGTGGATGATCTTGAAAATTATTCCTGCACATGCAAAGAAAGGTTTAGAGCATAGACATGCATAATTTATTTGTGCCTGGAAGCTTTTGTGCTCTCTGTTTTTTTGGTGGTTGTATCATGCCTGGGAATGGACTTAAGCCATGGACATGAGCATGGTGCTCTGACCCTGAAAAGGAGGCCACTAAAGGAATCATCAGTGCTTCATGCTGTCTCAGCCAAGCCTTCCAGACTCAGCCGGTGCAAAGTCCTAGGAGATCCCCCTGCAGGCTCAAAGCCTCAGGCACCATTTTTTGATGTGCACAAAAGACCTTGTTTTAATAGGAATTAATTAGCAGTTTAAATACTTGCAGGGTAGGAAATCCTCCATGGGGCATACTCGTTAAGGGTTCTTTACACATCACTTCCCAGGAGGACGCAGACTTTCCCTTACTTTCCAGCATCCCTTGCTGCTTCAGCAGTAACTCCATAATTGTATTACAGCTGTGAAGCACTGCAACTGCAACCATAAAACCTTTCCAGTGCCCATCCGTTCCCCTGTGTTAGATTGGATTGTGATGGGCAATAATTTATCAAAGAGTCTGAGGTAATAGTGTCACATATTCATGCCTGGGGTGCCTTAAAGCAACAACGAGGTGATAATGTCAGTGTAACCACACATCCTGTTTGCATTATTTATTGCTCTCATGAATGACAAATTTGTATTTTAAAATGGCTGAGACATTTATTGGCTGTCCCAAAAAGCTGAATTATGGATGTGGTATAATCTTATCTCTAGGGCAGACATTCCCTTTTATTATTGGCATTTAATAAGAGAACGGGTAATTAAAGGAAAGTAATTAACCCACTTTGTGTCTTGAATAAACAGGCAGCTAAGGCAGCCGTAAGTGTGCTGCCAGGAGTCCTGTCTGCCAAAGCCATCTTCTGAGGCAGGTGGTCTGCATTATAAGGAGGGAAAGGATTGTGTATGAATGTCTGAAAAAGGTATCAGAGCATCACTTTCTCTTTAGAAGTTTTAATTTTGGAGACATTTTGTGAATGAGGTGACTTATCCTCCTATAGGGTGACAAGACATTTGGGGCAGAGGCTGAGATTAAATGAGTCCTGGAGTTTTCCTTGTCTAGTGACAATCACCAAAGACTGAGTAGGTGGCCAACTAGTAGAAGCAGTTGAAGAGTTGCATAATGCTGAATTATCAGAAAAAGATCAGTGCTTGCAATGTGGGCTGGCTCTCCACTGATGTCGGGAATGTGGCTCTCCAGTGTCACACTTGCTGCACTGTGGGATGCATTGCTGGAAGCTATTCTGACATGCATAACAGGAGAGGGCAATCCCCTCCCCTGAAAAAGATCCTTTAAGTCTTCTCTCACTGTCCCACATTTACTCCTTTCTGAAAAATGTGACTAGATACTATCATTAAAAAAATAACCAACCAACTAAAAAAACACCAAAAAATCTACTCTTTCAGTAGCAGAACATATTGTGGAGGATAAGAGTGTATCCAGAAAGACAATAGGTATGGGTAGCAGCAAAACAATTGCCAGTTGATAGATACATGGAAAACTTCTTCACAACAGATGTGGCCAAATACTAGAAATAGAGCTCATGGGGTCCTGGAGATATTCAGACACTGCACAAGACCCTGAGCAACCTGATCCACCTTTGAAGTGCTGCATGAAGCAGATGTAGGATTGGCGACCTCCAGTGATATCTCCCAACCCACACTGCTCTGAATCTGGAAGCTGATCAGGTCCCTGACCACTTGAATCACAGGAATTTCTTGCCTTTCTGCCTGGGCAGCCCTGGGAGAGGGCTGTGCTTCTGGCAAAGCCAGGGTTGGAGAGCACTGGTTGGAAGGCATGTGGTAGCTATGCTGAATCTGCCCCAAATACAGGTCCATGTGGTGCTTCTTGTGTTGCCAGAGCAGCTGTTGGTGCAGTTTATCACAGGGAATTGATATTCAAGGATTCTTGCAAATTATGAGGATGCCAGGAAGCTGTTCTGGCACCTGGTGAGCCACTGCTCCTCTGCTCTAAAAATGCTCTTTATCTGCCTCTCCTCTGCAAAGTGACACCGGTACGAATGTGTCTGATTTTGTAAAGGGTGCTTTTTCTGTAGGCACTCGAGCTGCTTTGGGCTGTGTGATTATGAGAGGTGAGTCTTTGCTCCCAATTTGCTCTCATTATCAGTATTCACAACCACTGCCTGAGAGGCAGTGGGAGTTGAGCCCCAGTGCAGCTCCAGGTGATTGCCCTTCTCTTCTGGAGCCTCAACTCACACTGCACAAATGTCAGCGCCCAGTGATTGCCATCACTTTACTGGATAGCCAGGCAGGTAAGGAAGGCTGTGGCTACCATTTAAATGAGGTTCACAGTCCTGCCAGGAGGTTAATTACTTTTCTTTAAAAAAATATGAACAGTAAGACCTTTCTTTCTTTTCTTTGATTTACTGAAAGTAAGCTCAAGGAAATTTACACTTCCCAATTCTACAGCTGTGTCTAGAAACTATTGCCCTAGTGCAGATAAACTGGAGTTGAAGGTGAAGTGATCAGATGGGTAGCAGAAGGCTTATTATGGGAAAACAGCTTCATCAGCAAACCAAGTAACCAAAGCCTAACCAGTTTTGCAAGCTGAACACTTGGCCACAGAAGGATGAAGGGGCCACATTTAGACAAAGGGCTGTAACCATCCAGAGGGTTTGGAATTTGCTGCAACTAATTGGGAGGTGACATGTCAGTGCCTTCCTTGGACCCCCAGCTGCTACAAGCTGACCATGCTTGCATAGGGTGTCAGCTGGATGGAGATTTGAAGTTGCATAATGGGATGGAGCGTGAACATGAATCCTAATATTGGCTCTGGAGATGGTGTCTAAATTACTTGATACCTTATCATCTAGGTGGAGGTGTTCCTGCTCACTGCAGAGTGGTTGGACAAGATGACCTTCGAGGGTCCCTTCCAACCTGATGCAATATGTGAGCCTGTGTGAACCAGGAGCTCTGCAGCTGACCATGTTGTGCAGTGTGCTCAAACGCTCTGCTTGGTCTCCTGTTCAGTGCTGCATTTTTGGCTAGCTGTTCTGACTTTCCCTAAACAAGGGAATTACTGCAGTTTTCATACTGGAGTGGCTCCTCCAGCAATGGATCTTGAGACCTTGTCCACTCACTATCTGTCCAAAGGTACTCGAGCAGGAAACCAGCCCCTGAGCTGAAGGCTAGTACTCCAACACAGCTGCAGAAACAGCCTCCTGCCATGCCAAGGAATCAAAAAGGGAGGGAGATTCCTTCTCTGCAGTGAGCTCATGTTCTGAGAAGGGGCTGTGGCAGCTCATTGCTAACATATGCAGCACTAGACTATATACACAAGCAAGGCTGTGGGGGCTGATGGGGATTGCCTGCAATCCCAGACAACAAAGCAGGAGAGGTTTACACCGGGGTGACAACAGCGACTGCACCTCCTTGTGCTGCCAAGAGATCAGACACCACCGGGCCAGATGTTAACACTGAGGAGTTCTAACTGGTCATGGTGCTTTGAAGTTTCTTTCTGAGCTCTCAAGTGCATTTTCTTAAAGGCCAAAATACACTTTGAGTGCTGTGTTGTCACTGCAGCATCCGGTCCTGCTCTAGGATGTGCCAGTGTCCCAGAATAGAAGGCATGTGTATTTTTGTTGAGATTTTCTTTCTGAATGAGCAAAATATCAAGCACTTGCCATAAAGCTTTACTCTGAGTAATGCTCTTGTCCTTCTAGATTTGGGTGACTATCTGACACAGTCAATTTTGGCTGAAGATTAAAGTGCAGAGGGAGACTGTCGGTCTGGCTGAAGTTTCCTTCCACCCTGTCCTGGCAAAACAAAGCAAAGACAAATGTGACATCCCGCTCTGTGTGTTAGGTAGGGCAGCAGTCTGGGAACTTGAAGGTAAATGGTTGGGGGATGCTGGGCTGGGCTGCCCTCATGGATGAGGCCAGGCTAATTCCATCCTCCCTGGATGCACTGCAGCTGTGTCATGCTGGGTGTTGTGGGGATCCTGGTGGAAAGACTGGCAAATTGCCCTGAAGATTTCTTGAGAAGAATTATACAAGCTTTGGAAGGCTTTCAGGACTTGTCAGATTAACAGGCACCGGGAAAGTAGATCCTTTGGACAAAGGTGTGTTAGAGTCCAGAAATGCTTAGCTGAGCTCCTTCCCAGCCTTTTTGCCCCTGTGAATCATAGACTCATTTTGCCTGGAAAAGTCCACAGGACAAAGTCCAACCATTAAGCTGGCACTACCAAGTCACCACTAAACTGTGTCTCTCAGCACCACATCTACAGGTCTTTTAAATATCTCCAGGGATGGACATGTGCCAGTGGAGGTTTAGGCTGGATGTTAGCAAGAAGTTCTTCACAGAAAGAGTGATTGGCCAGGGAGGTGGTGGAGTCACCACCACTGGAGGTGTTTAGGAAGAGACTGGATGGGGCACTTGGTGCCATGGTTTAGTTGATTAAATAGTGTTGGATGATAAGTTGGACTTGATCTCAAAGGTCTTGTCCAACTTGGTTAATTCTATTCTATTCTATTCTAGTCTAGTCTAGTCTAGTCTATTCTCTGGACATCCTGTTCCAGGGCTTCACAGCCATTTCAGTGAAGACATTGCTCCCAACACTGAATTTAAACCTCCCCTGGCACAACCTGAGGCCATTTCCTCTTGTTCTATCGCTTGTTAGTTGGGCGAAGAGCTCAACACCCTCCTCACTACAACCTCCTTTCAAGTACTTGTAGAGACCAAGAAGGTCTCTCTTGAGCCTCCTTTTTTTTCCAGATTAAACACTCCCAGTTCCCTTAGCCACTTCCCATAAGGCTTGTTCTTCAGACCCTTCACCAACTTCATTGCCCTTTTTGGGACACACTAGGGCATGTAACAGTGTCCTTCTTGCAGTGAGAGCCCAAACACGACCTTCTCCCTCTTTCGTGATGTGATTGGGTGTAAGCCCCCAAAGAAACCATGTTCTTCATGGACTCAAACTCTGCTTTGCAGAGGTGCCACTAAGCTCACCCCATCTGTATTTTTGTCTCACAAAGACAGCACTGCAATGCTGAACATTTACTTCATGCTCCTCAGTCCCAGGGAAGGCCACCCAAGGCAGGGCATGCTGGGGATGCCAGAAGCTGTGGGCTCACCCCAGGAGCCACTTCCCTCCATACTTTGGCAGAGAGGCTGTGGTGAAGCCAGCAAAGTAGGGAAGATGGACATGTGAAAAGCCAGACATAGTTTATGCCCAAAGACCAGACAGAATCAATATGTTCCCACAGAACCTATTACATCGAACCAGTGTTTTCAGGTGGAAGATTTCTGAACACACTTGAAAACGAGGCTGGCTTTGTTTGCAAAGGCCTAGTGAGTGATAAGCAGGTGATTTAGTATAACATTCATTTTACACTGGAAGAAGAAATATATTGAGGCTAGTGTGGTTTGGTGGTTGTTTTTTTTCCTCTGTGATGTTGGGAATGGTGATTGCCCAGCAGGTTGTGACAGAAGCTGTGTCCGCTCTACTTCTGAGCCAATTGTTGTGGGTTTGCTACTGGAGATGGCAAAAAATAACCACCACTAATTGGAGTTGGGGAGATGCCAGTTCTTGATTTGGAGTAAAACTGAAAGTGCTGGCAATTTTTAGGGAAAGCTTTTTCTTGCAAAACAATTGACATTCACAAGTCACTAGATCAAACATCTGGTGGAGCTTACAGGAAACAGCAATAAACCCCTGTAGCTGGCTGGGGGGAAAAAGTGCTTTTTCAGTATAGAGTATTCAGCTCCTCTAGATGATGAAGTTGACCAGATTTACCAGCAGAATGAGGAGCCTTACCTTTCCTTTATGCTGAGCTGTGTGTGCATTGCAGGCTGCTGCTTGTATAGCACACTAAACAAAACTTCTGTAGCATGAGGGTTTTAGAGATCCCAGACTTTCATCTTGTCCTGAATCTGCTTGAAATATCCCACATGAAAAAAAAAGGGCATTAAAAGAATTTAAAAAATCACAGCTGTGCATAATAAAACCACTACAGAAGTTGTTATTTATACACAAATATGTAAGAACCAAACCAGGGCTAAGAGGACAAATTTCTACTCTATTGAAATGAAATTATTTGCTATGTCCCAGATGAAAGAAGTGACCCAAAACAGAACAGTTTGCACAAAATGTGTCAGTATGGTCAAAACAAGTTTTTGATGAAAGAAAGAGATCTCTGCTGGGAAGTTTTCATGCAGTTCTGAAGCAGGGGGCTCCAAGCAGAGCACTCTCAGTGCCACCACCACTGATGCATGCTTTGTTCTGATCTACCACATCAGGAAAAGCCAGTTAAAAGTCATTAGTCCATCTCTTTTCCCCTGCAAGGTTGCTGGTTGTGACTGGGAAGGACAACCCAAAACTTCACCCCAGGGCCCTTCCTGGCCAGGAGTTCTCCTGTCAACATGCTCTTTATGGATAGCCTCCTTGCTCATGAGACCTAGCCCACTGGAGTGATGGTGTGTATGGGCCAGGAGAGACAGGGAAGAGGACTTCTTCTTCTTTTATTTTGTTTCCTTCCACTGATTGCCTGACAGCATCCTGCACTAAGCAGCATCTTTGCTTTTCCAGTGAACTAGCAAACCTGAGGGAGAAGTGTTTGTTTTGCATCTCAGGGTGAGACCTGAATTCAGAGCTAGCTCGGGGATTAAACTCACAATCTGCATCTGCCTTGAGGACAGGCTTTTTCCAGTCTGCTCCTTAAAGCTCCTGCACACTGCTGTGAACACTCCCTTCCTCTCCACTCTGCCTCATTCTGCAAGACTGGGACAAAGACTGGAAGTCATTAGTGGCCTGGAAGGGTCTAAAACCTGTCTTGCCTATGGCTTGTTTGTCCTATTCCTCTCTCTTACTCTGGAATTGTATTAAGGTCCTTTATTGTGCCCAGAGTAGGCACCCTCATAGATCCATGAGTGTATTCCCAGCTGCACCAAGTTTCATGTGATTTTTTTGGTTCAACATCTTTCTGGATGTGCCTACCAGAAAATAAAAACTAAAAGCAGCAACTCCAACCTCTATCAGAACCTGACCTATGAGGGTTTTTTCTTGTGAGCCCCAGAAAACTCAGCTTTATACCTCCTATTTCATGCAGACACTCATCAGCTGAGTGCTTTCTGCACAGAGCACAGTCTCTTCTCTCAATTACCATGACTGTTGGAGCTTTGAAGTTGATGATTTTATGTTGTTAGAATACATATTGGTCATTAGAAGTATTAATAATGACTGCTTGACTTTATCATTAGCCACGTATCTATATTGCATTCAGGAGCTGTTAGTCTTCAATGAACATGCTCCAAATAATCCATTTATATTTAAATAAATTGACATGCAATAGCTTTCCAAATCAATCTAAATCTAATTCCTATTTAAGTGCCTCTGTTTTGCCTCTTAATTTTTCTTAGGATAGCAGCAGCTGGTTTTGGTGGACCACAGGGTTTCCTTGGAGTCTGCAGCTCCAGGAGGGCTGAGTGGTAGAACAGGCAATGGTCTGTTCTTTGTAGCCTCTTCATCCTTCAGCTACAGGGAAATTCAGGGACTGTAGCATTGGTGGGACAAAGGATTGGCTCTTCTTCCACCTGCATGAATGTTTCCAGCAGTTAATGAGATTTCTTAAATCTGAGACTGTTAAAAGTTATTTTCTGTGTTTCCATCTGTAAAATTTAAAATTATCTGCTAATACTTATGATAGCTTGGTTTAAGTTCCGTGGTCACTTTACTGATTTAATAAGGTAAAGGTTCCCCTGGCTTATTGCCACACCTGATCAAATTTCAAGTAACAAGTGTAGGAGGGAGCTTCACAGCAGTCAATGACAAGGTGCAGATGAGATGATTGCAGAGTGCTGGGAGCTTCAAGCTGAGTCTGAACTGCAAAGTTTGGATCCTGTCAGTCCCAGGCAGGTGAGTTTTGTGATTCAATCCCCCGCCCATGAAGTGAAGATTATCATTTTCAGGACCCTGAAGCATCTAATAGTTTACTCATTTGGGGCAAATGCTTAAATGTGCCTGAGCAAGAAACCACATATCATGCCTGACAAAAATCAGTTACCAGGTTTGATTAGGAGAAGGAATTGCATTTTTATGCCTCTTTGGACTGCCATCCTTGATCATTCCTTGCTCGTTTGTGCAGATATTGAAGAGAAGATTGTGTTTCTCTGGAGGTGAGAGGACTGCTCCTCAGGCAGTGGACACTCTGTGTGGTATTGCTAAAGTCACACTAACACTCAAGGAGTGAGGATCACACTGGTAAGTTTCTCTTTTCTAGGGTTTAGGCTTTTTCACTGGCACAAGAGAGGGGCCTTTATATTGACTGTAGTCAAAACCTGAGGAAAGTATTCCTTCCTGGAGGAGCACAGTGGGTGTGAATATCTCAGCAGTGAGAAGAAGCTGTGAAACCCCACCAGGGAGTTCCTGAAGGTGCTGAAAATACCTTTTCTTCAACTGTTTTGAAATGTGTTTTTATCCCCACGAAGCTCCTATCAAAACAATCGCACAAAGCCTCACATCTTGCTGCAGACTGATCTTGTTTCTCTGTGCTTTCCTCTTAGTGAAAATAAACAATAAAAAAACCACTCCCAGCTTATGAAGATCAATGAAGATTGCTAAACCAAGTGGTGCTTGGGGCAGGTGGGGGTGTGTTGAATGTTCTTCTGGATGTGTGGCACACTGTCCCTGGCCCCAGGCAGTCACCAAGAGAGAAGTCACATAAAGGAAAGACAAATGGATTAGCCAACATGGACATGGTTGCTAGGTCAGACCTGCCTGAGACCTGGATTAGTTGGGGTGTCAGGAGACCTGAATACATGATCTTTAAGGTCCCTTCCAACCCAAACCATTCTATGACATTGCTTTGTTAATTACAGGTATTTGACTGCATTGGAGGCTTGTCTGGCTGTAGTGTCCTGGCCACTGACTCTTGCTGAGAGAGACTCCACCGGATAGATGGAGCTCTGTCCTTCCCCAAAATAAAGGAGGTGCTGTGCTGGGCAGTGCTTCCAGCATCCAGGGACTCTACAGCTGCACAGGAGCTGCTGGAAAGGAGCTGAAAACCTGCCAACTAGGACAAGGAGAGAGAGCCCACGTGGGGCTTCCTTAATAGGAAGCCGTTTAGGGTTGCTGAACAAAAGGACTTGTCCTGCAACGGTACAATAGGCAGAGAGAGAGTCAAAACCAGAGTTTATCTGACTGTGTTTCAGCCAGGTCTAGTGGAGTTTTTTCCACTTTGAAAGTTCCTTTATCCTCGTTTGTCCTTCCACAAAACAGCTGTGGTGTATCAGGGCTCCTGGGGTGCTTTTGTGCACAGTGGAGAAGGGTTCAGGTTGGGGCAGGGATGACTTCACACCACATGCCAGAAAACTTCCTCCAGCCCCATCCAGTGAACTTTAAACCCAGTGAAACACCTACAATCACTGCAAGGTGCCACAGCAGGAGAGCAGAAAGGGTGAAGGGCAGCAGCAGTTTTATATAACTACACAGGTAGAGGGAATTTGTTAGGTGAGAATAGCCATGTGATGTGAAATGTGGAAAATCCCCAGTGGCTCTGCCACATTTAACCCTGGCATGGAGGAAGCTTTATACATGCTTTCAATGCTAGCTTTTCCCAGTGAGATTCTCTATCTGGTGTGGTTTTGTTCACTAGCACTGTGTGATGCTGCCTTTCATTTTCCCCAGTCATTCCTACCTTTCCAGTGGCCTGTTGTTGCCCATACTTACTACCTGGAGTCCTTTGGGTGACATCTCTTTATCCTTCCTTGGAAAAATCAAAATAAAAATCCACCACCTTTGCTAAAGAATATATCATGTCCTATTTAAAGTCAGCTGAAACACTTAAATGAGCCCCAAACTGAACCTGAAATTGTTGCTTCCTTTCAGGTTTCTCACTGTGATATTTGCCTCCTAGCAACCAGCATTTGCAGGCAGCAATACAGCAACACTCAGCTCTCCCTTGTGTGCTGCAACTGGCATCCCAGTGCATCCCACAGAGCTTTACAAAGCACCCAGTTGTATCAACTCACTCCAGTTGCTGTAGGTGTCATTTAGACAGCAGCTTTATACAACAGTCTGAAAAGTGAGGGGAAGTTCTATCCCACAGAGGCTGTAATGGGAGATAGGAAGTACTGCAGAGTAAATTAATACCCTAGGTTTGACACAACTACCCAGAGGATGTTTAGGGATCACCTGTGGTTTTATGTCTAGAATATCCAAAATGGGTGGTGAAGCTCTGGCTAAGCTCTAGCTCAGAGCTGTACTTTGTGCACCAGCTCATCCCAGGTGCAATCTTCCAATCCTGCTCTTTGACAGCTAATTTGGTGCCTTTTTCTCCCTTTAATTACAGCAATTCATCACACTCTCTGCCAGCTCATCCTCTCTGCTAGACCGAGGTGGTGAATGTCAGTTGTTCAGGTAGACAAGGTGAAGCTTGCCTGCTGGGAGCAGTGACTCTTCCTTAAGGACCTGGCAAATGCTTTCAGATGAGTGAAGCCTTTCGGTTAGTTCAGCTCCCTTCTGTTTCCTTTTCTTCTATTTGTTTTCTGGGTTTTTTTTGCATGTCCTTTCTATAGATCTGGTTCCTGATTAGCCAAATTGCATCTGTTTTGGGTGTATATGAGGAAACTTGTGTGTTCCTGGGGGACACAACAGTGTTCATGTGGCTCTGTCAGCAGGATACAGGTTGGACTCAATGATCTTTGAGGTCTCTGCCAACCTTGGTGATACTGTGATACTTCAAGTGGCTATTAGTGGTCCAGAAGAGCCTTGGCCTCCTTAGCTCTTTCTTAAGGATGTCACAATAACAGATGTCTCACAAGTTTTGGATTAATAACTTCCATTCTAGTGAATCCTATTTGAAAGTTGCCAGTGACTCTTCTTTGTTCATTAGTCACTAGTTTGAAATCTGAAGGGCTTGTTGCTTGTGATATTGGTGAGGTGATTCAAGGTTATTTAATTGAGGTGTTTCATAAGTAGCTCAGCTTTTGTTAAAGGAGAGAAGTAAATATTTAGTCCACTAAATGATTCCAAAAAGAAAGCTGAACATACAAAGCTGCAGGGCCAACATTCAGCTGGCAAGTTAAGACTCTTGACACCTTTAAGATTATGTTATAGCTATTGTTTTTAGATGTCATTACTTTTTAAATGAACTCCTGAATTTTTAGGGCCTGGAGCAATTCACTAGCAAAGAACTGTGGTTTTAAGATGCAGCACAGCTTTGACACCCTGGCTTTGATGAGAAGGAAGAGACTGAACTGGGGTGGGGGGTGGATTTTATTTTATGCTGCCTGTATACCTATCCATACTAGCACATCCCCTTGATTTGTATCTGCCTTGCTAACTGGACAGTCTTCAAGGGTCATGTCTATAATCTAAGAGAACAAAAAAATTGACTACTGACATAAATATACTTCGCATTTCACTGCTTCAGCACTCAGAGTGTCTGGATAATACAAAAATAGCAATTTAACAACAACTGCTGCTCCCATAGCAATTAAGAACCTATGAAATTTGAAAGATGATGAGCATCATATAATTGGTTTGTGCAGGGTCTAATGAGGCTCTGTTTTCTTGGTAAATAGAATATTCTCTTTCTTGAGAACAGAAAGAATAACTGATGATAAATATTTATAAGTTAATATTATCTTTCTCCTGTCATGGAGCCTTCATCAACAAACTACACTTAAAAAAGAAGGTACTCACATTGGAAGTGCAGCTTAGTTTGTACTGTTTAGTACTTGTACTGCAGTGGTGTGCCCAGAAGACTCAATCCAAGATCTCATGCTTTCCATGTCAAATTGCTGGATGCTCAGATCAGGCTATAGTGAAAGTCCAGGTAACTCCAATGGCACTCTGGGGTCCAAATGTCACAGAAAGGTGTCTGGATGTCTCTGTGCAGTGCCCCAGTAGTTACAGGAGCAACGTGAAGAGCACTCCTCAATCACCTGCTGAGGGCATTTCAACTGAAGATAATGGTTGACCAAGGTATGAGAGCTCATGCCTGCTTTGGGAGCAAATCCTGGAGTAAGACACAGTGAAGCAACACAAGCAATCTCAGAGTTACATATGACTTTTCTTTGCTGCTTGCACACCTATTTACTGTGCTTGATCATTAAAATGGGTTAGGCACTGCGCAGCATGGGTGGTTTTTATCAGGGCAGTGGGTAAGTGTTTGTATCTTAAGGAATGAGTCAGCTACAAGATGTCTTTCAGCAAGTAAAGTTTTTCTTCAAAGCTTTGTTCTTTTCTTTGATCATACACAAGTTTTAACAAAAGACACCAAACCATTTCCTCTGTAGAAAAAAAAAAAACCCCAAACAACAAAACAAACAAACAAAACCCCCACCCAACCAAACAAACAAAAAAGGGAAAAACCAAAAAAAGCAAAACCCTATTTGGGCTACATTCCCAACTATCTACATTTTGCTGTGAAGAACAACATCCTTGGAGCTGCCACGACTGAATAGGGCAGAGAGAGCTGAAGGTCCACTGTGGCCGGTTGACGTTGCCCCCTTAAGAAAGGGAATATGGTGGACGGAAGTTGGTAAACGGAAGGAATAGTCTAAACTAATTTCATTGGATGAGTGGGAGGAAGCACTTCTGAGCTGGGACTATACTGGACATTTCCAGCACTTCTCAGTCAGTCTTGCTTCCGCCTCTTCTTCAGGCAACAGCTTTCTGTCCTGGGCTTTCTGCCAAGGCTTCGGCCTTGAGGCCGATAAGATACCAGGCCTGTATATTAACTCCTTTCCAATTAACACAAAACTGCTTTTAACTTCTTTCTTTCGCTCTCTCTCTCTTCTAACCTAATCTGGGGAAAGGGGGGAGAGAGGGGAAAGAGGAGGTGGGGAACCCCCCTCTCTGCCGAGAGGGGTTCACTCTCATTTCTGTGTTACTCTGTTGTATATCTTTGTATATATTGTAGATATTGTAAATTTGTAAATATCTCCCTGCAAACCCTACATCGCTTTGTAAATATAGCTCCACTGCTTTGCTAATTCAGCTTGCGAGTTTTTTTTCCTTTCCCTTCAATTTTTTTTTTTCCTTTTACTTTACAAGGGGGAAGGGAGGAGGCTTCTCAGCCTTGCCCTTCCACCCACCACATTTTTTTTTATTGGCGCCCAACGTGGGGCAGATAATTAGTTTAATTTGTTATTTGATTGATTTAGTGTTTTCTAGCTGAATTAGCAAACATGAAGGTATTGTGGTTTGTGGAGCGATTATTCTTTTCAATTTTTGGGGCTCTGATTTACAGGTATTGTTTGGGTTTGATTTTGGATTACCTGGGCAAATATTTGGTGCGGACAATTTATATGTGGGTTATGTATAGAGTTAAACTATGGTATGGAAAATGTATTAATTTATTATGGCCAGTGAGATACAGGAATGTTACCTCCACCACTCTCCCAATTGAGATAAAGAGTTTCAAGATTCCGCCTGAGGAGACAGTAACTTTAGGTGATGCCTGGGATCCAAAGGTGATTTATGTGATGTGTATAAATCTGTTGCTGGTGATGGTAATTGCATATTTACTGTTCTCTCTGCGGTGAGAGAGAAAGTTATCCAGAGCTTGTTTTGTTATTAAAACTAGATCAAAAAGAAAACGCCGTGGCTCTCGATCAGTCCCAGAGTCATCTAGTGATGAGGACTGTGGAGAACCCGTGTCAGTAAAAAAGAAGGCTAAAAAGTTAATTGGTAAGGCAGCTCTAAATGACTTTGCTGATTCTAGCAAGCAGCCAAGGGCATCGGCTGGTATCAACATGGCACCTACTCCTTCTCCCACTCCTCCTCCTTCTTCTTCTTCTCCGTCGGCCAGTAATGGAGCAACGTCACTTCCACCCACTCCCTCAGTGGGACCGGAAGTCACTGCCCCAGCAGCTGATTTATCTCAGGACCTGTCAGCTTCCATTAAGGTGGCTGTAAATTCAAACACAGCTCCAGTTAAGGTGGCTCCTTTAAAGACTAGAGCTGCAAAGGCCCAAGATGGAGAAGAAGAGGTGGAGACTGATCCTGGTGAGGGGCCCTCTACTCTAAAAGATCCTGCTCAGGAGGAAGAGAAGGTTTGTTTTAAAGATCTAGCTAACCTAGTGAGATCAAAGCAGGATAGAGATGAAGCTAGGAAAGCAGCTGGCAAAGGTGGTTCTCAGCTTAAAGAGATCCTTAGGAGGATGACAGCAGGATTTTACGGGCAAAGAATTCAGGGAGATGAAGATCAAGATGATATTACAGACTGTTCGTCACCACGGGAGGAATTGCGAAATGTCCGTAAAGATTTCACCAGGGCAGATAAGGAGCCAGTTCTAGCTTGGCTTAGTAGGTGTTATGATACAGGTGCTTCAGCTCTAACAGTTGGAGACAAGTCAGCAGCTCAGTTAGGAACTCTTTCAAGGGACAATGGAATAGATAGACATCTAGGCGAAGCTCTCGGTAAGGTTAATCTGTGGATACGCCTCTTAATAGCGGTTGCCCTGAGATACCCTTCCCGAGATGATCTTCCCTGGAATCCTAAACCCTGGACTACCATAGATGAGGGAATTAAGCGCTTGAGAGAATTTGCTGTTAGAGAGCATGTGGTGAACATGAAACTCTGAATCCTGATGACATTCCTGTGGGTATTGGTCTTGCTAAAAAGATCATCAAACTTGCTCCTTCTAATTATGCAAACATTCTGGCAAGCAGAATTGTGTCAAGAAGTTATGGTGGAGCTTCTCCTACGGTTGGCCAATTCAGTGATCAAATGAGACAATTGGAGGATAGCATGACACGTGGTTCTTTGGTTTCGGCCATCAAAACGATGTCTGGTGATATTCAGAATTGCATAAGAGAGTTAAAAGATGAATTTAGAAATTCCATATCCCAATTGGCACAAAGGGATAATTTCAATTCTTCCTCCAGGTGGATACAAGTCTCATCTGTGAGGAATACACGTCCTCCAAGGAGGTCATTCCAAAACAGGACATTCCAAAACAGGTCATTCCAAAACAGACCACCAAGGCAATCACGTAGAACTATTTAGATAACTCTGCGTGATCAGTTTGGTGAGAACATGAACCGCTGGGATGGCCAACCAACTTCTAATCTTTTCAGGAGACTGAGGGAATTGCAAAGTGGCAGAACCCGAGGTAGCAATACCAGAAGGGTAGCTGTTACTTCCACAGTTCCCCAGAACGACTCTTATGGCTCCAACAGTGGCTCCAGTTATAACACGCAAAGTTATAACCCTGCACAATATGTGCAATGCACATGTGCGCATGTTCCCCATAACTAGGGGTGCCCTGCCTCCCGCCAGGGGGAGGAGAGGGATAACAGAGATAATAGAATCTATTGGGATGTGTACATCCAGTGGCCTGGCACTTCACAATTTCGGAAGTACAGGGCCTTGGTTGACACAGGAGCTCAGTGCACCATAATACCATCAAATTATCAGGGATCAGAGTCTATAACCATTCTGGGAGTCACTGGTGGATCTCAAGAGTTAAGTAAGGTAGAGGTTAATATAAGTTTGACTGGTAAACAATGGAGGAAGCATACAGTTGTGACCGGACCTGACGCTCCTTGTATTTTGGGAATTGATTTTCTGAGAGAAGGGCGTTTCAAAGACCCTAGAGGTTACAAATGGGCTTTTGGAGTAGCTTCAATAGAAATTGATGGACAAAAATTGAAGCTGTCTGCCAGACCTGAGCTTTCTGATGAATCTGCAGTTGTGGGACAACATAAGATACAGGACATTAAATTGCCGGTTGCTTCTCAGACTGTGCATCACAGACAATACAGAACCAACCGTGACTCTTTGTTGCCCATTCAGAATCTGATTCGTCAGTTGGAAAGTCAGAAAGTCGTCAGCAAAACTCATTCACCTTTCAACAGTCCAGTGTGGCCTGTGCGGAAGCAGAATGGAGACTGGCGTCTGACGGTAGACTACCGAGCCCTGAATGAAGTGACACCACCTATGAGTGCAGCAGTACCAGACATGATGGAACTGCAGTATGAGCTGGAATCCAAAGAGGCCAAATGGTATGCTACCATAGACATTGCTAATGCATTTTTCTCTATTCCCATAGCAGAGGAATGCAGGCCTCAGTTTGCTTTCACCTGGAGAGGAATCCAGTACACTTTCAACAGGCTGCCAATGGGCTGGATCCACAGCTCAAGCATCTGTCATGCAGTGATCCACGATGCTCTGGAGAAAGGCGGTGCTCCAGAACACATCCAGTTCATTGATGACATCATCGTCTGGGGCAAAACTGCTGAGGAAGTCTTCGAGAAAGGTAACAAAATCATTGACATTCTTCTGAATGCAGGTTTTGCCATCAAGCGAGACAAGGTGAAAGGACCTACCACAGAGATTCAGTTTCTGGGAGTGAAATGGCAAGATGGACGCCGACACATTCCAGTGGATGTGGTAAATAGAGTCTCTACCATGGCAAGTCCCACAAACAAACAAGAGACCCTACGTTTCTTGGGGATAGTGGGATTTTGGAGACTGCACATTCCTGGATACAGTCAGATTGTGAAACCTCTGTATGATGTGACTCGAAAGAGAAACCATTTCCACTGGGGACCTGAACAACAAGCAGCCTTTGACCAGATAAAGCAAGAGGTGATTCAAGCAATGGGTCTGGGACCTGTCCGAGATGGTCCAGACATTAAGAACATTTTGTACACGGCTGCAAGTGACAATGGTCCAACCTGGTGCTTGTGGCAAAAAGCTCCAGGAGAGACACGTGGACGACCTCTTGGTTTCTGGAGTCGAGGTTACAGAGGTTCAGAGGCTAACTACACTCCAACAGAGAAAGAAATCTTAGCTGCCTATGAAGGAGTAAAAGCATCTTCTGAAGTGATTGGAACTGAATCACAACTTCTCTTAGCTCCCAGATTACCAGTTTTGAATTGGATGTTCAAAGGCAAAGGATCCACACCACATCATGCCACAGACTCAACATGGTCCAAGTGGATGGCTCTGATAACACAGAGAGCTCGAATGGGAAATCTTGAAAAACCTGGTCTAGTGGAGGTGATCTCAAGTTGGCCTGAAGGCATCAACTGTGCCAAACCTCCAGAGGAGAAAGTAACTCGTGCTGAGGAAGCTCCTCCTTACAATGACCTTTCTGATGATGAAAAGAAGTATGCTTTGTTCACAGACGGTTCCTGTCGTCTTGTTGGAAACAAGCGAAGGTGGAAGTCTGCAGTGTGGAGTCCAACACGCCAAGTTGCAGAGGCGAAAGATGGAGAAGGAGAATCCAGTCAGTTCGCAGAGGTAAAAGCTGTCCAGCTAGCTCTTGACGTAGCTGAACGTGAGAGATGGCCAAAGCTTTATCTCTACACCGACTCATGGATGGTAGCCAATGCTCTATGGGTTTGGCTAAAGAACTGGAAGAAGAGTGGTTGGCAGAGAAAAGGAAAACCCATTTGGGCAGCCAACCTGTGGCAGGACATTGCTGATCGAATCGAGAGAATTCCAGTGAAAGTGAGACACATCGATGCTCACATTCCTAAGAGCAAAGCTACTGAGGAACAACAACACAACCATCAGGCAGATCTAGCTGCAAGAGTTTCTCAAGTAGACATGGACTCTAATCTTGATCTCGACTGGAAACACCGAGGTGAGATATTCTTAGCTCGGTGGGCTCATGATTCGTCAGGACATCAAGGCAGAGATGCAACATACCAATGGGCTCGTGACAGATCCATAGACATTTCCATGGATGCTATCACGCAAGTCATCCATGACTGTGACATTTGTGCTGCTATTAAGCAGGCAAAACGACTTAAGCCCTTGTGGTATGGTGACAGATGGTCCAAGTACAAGTATGGTGAAGCTTGGCAGATTGACTACATCACTCTACCACGTTCTCGTTCTGGTAAGCAGTACGTGCTTACTATGGTAGAGGCAAACACTGGATGGTTGGAAACTTATCCAGTTCCACATGCAACTGCACGCAACACCATTCTCGGTCTGGAGAGACAGATCCTGTGGAGACACGGAACTCCAGAGAGGATTGAGTCAGACAACGGAACTCATTTCAAAAACAACCTTGTAAAGAGCTGGGCAAAAGAGCACGGTATTGAGTGGATATTCCACATTCCCTACTATGCACCAGCTTCAGGGAAGATTGAACGCTACAATGGTTTGTTGAAGACCACTCTCAAAGCCATGGGAGGTGGATCTTTGAAAAACTGGGAAAAACATTTAGCACAAGCAACCTGGCTGGTAAATAGTAGAGGTTCAGTGAACCGAGCTGGACCTGCACATTCAGATTTGCTACGGAAAGTAGAAGGTGATAGAGTTCCTGTTGTTAGAGAAAAGAATCTGTTAGGTAAAACTGTTTGGGTATTTTCACCCTCAAGAGAGGCTAAACCTGTCCGAGGGGTGGTTTCAGCTGAAGGTCCGGGTCACACTTATTGGGTAATGCAAGAGAATGGTGAAATTCAGTGTATTCCACAAAGAAATTTAACTTTAGCTGAAAGAGGTTAATTTTGAACTGCTGTACAGCTACATCGCGTCCAGAGGAAGAATCAACAAGGAATCTACGGTGCACGAACCCTGAGATCCCTGAGAGCCCTGAGTCAACTAAGAGACCCTGAGAATCCCTGTTTCCCTTTTCTTCGCTTTGTCAGTGAAGAAATGAACTGTTTTCCATTTTTCTCATTTTCTGATTTTCTTGGACTTTTGAATCATCTACATCTGAGCATAGCCGGAATGGACTATGAACTTTACTCACAAACTGTAAATATTGTTTTGGATTAGATGGACAGTATGAACAGCCAATGAAATTGTTTAGAAGGGGTGGACTGTGGCCGGTTGACGTTGCCCCCTTAAGAAAGGGAATATGGTGGACGGAAGTTGGTAAACGGAAGGAATAGTCTAAACTAATTTCATTGGATGAGTGGGAGGAAGCACTTCTGAGCTGGGACTATACTGGACATTTCCAGCACTTCTCAGTCAGTCTTGCTTCCGCCTCTTCTTCAGGCAACAGCTTTCTGTCCTGGGCTTTCTGCCAAGGCTTCGGCCTTGAGGCCGATAAGATACCAGGCCTGTATATTAACTCCTTTCCAATTAACACAAAACTGCTTTTAACTTCTTTCTTTCGCTCTCTCTCTCTTCTAACCTAATCTGGGGAAAGGGGGGAGAGAGGGGAAAGAGGAGGTGGGGAACCCCCCTCTCTGCCGAGAGGGGTTCACTCTCATTTCTGTGTTACTCTGTTGTATATCTTTGTATATATTGTAGATATTGTAAATTTGTAAATATCTCCCTGCAAACCCTACATCGCTTTGTAAATATAGCTCCACTGCTTTGCTAATTCAGCTTGTGAGTTTTTTTTCCTTTCCCTTCAATTTTTTTTTTTCCTTTTACTTTACAAGGGGGAAGGGAGGAGGCTTCTCGGCCTTGCCCTTCCACCCACCACAGTCCACACACAATCTCCCCAGGCTTCTGCTTTCAGAGTACACCCATGGAAGCATCCCATCTTTGGGAGGAATTTTGGAATCTGGAACCATCCTAATTAATTCAAACTCTAGTCACTGCCATATTGTATTTCTGGAACTCTGCTTAAGGTTCCTTATGAGGGTTTGGGAAATGTATAGAATCATAGAATCAACAAGGTTGGAAAAGTTAGAATAGAATAGAATAGAATAGAATAGAATAGAATAGAATAGAATAGAATAGAATAGACCAGACCAGACCAGACCAGACCAGACCAGGTTGGAAGAGACCTTCAAGATCATCGTGTCCAACCTATCATCCAACACCACCCAACCAACTAAACCATGCAACCAAGCACCCTATCAAGTCTCCTCCTGAACACATCAAGTCCAACCTGTCACCCAAGACCTCATGACTACTAGACCATGGCACCAAGTGCCATGTCCAATCCCTTCTTGAACACCTCCAGGGATGGTGACTCCACCACCTCCCTAGGCAGCATATTCCATTGACTAACAACTCTCTCTGTGAAGAACTTTCTCCTCACCTTCAGCCTAAACTTTCCCTGGCGCAGCTTGAGACTGTGTCCTCTTTTTCTGGTGCTGCTTGCCTGGGAGAAGAGACCAATCCCCTCCTGGCTACAACCACCCTTCAGGTAGTTGTAGACAGCAATAAGGTCTCCCCTGAGCCTCCTCTTCTCCAGGCTAAACAATCTCAGCTCCCTCAGCCTCTCCTTGTAGGGCTTGTGCTCAAGGCTTCTCCTTTTTTGTTGTTACTAAGTCCAGTGACCACTTGAGAGCCCTTTTGGACATGGCATGAGCTGTGGTGTACAGTCTGAACCTGTTTTATCAACATGGACTTCCCAGTTCACTCACTCTTGGCGAGCTCTGCTGACATGTGCTACAATAATGATCTGACTGCAAGTAAAATAATGTCAAGATAAATATTGATATTTCAATTACTTTTATAAATTGTACTTTCTGAGATCCCTGTGCTTGACTTTGGCATTAAAGTATGGATTCTATCTGATTCTGAGAACACACCATTCTGCCTGGTCATTGCATATAATAGCTTATACTTCCATCCTTGGGTAATTGCTTCTGCTTTAAAGAGTGCCCCTAAATTGTATTTACACAACAAATTAATGTTCACTTCTTACAAGGAAAAAAAATTGGAATCTGTGTAAGTGCAGTTTTCTCTGTTCCACTTCTTCCATGGGCTCAATCATAAACAAGTATCTCTGAGTGCTCGTGGGACGGTGTAAAGGCTTCTCACAAGCACTCGCTTTTACAGGTTTTTTATAGCTGGGGTGTTGAGGAACTAATAGCTGGAGATGGAACCAATGATGGTTGTAAATACCTGGGAATATAATTCGTATTTTTTTTCCAGGAAGTCAGATGATGGCAGGACAGATTCCTGAAGAACCTTCTTTTGAAGGCAAAGGTGACCTCTTTTCAGCAAAATATTAGTGGGTATGTGGACAGCTGCTGTGACTGCAAGGCAAATTTCTTTATTTAAGGAGGAAGAATTCTTACTTGTCATCAGGGAAAATGTTAAATGCACGAGAAGTGTCTCATGTAGTACAAACTACTATGGTGCTCTTTCCTGAGGCACATGATAAGATAGGATTTTCTTAAAGGAGATGAGGGGGGAACATGGCATGCCTGATGTCTTCTTAAACATACTTGCTAAACAAGGTCATGTTAATTCATGTGAGTTCAAAACAGTTTCACTTCCAGGATCAGGGATTATTATTTCACAGAATCACAGAATTTCAGGGGCTGGAAGGGACCTCAAAAGATCATCTAGTCCAACCCCCCTGCCAGAGCAGGATCACCTGCACCAGATTACACAGGAATGCAACCAGGTGAGTTTTCAATATCTCCAGAGAGGGAGACTCCACAACCTCCCTGGGCAGCCTGTTCCACTGCTCTGTCACCCCCACAGTGAAATTTTTTTCCCTCATATTTACATGAAACTTCCTATGCCTCAACTTCCACCCATTGCCCCTTGTCCTGTCACTGGGCACCACCCAGCAGAGCCTGGCTCCATCCCCTCAGGACTCACTCTTTACATATTTATAAACATTGATGAGGTCAACTCTCAGTCTCCTCTTCTCTAAGCTAAAGAGCCTCAGCTCCCTCAGTCTCCCCTCCTACGGAAGATGTTCCATTCCCCTAAGATGTTCCATTCCCCAGTCACTAAGGCTGGATAAAAGGTGCAGGTCTTAGAAGCAACAGATAATTTTCCCCCATGATATTCTGAATGAAAATTGTATTCTCTTTTTAAAGGAAAGAGTGAGTGCAGAGGAGGGCCATGAAGCTGCTGAAGGGCCTGGAGGATAAGTCCCATGAAGAACAACTGAAGGAGCTGGGGCTGTTTAGTTTGAAGAAAAGGAGGCTAAGAAGAGACCTCATCACCCTCTACAGTCACCCAAAAGGACATCGTGGAGAGGTTGGTGCTGGTCTCTCTCACAGGTAGAGATAGAACAAGAGGGAATGGCCTCAAACTGCAACAGGGTAGGTTTAGACTGGACACTGGGAAATTTTTTTTCACAGAAAGAGTAGTCAGACATTGGAGTGGTAGAGTCAGCATCCCTGGAAGTGTTTAAAGGTTGTTTAGATGTGATACTTGGGGATATGGTTTAGGAGTGAACTTTGTAGAGTAACGTCAATGGTTGGACTTGATGATCTTAGGGGTCTTTTCCAATCTGAATGACTCTATGATTCTACAAAATCCAACTAAATAAAGCATGAATAGTGTTGCTTACAGGTACCACTGCTGAGTGCAGGAACATGGGAGAACAGAGTGTGAGAGGGTTTAACCTCTGCCTGCTCCATTCTTGTGGTGAAGATAGAAATAACAGACTTCCTCATTTGGGAAAAGCTGTTGCAAAAGTGAATAGGATGCTGAAAAGAGCCATACTAAAGATATGAGAGCAGGAAAATGGTGAGAGATCTACAGAGCTCTGTCTGTTTGGCTTATCAGAAAGATTTCAGAGTTGATGTGATTACAGTATCCACATATCTTCAGGAGGAACAAATATGCTATAGGTACTATTCCCTCCAGTGCCTATAGGCATAGAAAGAACCAGAATCTGAAAGTAAGACTAAGATCCATTTGTTTTAAATGGCACACATTTTCATGGTTAGCCAGGAAGAAAAGCAAAGAAAACTCAGACTGTAGATGCTCCATTTTGATGCCTCTAATTGTAGTGGTGAATTTCTTGAAAGTCTGGATCAGACGCTAGCAACCAGTCCCTCTCCAGAGGAGTGACCAGAGCTGGGTCTCCCACCATAGGGGCATGCCCCATGCAAGGTCCACGCACTCAGCGGGACTGCACATGCATTTGCCTTTAGCTGTGCTGTCCATGTACCTGATCCAGCTCCACACAGGCAGGGTTACAGTAGAGGGTGCTCTGAGCTTGGCTTGGCCGGGTGGCCCACAGCCCTTTTCCTCCTGGGAGAGGCCGAGGAGTCTCTCTGGCAAACTGTCCCAGGAGCAGCGAGCTGGCTAATCCAGCTGTGCAGGCGTTCTGTGGCCAGGCTTGTGTAAGCTTTTCTGCCTGTGAATTAAATCACTGCGTGGATCCAAGGTCCTTGAGAGCTGTTGCTGCCTGTTTTGGAAGCTGGAGCAGCGCTGTGTACGTGGTTCCCACCGAGGGTGGTTATGTAAATACTGCTCTCACCATAGTTAACTAACAGAATTAACTCGGCTGGGAGGCAATATTCCTCTCATTTATCCTCCACAGTCTTTTCCCCACCCCACCTTTGGTGAAAGGGCATTCTTGTCTCAGAGCTCTGACAGGACTTTTAATCAAATAATCCATTGTAGAATAATTTCTTATTTATGCTTCCTGCTTCCCTTTATTTTTTATTATTTTTTTTTTTTTTTAACTTTCAACTTTTCTCACTGGGGAAAAAAAAAAAAAAAAAAAGAGTAAAAAGGGCAGGGAGGAACATGGGAAAAAAATTCCACTACTCATTTCCTAGTTTTGTTTTAAAAAAATAATTAAAAAAAAAATAAATTGGAAGACTTTCAAACCCCCTGAAGCACTGCTTGTGAACATTTCCCATTTCAAAATCAGGCCAGTATCTAGGCTGGAGGGAGAAGTCCTCCAGCTCACTCCAGCCAGTTCTCACAGCCATTTTAAAAGATCCTGTTAATATTCAAGCCAAAGATGGAATCTGGTTAGGCCACACCTCGAGTACTGTGTCCAGTTCTGGGCCCCTCAGTTTAGGAAGGATGTTGAGTTGCTGGAACGTGTTCAGAGAAGGGCAGAAAAGTTGGTGAGGGATTTGGAACACAAGCCCTATGAGGAAAGGCTGAGGGAGCTGGGGTTGCTTAGGCTGGAGAAGGGGAGACTCAGGGGAGACATTGCTGTCTACAACTACCTGAGTTTGTAGCCAGGTGGGGGCTGATCTCTTCTCCCAGGCAACCAGCACCAGAACAAGAGGACACAGTCTCAAGCTGTGCCAGGGGAGGTTCAGACTGGTTGTTAGGAAGAAACTCTACACAGAGAGAGTGATTGCCCATTGGAATGTGCTGCCCAGGGAGGTGGTGGAGTCGCCATCATTGGTGGTGTTTAGGAGGAGACTTGATAGTGTGTTTGGTTGCATAGTTTAGTTGATTAGGTGGTGTTGGATGACGGGTTGGATGTGATGATCTCGAAGGTCTCTTCCAACCTGGTCTGGTCTGGCCTGGTCTGGTCTATTCTATTCTATTCTATTCTATTCTATTCTATTCTATTCTATTCTATTCCCAAAAGAAGAACAAGCTTGGATGACATGGGAAAGGAGCATGTGGGAAGCAAATCATTGCTTATTTTCTCTTCCAGAGGACCCATCCTATAGCAGGGCGTTTGGGATGGAGGAAGAAGGAATCCTTGCGACAGGCCCAGCTGCTGCAGGGCTTGCTAAGAAAGGCAGTGGGCTAGGCAGGAAGAGAAGCCAGTCGTATAGCTGGGTTCTGGGGGTCTGCATGAGGCTGCTGCGTGGAGATGCTGAAGACCTGCAAGTGAGCAGTGCCATGAACATGCTCCTTGGCATTTGGAGGTGCAGCACACTGTCTGCTGTGCTTTTTTAAGTCAGCCTGGCTTTCCTGCCCCTCCAAATCTTCAAGGAAAGACTTGGCATTTACTCTCTGACATTTTATTTGCTAAAGAACTCTTCTTAAAATACTGTGATTTACGTACAAAATACCATTTAAGTATAAGTACAACTGAAGCTCAGTTGAGTCCTGAATTGACCTCTGCCTAGCCCTCAGATCTTTCAGCGTCTTATTTGATCTGCCTCACAGTGCAAGACATGCTGCTTCCCCTCTTTCATGCAGGACACAAAGCTTGTTTCCCAGTACACATACCTAATTTGTAGCTAATACTCTCATTGTGGCTACTTTAATAACAGTATAGATTTTTTCCTAAATGAAATGCACATGTGGCTCCTAAGACAGCATTTTTCTGTTTCAGATTAAGCCTCTTTTTTTTTTTCCCCCCAAGATGCCACATCATACATAATTTTTTATAATCTTTTCTATTGATTTCATTCCTAGCCTTCATGAAAACAGTGCTGGAGCAATCAAGGAGCAGATTGTGACCTACCTTGCATGAGGAATCTACTTACACCATTATATTGACCTTCTGCTTTGTGGGTAATAGCCTCAGGACAAAGGAATAGTATTAGCTTAAGAATTAGCTAAAGAATTAGCTAAAGAATACTCTTCTCAGGGGCGGGATTCTTGGCTACTTTCTCCCCTGCTAAGGCTCCTAGAACATATTCTTCTGCCATGGGACACAGAGCTGCTAGGTGGTACCATCTCCTTCCAGGACAGGGTAGACATTCAGAAGACACCTGTGACATTCTTGCAAGGCCACAGGCAGTAAGTGCAATAAGGACAAGACCAAATCTTGAAGGGGAACAAATTTATAACTCAGCCAGCTGGAGCTGAAAAAGGTCACTGGCTCAGCTCCAGAAAGACTGGTATGTTTTGATGTTTGTGGGATATCCTCATGTTTCTTACCAGGATGCAGTGCTGGGACGAGATCATGCCAGAGCAAGTTTATGATGCTGAGGCATCTCCTGGGTTTGTCTGCAGCAGAAATACCTTGTGGTTTCCCTACATCTGGGTGAAATTAGTAAGTCCTGGAACACATGAAAATTAATAACAAAAATAAAAAAGCTTTCCTTCCACCCCCCATCACCTCCTCCCACTGACACCGCTTAAAGATTTAAAATCAGTTTGTATTGTGGCCAGAGATTGGAGTTATGATTGTAAAGTTCCCATTTAGAAAAAGGAAATTGAAGCAGAGCAATTAATCAATAACAATATGGGAAAATGAGGACTGAGACAGTCACTTAGAGCTTGCATGCTTAGCTGCGTAAGGGGTATCTTAGAAAACTTCTGTCTTTTACTGCCTGTGTAAGTTTTATATTATAAGCTTCCGAGTACGGAGAGCAGTGGTGCTTTGTGTTGTTCTACTTCACCTCACGTTGGAAGCCCATTCATTCATCAGGAGTGGGTACTTAATTATGAACAAACCCAAAGTGTTTCACTGACTCCTGTACAAAACTGTGCACTCAGGCCCATTTCATACAGCCATGAAATGCCATCATCCCTCAGGTGAAACAAAGCAACTCTTCAGCAGCACAAAGCAAAGCTGCACAGCAATTTAGGAAAGGAAGTGTGGAATAATGGATTCATTGGAAACTGCAGGGGGATTTTAACTATGCAGAATGCAATTACCAGAACTGGAGTTTATCCAGGACACTGAGGTTAAGACCCCATCTATTACAAAAGATGCCACAGAATTGCCAGCATCCTTCCCCTCATTTCCTGTGTGTTATTCACTGTGCTCCTGAGTACACCCTGAAAGAGGCCAGTTGTGTTTAGGTTGTGAAAAATGATGGGAGCTCAGGGCAAGGTGCAGAGGAAAGACTAGCATTTCTCTCTGTCCAGAGCTTTTCCTTTGTATGCAGAGGGCTTGGTATTGGAAAAGGAAATGAAAGGCTCTTAGGTGTGTGACTCCATCCAGAGCCATCAAACCAGGGTAGCTGGTGGTCTGTGTTGTGATGGACCACTGAAATCACATAGAATCATAGAATCATTTCAGTTGGGTGAGACCTTTAAGATTATCAAGTCCAACCATTAACAAAAAACTCCTTGGTCACCACTAAACCATGTCCTTAAGCACCATGTCTATACATCTTTTAAATACTTGGAGGGATGGTGTCTCAGTACCTTAGGGCAGAAATGGACCTTTACTAACCAAGATACGTAAGCTAGACTGAATTCATTCAAATACCTAAATACTTCTGAATTTGAACCAAAATCCCACATTTCAATAGAATCCATAAACCAAGGACAGTGCTTCTGACATCCTGGCTCACAATGAAGAGCAGCAGCACAGAACAGAAGGTCTTAAATCTCTTCTGTGTGGTGTCTCTTAGGAGATCTCCTGAACTGTTTGAGTTTCAGAAAGTTCCTTGACCTCTTGAGCCCAGCTCCCATCGGGTCCTCCACTGCTTCTCAATTGTACACACAGTTCTTTCCATTGTTAAATAACTTGAAAGAAATAACCAGAGCCCTTTCTCTTGGAGTATTTATACTTCATCAGCATCAGAGAGAAAAATCAGATGCCACAAGCTGTTTTCTAAAGGAGATAGAAGGGGGAAGCAGAGCAGTAAATCCTGCTACAGGCAGGGTATGTGTGGAGTGAGGAGTGGAGCAAGGGCTGCCCCTCAGCATTGTGTCTCAGGACTGCCCCTGCCTGCCCTCTTGTCACAGGCAAACAAGTGGCCTCAGTTCTGCAGGGCAGGCAATATTTTTTGAGATATATATTTATATTTTAGCTCCCACAAAAATACCGGTTGTGGAACTTTGGGAGCAGCATGTTTTAACTTGGCACAAAAGCTTGAATGTATCTGGAAAGCTTTCAGCTGATTTGTGAGACACAAATGCCAGTGTTCTATTTCTGGACATTTGACTGATTATATTCTAAGTCAATAAATCCTGTGTCATTTTGCCTAGCAATCCAGGTATTAGGTGTGCTCAGTGCTGGAAACTCATGACTGTCTTACATCCCCTCCATTTACTGTCGAGAATGTTTAGGTCTTATTTAATTGTGTGTAGTTAGATGCCCATAACTAGTGTTATTCTCACAAGGCTGTTGAGAACAGACAAATAAATAAAGTAGCCATTACAGAAAGTGTTTAACAGAATCCACTTGCCCACGCACAGGTGTGGGGGGAAAAGTTGCCCATTACTAGCGAAACCCCAATAAATAATGCTTCAGTCATGTAAGTGCAAATCACTCTAATAGAGTCTGGCTATTTCATACCCTCCACCATAAATCAGTGCCCCCAATGAGTGAGCCCTGAATGGCTGGACAAAAATAATTAATCAAGATTAAATCAAAAGCAGCATGCTGCATGCGAAGGCAGCGTTAGCCAGGATGCATTCCTAAGAATGAAGTCACTTAGAAGTGGCTTATAAATCTGGGACGTGGCTGAGGCTGATGTGAGGAAATGTGACTGGTATGGATTTTCAGGTTTTATTGTGCATAGATATTGCACATGGTTAAGTCTTCCTGCTCCTGCAGACAGCATCAGATTTCAGGCCACATGGACCTTGCATCTTCGTCTACCAAATGCAACAGGCAATGACTCTGGGCTGAAGGATGACTCTCACACCCCGCCTGTGATGGCACTCAGCCAAGCAGCATCTGATTTATACCAGCACAAATGCAGAGAGGGCCACAAACAGCAAAGAGCAGCCTAGGGAGATCAGACAGCATTTGTGATTTTAGTGTACTCAGGACATGTGAAATCTGGATAAATAAACATTGCTGGGTTATAATTTGCTGCATTTCAGCTATTGTTCTGCCTCGTGGTGTCTGACCAAACTGAGCATTCTATGTATTTTCAAGCAGATTGGAGGTGACAGTGTTCTGGTAGCTACCATGCTGAGCATTGGCCTAATCATTGAGTGCTTATCTAGTTTTTCTCTTGCATTTATTGACTGTTAATAAATCAGGGGTTATTCTTCAAAGACCCTGATCAAGCTAAAGCCATGCCTGCAATACAATCGGGAGCAGTGCTCAGAAATGCAAGAATATACACTTGCCAGTGTCAACAGGTAAATTAAATAGGCACCAGAGATGATCTATGTATCTAATGTGAAATAATGCTCTATTTCAAATTCGCCCTTAATACCCTCTCTTAAACTAGTCTAATATATTTTCTACACATAACATTCCTGTCTGGAATATTTTTCAGCTTATTTTTCTCCAGTTCTTCACTAGAGGAGCAAAGATTTGCATAACATTAGGTCAAAAGCCCACTGAGGATATACTACATGGAAATTTTGTAAAACAGATTCATCCTCTGACTGTGAAGGGGAAGTGGGCTCAGAACGTGGCTTTACAAAAGCACCTAAAGCCAGACAATACCCAGAGGTTCTGCTTGCTACCAACAGTGCCCGGCAGAAAATGTGGAGGGGCTGAATAGTTAATAGATCCATCACTGTGGTACATAAAGCAGACATTAGCAGGGCAATATAAAGTCTTCCCAGAAGAATAAGGTGGTGACTGGAAAGTGATTATGATTCATAAGCTCATAGAAGGGGCAGGGCTGGTGCAAAGTGTCTCAGCACTGCAGTCACCTTTAATGTAGCGGCTGTACACCTACGACTCACTAATGGTGCACATCCTGTTTTCCTCAATTCCTGTTGCTCAGCATGGAGGAATAAAGTTCTGTTTGGGATCATTTTTAACTTTTCAATAGTGACTAATACATATATTCTTGTAGTCTTGCCTTTCAGCAAAAGAACAATAACCTTAACTTTTATAACAGCCTTCATCATTCAGCAATCATGCTGAGAAGATTAATAGTAATTGCCATATTTTATTATTTTTATAGCAGGTTGTAAGGGAAATGAATGTTAGTTTCTGTGTCAAATGAAGGTCACCCTGACCACCACTTCTTCTAGGGCAACTGCAGTGCAACTGGTGCTAGAGTTCAACTGTGGGTAACATCATTAATGAGGAAGGGGGAAACAGCCTTTAGAACTCAGTGTACAAAAAAATAATCTGACTTCTCCAAACAAAATCAATAGCATAGTATGAACCATGGCATAGGAAGTGAAACAGCTGATCTTGCTGGCTCATTTGGGAATACCTCACCCTGACCTGGAGTTTCAACCAAAGGAAGTAGGAGTTTTTCACCTAAACCTTTGCTCATTTTTTTTCCATGAGCTCCAACCTGACCCAAGTCACTTATTCTGCCTCCTGGCTGTTTCTTTCTTCTCTCTGCCTTACCTGGTTTTGTTCGGACTGCCCTGGAGGTCAAACACTGTGGTGTGCTGCAGCCAGGGGGTGACACTTTGAGCATTGAGTCATGGTGGGCTTGGTCAGGCAGAGGAATGCACCATGGGCCACAACATAGCATAGGGAATCTGATTTTAAGGAATTCTGCTGGTTTAGAGGTTCTACTATTTATCTTTTTTTCAGGATTTGGGGTGTGTCTGTTCTGCAGCTCAGGGTAGATCTGTTCTTCAAGCTGCAGCTGAAGAAGGGAAGACTGGGGGAATTAAAGTGTCCTCAGTGAAAATCATAGAAAAAAATAAGATCCAGGCATTTCTGTTGTGATGTTTAGGGCCTCTTATCCTGGCATATTAGCATACTGCAGAAAGCACTTTGCTGCTATAAGCATGTTTCAAGCTCCTAAACACAGTTCTCTTCTGAATGCTCACACTAAACACCTGTGAAATCTTTTGAGGTAGTTTCCCTTCCCCCTGTGCATGCAACCTTGTGGGCAGAAATCTTGTGTTTTCTTGTTCTGAAAATGTTGATATTCACAGTCCAAATCAGAACTTGGATCCTCAGCTGCAGACAAGCCCCTTGGGTTGATTCCTCTTCCAAACCCATTACAAGGTACTGATAAAAAAGGGAGCCACAGGAGGTTCTCATGAGTATCTAATGACCACATGTATTCTCCAGCCTGATAAGTAGGTTTTAAATGGAAGAAGAAAGGAAGCAATTCTCCCAGGCTGAGGAAGCTGGCCTGAGGAGGAGAAAAAGAGAACCTGCTCAACACTGCTAGCATCATCTTGGCAGGATGGTGAGTGAAGGCTGCTAGTTCTACAGCCCCTACTTTGTACCACAGTGCTGGGTGAGCTTGAATTATGTGAGACTCAGTCTAGGATTAAATGGGGGAAGCTTGTAGTTGCCAGTTTTGAGTTGTGTTACAAAATCCATGTTTTCTCTTGCCTTGCTGAGTGTGGCTTTGCCTGGCCTGCTGCTAGCTAGCATTTTTATTATCCATGCTGTTGTGAATTGTACGCAATGGGTGGGGAGTAGAAACAATGAAGTGGATGTGCAAGAATAGAAATGATCCTTAAAATATGTTGGGGTGGAACAGCAAGGATTAAGAGAGGATAGCAATTGTCTCTTTATCTGTAATAGTTTTTCCCCACCTAGAATCAGTCTCAAGAATCTTCCTGTTCTTTCCAAAAATAAAGGTTCTCTTATACCCGAAACACTTCAGAGTAATTTCATCTCCTGTTTAACTCCTGGCTAATAATTTCATCTTTCATTTCCTCCTATTGTTCCACCTGGCATGCATCCCATCTATTATAAGCCCCAGATATCATAAAGTAATCTTTTTTAGATTTAGGGAGAGGGAAATAAGAGTCAGGTGGTTTGAAGTATGGTTTTTATAGCAGCAGAAGTTCTGGAAGCATTGCACCAAGACTAGCGTTAAAGAAATGGCTCCATGGGATGAAACTGGAGTGAGGAGACAAAACAGCCCTGGCTTTCTGTAAGAGCTTTCCAAAGCAGGGGTAATCACTGCTATTTAGGACTCTAATGCAAAGTGGTGCTTTGAAGACACTAAACAGAGATATGAGAGTTTCACAGGTGCAGAGTAGCCGGTAGATAGGAGCCTGTGGGAGCTGAGACTTGTTTGAAAATCTCTATCTCATTACTGTACTGGAAAAGCCAGCTCAAAATTGTGTGTACAGGATTAGAATATGGCTTTTGCCTCTGTGTCTGCAGGCACAATGGCAAAGACTGAAGAGTCTGTCAGCCGGAACTGAGTATGTGTTTCCCAGCAGTGACTGGGAGCTGCTGCATCATACCTCAAGATGTTGTTGTGTTACTTCCATATCTTCATGCCTTCCTCTGAAAGAAATAGCTCTAATACTTTATCTTCTTTTTGTCTTATAAATGTGGATTAGAATCCCCAAGATATTAGCAAAACTTGGCTTAGAAGGCTAATCTGAAAGTACTAACTGCAGTACTGCAACTCTGCTGCTGAACCCCTCTGGACCTGTTTTTGTTGCCTTCTATACCCATACCACAATGCTTTGTCTGTTGGGATGAGCCTATGTGTGTGCTCTTTGGTCACTTAGACAAGGCAGGAGGATGGGGCTTACTGGAGGACGTATAAGATTGGTCCTGCTGGCAAAGCTACAGTCAAAGTGGATGGAGGAACAGGAGGTGCAGATACCAGGGTTTTATTTACACCTCATTCAGCTCAGAAATAAAATTTATAACATGCAGGAGAAGGGATAGTCCATCACAAAATTGGCCCAGGAGTCCCAAATCATAAGATAGTCTCTACAGATTAGACTTAACTTTGAAGCAAGAAATCTGCAGGCTGTCCTGGACTGGTGGACTTGTCTCACTCACTCTGTGCTTCCTCTCTTTGCTCTGATGCCGTGTAACCTGTAATGTAAATAGCTGGCTATGCTTTGATGTATAGAACATGAGGTTTATTAGAGATTATTCTTATAAATCACAGCTTTTCACCAAATTCTTCATCTCCCCTACCTCAGGGCCATGAGCCAGAAGGAAGGCTGACACTTTGCAGGCATCTCCTGCTGTTGTATGTTTGAACATAAGAAAAAGTAAGCCAGTCCCAGCGTGCCTAAAGTTCTTGAGGATCTCTCTCACAGGTCACCTGCCTGCTGAACCATGCACAACCCTGATGGGAACCAAAGGACCGAAAATAACAGTTTGCCTTTCTGAGGAATTTTTCATGGAAAGGCTGTAGAAGGGCTGCTGGAGAGGGAACCTTAAGTTCAGAAAGTGAATTATAACAATAAGGTTACAGCAACAGCTCTACCAGGTCAGTCCAAGGTCAAACTTCATTTGAATGTGGGATAGCAACATGGTTATGGTAAAGGCATCAGAAAAAGATGGAAGATGCCTCAGAGACTTAGGCAATAACCCATGATGTCAGTTTGCCATTAACTAGTCCACAATGCTCATCTTTCTCCTGTCCCTGTCCAAAATACTGCCAGTGAATTTGCAGCTTGGTCTAAATGGATGTTTTCATACAGAGCTAGTGAGGGCATGTGTTCATTGCGCCCTGAAGAATTATTAGGTCTAATAACAAGGGAGATATGATAGCTTTCTTACACCAGTTGTGTGAGGCTCTTCGAGGAGTAACACAGTAAGGTTTCCTGCAGTGTGTGCTGTGATGACTTGGAGTGATGGTTCACTGTGTTAGTGACTGGGGTATTTCCAGCAGCTATCACTTCCGCTCACTATGCTATTGAATTTCCCAAATCTTCTAGCACTTCTGGTGACTCTGATGTGTTTAAGATCCGTATGTGAGGAGATAGGCTTGGCCCTACAAGTGTCAGCTTTTTAAACCTGACTGTTCTGGCTTAATTGTTGTTTACCTGTAACTGTGTTTTGAATTTAATGAACAGTTATGATGATAACCAGGTTCTCCTTATGGAAGAGCAGCACTTCATAAATACAGAAGTGTGTTCTTTCTACATCTGTGCTGGTTTCCTACAAACCTGGAAATGAAATTATGTGGCTGCTGTCTTAGGACTGTAGCTAGTGAATAACTATTTGCTAACAGATTCATCTGAAATACATAAATAAGGAAAAGAATTCCATATGGTCTGGAAAAAACCAAACAAATACCACACAAATGTGGCACAATCCTTCTTATGGAGAAGGGTGTTTGTTCCTTTCTTCTTGCAGTATGAAGGTATTGCAATATTGAAATAAAGACATTACTGTCGTCAGCTTTGTATTGGCTCCTTAACGGCAGACTCCAACAGCATGAGATTTAACACATCCAAGTGCCGGGTTCTGCACATTGGCCACAACAACCCCATGCAGTGCTACAGGCTGGGGTCAGAGTGGCTGGAGAGTGGCCAGGCAGAGAGGGACCTGGGGGTACTGGCTGATGGTAGGCTGAACATGAGCCTGTAGTGAGCCCAGGTGGCCAAGAAGGCCAATGGCATCCTGGCCTGCATCAGGAACAGTGTGGCCAGCAGGAGCAGGGAGGTCATTCTGCCCCTGTACACTGCACTGGTTAGGCCACACCTCAAGTACTGTGTCCAGTTCCGGGCCCCTCAGTTTAGGAAGGATGTTGACTTGCTGGAACGAGTCCAGAGAAGGGCAACGAAGTCGGTGAGGGGCTTGGAACACAAACCCTATGAGGAAGAGGCTGAGGGAGCTGGGGTTCCTTAGCCTGGAGAAGAGGAGGCTCAGGGGAGACCTTATTGCTCTCTACAACTACCTGAAGGGAGGTGGTAACCAGGTGGGGGCTGGTCTCTTCTCCCAGACAACCAGCACCAGAACAAGAGGGCACAGTCTCAAGCTGTGCCAGGGGAGGTTCAGACTAAATGTTAGGAAGAAAGTCTTCATAGAGAGAGTGATTGCCCATTGGAATGTGCTGCCCAGGGCGGTGGTGGAGTCACCATCACTGGAGGTGTTTAGGAGGAGGCTTGATAGTGTGCTTGGTTGCATGGTTTAGTTGATTAGGTGGTGTTGGATGATAGGTTGGACTCGATGACCTCAAAGGTCTTTTCCAACCTGGTTTATTCTATTCTATTCTAACCTCCTAGGGTTTACTCCCTCAGCATGTCTGCCTGTTGTGTGTTGGTGGCTAAGGTTCCCCAGGTGTCTTTGATGTGATCCATACAGTGGTTTGTTATGATCAACACTGTGCATTGAGTAAATGGGCACAATTTCTTTTTTGTGGGGGCCGCAAGAGTTTAGTTTTCAAACAGGTCCAATGTCTTGACAAGATCTTGCATGTCCTGGTGTCTCTGCAATCTGGCAAAACACTGGTGAACTTAACTGGGGTTTTGTTCTGTGTGGATTTTTTGGTTTTCCCCTTGATTTTTCTGGAAGGATGTGTTGAACTGGAAGGATAGATAATAAATGGGAAGCTATTGGAGCACAGGCAGAATATAAATATCTTAAAAGAAATAAATTGCTGATGCTCAGCTGCAACAGCTAGTGAGGGATTCTTAAAGGATGTGAAACACAGGGAGATAATAACTGCAGAGCCTTTTAGAAACATTCTAGGACATTTCTTAATCAGCTGTAAGTGAGATTGGATTATTTAAAACCTTACATAATTTTTAAAATAAGTTGATAGAGCTCCTGAATTCAAATTGGATGTTTGGGACCAATCCCTTTCCTGTAGCTACCAATGTAATCCTATATCAATAATATGATCATAGTATCATAGTATCATTCAGGGTTGGAAGGGACCACAAGGATCATCTAGTTCCAACCCCCCTGCCATGGGCAGGGACACCCCACACTAGATCAGGCTGGACAGAGCCTCATCCAGCCTGGGCTTAAACACTCCCAGGGACGGGGCCTTGACCACTTCCCTGGACAACCCACTCCAGGGTTTCACCACTCTCATGGGGAAGAACCTCCTCCTCACATCTAGCCTGAATCTCCCCACCTCCAGCTTCATTCCATTCCCTCTAGTCCTATCACTACCTGAGATCCTGAGAAGTCCTTCCCCAGCCTTCCTGTAGGCCCCCTTCAGATACTGGAAGGCCACAATTAGGTCACCTCGGAGCCTTCTCTTCTGCAGACTGAACAGCCCCAACTCCTTCAGTCTGTCCTCATAGGAGAGGTGCTCCAGCCCTCTGAACTTTACAGCAGGATCCCATTAGCTCAAGATCATGAACTTGATTCAATTGTAAAAACTGTAGAAATGGAAGGTGCAGAGATTCCTGAAAGCATCACAGCCACCCTCATCCTCACTCCTCTTGAGAAGGCCAGGAGAAGCAAAGGCCTTTCTGAGAAGAAGGATAGTAAAAGATATTTCTGGAGGAGCAAAGATTGAACAGAAAGAAATAGAGAACAAAACCTGCTGTGAGTATTTTCAGCATGTGAAGATTCACAAAGAATAGTTTTCCTTTCTTTCTTCCCCCCCCCCCCCCCCCCCTTGTTGTTACTTTTTGCTTTTAATTATCCAGTAGAAAGTTCTCAGGAGAGCTGTGAAAAACTAACTGAATATTTCATAAAGAAAAATTGGTTGTTTCACTGCAGAGCTCAAAGAAAGGAAGCCTGCCAATGAGAAATTCCTGAAAAAATCCTTATGGTCAGAGAAGCAAGAGCTGGTGGATTGTCCCCAGCTGGGACTCTGAGCATCCTTGAGGGTGGGAGAAAATATGGATGCACTGGTCTGAAGCTTCCTTGAAGCTGTTACATGGCTTTAAATCATCTTGGGAGCATGTCAGTGCTGAACATACAAAGGTCCAGAAAGATGGCCAGAAGTCCCTGTTCTCTTTCCCTCCACCACTTCTGTTAGTAGTCTGTTGTAAAGGAGAGGCTGGTCCAAAGCAGGGAAGAGCTAAAAGCTACAACAAAACTCCGAAGCAGATTAAACATTACTTTATTCTGACACTTATTATATTAAACAGTCAGTTATATACTAGTGGCACCAGAGAGAGCACATAGATTCTCTACATCAGAACAAATGCAGTGATGCAGTCCAGGCTATTTTTGCTAGTAAAGCTTTGGACACAGTGTGCTGAATCCTAAGTGTCTCATCACTATGTGCATCATTCAGAGCTTTTATAAACAGCCAGGCTTTTTCAGGAGTCGGACATTAGGCAAGCACTTGGACAGCACCACAGAGGAGTGACGTAGCAGTGCAATGAACACTCACAGAGATCCAAGTAGGGCCTTGAGATGGCAAATGTTTGAGAAAACAGATTATGTGGGAAGGAGGGGCTGTTACAGGACTTGGAAGGACTGTATTGGCTGTGCCAGTAATGTGTAAGAAGCAAATTCTCTCAAGCTTCCAGATTCCCAGAATCCTCTCAAGGTCTGTGCCAATCAAAACAGGAGCAGGTTGCAGAACTTTCAGCAAAGGGTAATGTGTTTCTTCTGCTACTTGCAGCAACCTAGCAATAGCAGAAGAAACTTCTGCAAATATCAGGAGACAGTAGTACAAGGCAGGATGCTGCTTCTTCCTCCAGCCCATGTCGGCTGCATGGAGACATGTTTGAACTGCCAAGTGCATGGATTCATCCTCTCTCCTGCAAGACTTCTGCATTCAAAATGTGCATGCAGGAGTAGCTGCAGGGTAATCTAGTCAGAGATATTTGAACTTGAAGGGTGTTCTAGTATAAGCTGCCCTGTTTAAGGACCTGTACCTCTTCTGTATTAGAAGTGCAGCTCAGAACCCACTTCCTTGGAGATACTGCACTGCAAACAGCTACTTGTAACATTACTGGTGCAGGAGGGGCTGTGGGTATTTGAAGGCATGCCATAATGGTTTAAGCTTCCTATTTCACATCTTAGACCGGCAATTCAGTGATGAACTGCAAGGAGCTAGTACAGTTGATATGGGACTCCATATATTTACTATGGTGATGTGCCTTTTGGCAAGCTACCTATCACAGAACTGTGGAGAAAAGCTAGCAGGTCCTGTAGAAAGGCAGTGCACCAGAAGAGTGAAGAGTATTTTGTATGAGCACGAGGTGTAACCACCTTCTGTTGTCTGTATTACCTCTGCGCAGGCTGCAAATCCTTTACAGCTGGGATAGACTTTTTGCTGGTTTGAGTACAGAGTTCAGTGTAGCAGACACTTGCCTGTAACTGGGAAGGCAAACTGAAATACAAGTAACATTGGAAAACATGCTAACTAACTGATCTCTAAAGTAATGTTATTCAACAGCAGCAACAAATTCACTGACAAACCATTGAATAAAACTCATAATATGAAGCAGCAACTAAATTATTTAAACCCAAAAGAACTGATGTTCAAAGTCTGTTCCCAAGTGCTTCTGTCATCTGTTACAAGTGCTGTATTCCTGCCCAACTGATGCAATTCCCATGGATGTGTATTTGGGTTACATCCCACCCCAGGGACCTGACCCTTGCTTCACTGAGAAGAGGGGAAAAAAAAGTCCCTCTCAGAATTCAATGACCCTGGTCCACTTTGACCATGTACTTTCTGGTGGCTTGCTGAGGTCATCTATGTTGGCTTACCCTATTCCTGCGTAATAAAAGTTGGCAAATCTCTTTGGAGAGAGCCCATGACTCTGCGCTTACTGAGCAGCATCAGACTGCTGAGCTGTGCCTCTTGCTTTGTCAGTTCACACAGTGCCGTGAGATGTTTCTGTAGGCTGGAGCAAAGAGATGCCATGCAAAGGGGTGAAAATGGAACTGGCAGAAGGTACTAGCCCTCACCACGGAAAGCCATCCGAAACAGTTAATCTGGGATCAGAAAGGTCATGTTGTAGAGTAAATAAATCGAGTCACTATTGATAGCAGTTCTTGCCTACCAACACAAAGGAAAGAGAGCATGTGTTCTTGAAGCATGTGTCAGCTTGTAACTCTTGGCTTACAGAATGTGAAGGCCAGAAATATGGGGAGAGAGAGAATAAATCACATCATAAAAATAGAGAAAGAAATAATGGGGCGGGGGGGGGGGGGGGGGGGGGGAAGGTTGCAGAAAGAAGGAAGAAAACAGAGCTCAGGGAAGATGATGAAAGAGAAAAGTGAAGAGTATGATCAAACAACAGAATTTAAAAGCAGAAATGCTCTTCCCCCCCATTAAATACTAAGACTAAAGTTAAAAACAAAGTGTTTGGAAACAAAGGTAATGAAGGAGGCGGGGAACTGGGTTGCTCTTGTCAAAAGAAGGAAAACTTTCAAAGAACCTTAGCACTGGCAAAAAAGGGGCAAAGCTATTGCCTATATTGTTGAAAGCCTTTCCTTCTTCCTTGCCCTATCAGTCCTGCAGCATCATGTACGCTCAGTCTGTCTGGAGCACTGATGATGATGGAGTAAGGAGGAAAAAAAAAAGATGGAAAACTGAACTTTGTCTTAGCACAGGAACCAGAATGTCTGAAATACTTTTTCTTTTTCCTCAGATGAAAGTTACAATTATAAATGGTAACAATCGAAATGTGATATAACTAAAAGGTTTTTTTCCCATGTACTGCTCCCCAGATGGAGTGCTACAAAATGCCACAGTGCCATGCTTCAATCTTCTTTCAGATGCCTTTACTTTTAAGCACATGTGGTGTGGAGAATCTTTGCAAAAGTCAGAATTGAAACACTGTGCACCCTATGTCGTGGCTTTGTTTTGATACAAAGAAATAAATGCTTGCACTAGGAGGACTTTTCTGGTACCACTACTATCAAGAGTCCTTGAAGCAGGTTTCTCCTCATCTGACATCTGCTGCTGCTTGATGAATCATGTTAGCTCCACTGGCACAGACTATTGCAAAAAGTATTTCAACTATGGAGAATTAAACGGCTAACATAGTAGGCTCACAGCACCTCAAGGTATCTCTCCTGTCCAGTAACCTGATTTAGCTTTAGGAGCCATCCAAATATTTGCACCTCTTAAGGCTTCACAAAATAAAAGCCTGTGCTGTGGAAAATGTGACAGCATTTTAAAGGGATGGAGCTGAACAAGCAGTCCTCAGGTCTGAGATCACTGAGAGTATGCAGTGGATCCTGGCTGTACTAACACATGCAGATGCTGCAGCAAAGCTTTCGGTGCAGTGGGGCTTGTTCACCTCATCATAGGATACTGTCACCCTGATGCAGAAGTGCCAAAAGAGAAAGGGATCTTGCAACCTCCAGAGCATGAGGCAGAAGAGCGATAAAGCAGTCAAGGCTGGAAAGGAAAAAATCACAGAAGGCTCGCAGGAAAAGCAAGTGAGGTATTTCCAGTCTGGTTATACACTGTGGCAACAGCCCTTCTGAGAATTAATAAATCCAAGTGCTGATTCTGTAAGAGGTTTTGAGATCACTTTTCCTATAAATAAATCTACTGGTTCTTCAAATGAAAATACTGTAAAAACAATCAAGATTTTTGTTTGCCCTGCCTCTGGGTTAACTACTGATGTACTGTACCTGAGATGAAGCAAAGGACTTGTACTTGAGGGCAGAAAGTGCCAAAGTGGAAATGAACTTCTGCAGAGTCTAAGTTTGAGGTCTCTTCCAACCTTGGTGATTCTGTGATTCTTCTCAAAGCCCAAACCACTCAAAAATTCAGCATGTCCTCTACTTGCCTATCCTCCCTGTTTGGGTACTGCTCCGCAGCTCTCTTCTTGTTGGTTTCATTGTTGCCAAATATGAAAACTTTGGTGTGGCCAAACTACCAGTGATGCACTAGGGCTGTTAAAAATGGATAGTTGGGTTTTGTGATGCTCTGAAAAGGCCATAAGCTAAATCTAACTCTTTCTCCATATATTAAGCTCAGCTGCTGCTTCCCTTTCTGATCTAATCTGCAATAGTGGTTGTCATATCCTGAATACTTCTCCACCTGGATTTCTCTGTGGTTTCTGTAAAAAATCAGGCTTTCTTAAGGGGGAAATCTAATACACACATAAATCTGGCATGCTGTTTGTTACAGGAGGGTCAATCCTCTATCATCCATCCCATGACAAAGTCTGAGTGGTTGCAGCAAAGTACCATCACAGATTGCATCTCCAGAATGTAATCACCACAAACTTTGCGCTTTCTACAGACACTACAGCTGAAATGTGAAAATATTTCTGCAGATGCTGCAGTGTCGCTGCAGTGGAAGAACAAGACTGTGTTATTGATTCAGCTGAAATGCATCTTGCAGAGCAAGCATCAAAGCAAGGCTGTTTTATCAGTTTACATACTTTTAAGTTGAGAGTTTATTTCTTGCATAATCCTCCTTGAGGCGCTCGGGTGGCTGAGCAGAACCATTGCCAGAAGCCTCTGCTTCCTGCCCTGCAAATGTAATTTCTGCTCCTTCCCTCTGTTTTTGGACTGGCTTATATGAGTTCTCTGTGTGTTGTTCCTAAACCCTGTAGAGGGCTTTTTTTATGAAGCAAACATGGATTTAGGTGTTGTGTTGTATTTTTATTTTTCTAAAGAGATAGCTGAGTTTAGACAAAAATGGTTGGTTTGCTGCTTTGAGATTGATCTTGCTTCACTATGAAAGTGTGTTGCGCTATGGGACAATTTTCTCCTTGTGCAGAGGATCACACTGGGGCCTAAAATCTGTCTTGCTTGACTACAGGTCTGCTGCATTGCACTTCAGCCATCTGTTCTTCAGTCCCTCTAGCTGCAAAAACTCTTGCTAAAGTGATTAGCTATAAGCAATTTGGGACCAGTTAGCCTCTACCAGCCAGGTATGACTTTAGATAGTGTGCTTTAATGTGGGACTCATGTAGCGTGATATCCTTAGAGATCTCCTTTCTCCTCTTCTGCACTTTCCTCCTGATATTAAGATGAACAGCTTATAGCTTACACATTGAACCAATACTGAGGACCATAAAAAGGATCTCATTAACTGTAGCTTTGCATTAACTCCAGCTCAGGGAATCTTCCTGATGTGAACTTCATGGGAGATGTATACCGAGAAAGAGATGAAGCTCTTTTAGGATGTAAGTGAAGCAGTCTCATTGCTTTCAAGGGTGAAATATATCTGCCTTGGGTGGGAAATCTGTTGAACTCCCAGTGGAGGAAGTATTTTGCACATTAAAGGTTTTCTCCTGTGTAATATTCACAGGTCACTGAATAACTGGGTATTTCTGTTGTCTTGCTTACAGTAAAACCTGAGCAATGTAGACTGAGTCATGCTTACAGAGACATGCTTGATCACTGAGCAGTGTCCACTTCCTGTGGTCTCCTACCCCCATTCATTTCTCCCAAGGCCCAAATGAGATTCTACTTGGATGGTTTGGTTCACACACAGTTCATGTAAAGGACCCCAGGAAATAATACTGCCCAAATTAAGGAATGGTGTGGTATCTGCTGTTACTTGTATTTCCAACTTGAATTGAAGTCCTTAGAGCTCAATTGCTGTGGGACTGGTTTAACATCAGGCCCCTCTGGCTCTGCTGATGCATTCAATAGATGAGAGTGGTGCTATCTGTACTCTTCTTAGACTGGGGTCTGTTTTTCACTTCTGCTGTTGTTCTTCTCACTCCTACTGCCTCCTGAATGGGTTGTCTAAAATAAAGCCCCTTAATATCTATTTTTTGGTGTGCTGGATAAGCCTGTGTGGCAATTTGAGGGAAGAACAAGCGCAGCAATTCTTTTTTGGGACACTTTGTTCCAAAGCCCAGGAAGTTGTAAAATTGCTGATAACGAGCTAGTTCATTCATTGCTGATGCCAGAAATGACTGCCTTCTGTCAAAGCACTGTCTTCATGGAAAAGAGCTGAGGATTGACATAAACAGGGAGTTGTCAGGTCTGACTCAGTTACAGTGGATGAGTTTTTTTGCCTTGAAGTCTGATATATGAAACACTTTCCCCCAGAGGAGTAGGTGATTTTGGTCCACACTGAGTTGTCTTCCCTTTTTTTAGCCATTAACAGCACCCCTCCAGTGCCATTTCTCCGCTGTGGGCTGCACCAACCAGATGCCAAAGGTTATTTTCTGAGCTGCTGTAAATGGTTGACATTTCAGCTCCTGTGTCATTACTGAGGCATTCTGAGAAATATTTTCTAAATGTATGTGCCAACGTCACAACAATTCTATACTTGCCTCTCAAAATGCAAAGTGTGTTAGTCCATCCCCAAAACCGAAACATGATTCTTGGCACTTTACAGACATGCTGCTTTTATGGGTATAATTTAGATCAAACTAAGTTAAGGGTGAGTGGCAGTGTGTCTGTCATTGCAGCAAAAATGTGGTTTGAGTTTTTGCATTAAGCATGGAGAGACAAAGAGTAGTTTTCTTGAAAAGCTCCCTGCTTTGTGTACTTAACATAGTTGTGGAAAACCAGATTATCTGGGAGGGTGGATTTTAGTACTAATTCTATTTTCCTCTCTTTAGTCCCACACAATATCTCTGGAACATCAGGAGATATCATGACTTCAGGGAGGATAGTTCATGGTTGTTTCTGGCTACAGGCACGTCTATGAATCTAAACAATATTACTGCACATGCTGGAGTGCAGATTACTTGCAATAAGGGCACCTTGACCCAAACTTCTTTCTTTTGTTACCTACTTTGGGTTTTGTGGGTGTTTTCGTTTGTTTGTTTTAAGGAGTGGCCTTGACAATGAAATTTTGGTCAGTTCATTCTCCTTCCATTTGGTTTGCAGCTAACCTCCGGTGGCTTGTGGTTAGGGTCCTAATTAATTTGACTGGAAGATTTGCACAGGGCATATGATGTGAGGAGGTGGTCCTGTAAGTCAGGGTATCCTTTCCAGGGTCCTGTGTCCTGTCTTCTGGAAATATTGTTGAAGGTTGTGTGGAAGTGGGAAGTACATGGCACTTGGTGCCATGGTCTAGTCTTGAGGTCTGTGGTGACAGGTTGGACTCAATGATCTTTGAGGTTTCTTCCAACCTTGGTGATACTGTGATACATTGTAAATGTTCACCTTTATCTGTTAGGGGAAGAGGCCTTGAGAGGGTCCTCAAGTCAAAATCATTCAGGACACCTATTCTGGTAATCTGCTTGCCTTGGAAGAACCCTGGCATCTTTGTGACTTTTTTTTCCCCATGTGACTTCTCTCCTCTGTCTTTCTAATGCTGGTTTTAGGTAGATTGAGAGCTGTTCTTCAAGGCAAGTATATATTTGAGTATAATGCTTTTTCAACTAGGTCCAAAAAAAAGACACCTATAATCTTCCTAATCATACTGAGGTTCTTACTGCCTTCAATTTGCTGATGCAACAGTTATGTTTACCATGTTACTTTTGGATTAACAAGTGGCAGTGATATTGTAATGACTATTTTGACTTGTGCCATGTTAATCCAGTAAGTACCATCTATGTAACTCTGCTCAGGGTTCTGCTCAACAGGATAGAATCTAGAAATGCAATGTTTATGTACCATAATGTGTTGGAATCTTTGTTGTGATCCTTTTGTATCCAAGCATGAGCTTTAGAAGACCTCACTACTTAAACTAAAAATTATCTGTGTCTCTTTGTGTTATTGTGACTGAAGAACTAGGGGAGTTCTTCAGGCTGAAAGGAGTTGCAGAGTTCATCTTGAGCAGGTTGAGGGGTCTGAAGCTGGGGTCTGGTCTAGTCCTCTGCTTTCTAGTGCTTTGCAATAGGAGTAGATACAGAACAGCCAGCCACTGGGGAAAAGAAAATCTGCTGTCACTCTAGCAAACTGAGAGACTCTGGGTCCTCCTACAAGCTCTTACTGGGTCCCTGAAGTTGGTTTACACTTTTAAACTGATATCCAGCTATGTTGCAAGAAGGGAATGACTCTTGATCCTTAACAGTCCACACAGATAAGGATTGCTTGCTTCCAGAGAACCTGTTTTTCAGGACAATGAAGTAAAGCCAACAGGATTGGTGGCAAGGGCTTGCTTTTCCTATTCAAGATTCAGGCAAGGAAAGAGTGGTGCACTGTGGTCAACAGCCCTGACATTGCTGCAGCAGAATAACCGTGAACCTGGAGTATTTCCTGGCCTGTGAGTACTACAGAGATTTTTTTGTGACCTCTAGAAGTTGGCTTTTAGGTGCAGTCATTAGACACGGTGCAAGTAATTTAATAATCAAATTCTAGCAGTGCGTGTGCGTGCTGTAGTCTGGTTGAGAAAGTGGTATGATCGTTATTAATGCAGAGGGAGTTGAAGCCCTTCTAAATGTGCCTTGCATGTATTTTTAAAAGCATTAAATTGCAGGACTGGATTATGCCATAGGGAATGTGTGTCTGCTCAGAAAACAAATCAGGATGTAATGGTTACATATACTGGAGACCTTATGCATGTTATTTTTGGGCTTCTGTGGTCATAAGCCTGTTTGTTTATGGGTAGTTTTATGCATAAATCTCAGTACATATGCCAATAGTCACAGACTTCTGTTGTTGCATTTGTTGGGTTGTGCTTTATGCAGATTTTGCCCAAGTGAAAAAGAAGTGGTGTATCTAATTGAATTCCACCTTATTTTGTCATCTTGTTCAACTCTGGTCGTTTCACTGAAGGTATGACTGTTACTAGCATCAGGCTTTGGCTTTCTTGTGTGGGTTTGCAGGAGGTTTCAGCAAAGCCAGACTTGCCTCTACTCACTGCAGAATTTCTGTCACTGGGAAAAGTTTTATTGTGTTCACACATGAGAAGACATCCAGATAGAAGGGCTTTGTTGTTGTCTGCAGTGATTCTTGAAACAGCACAGTTGACCGAATTAGCTGTTCCCTGTTAATGGAATGTGAAGCTGCTGAAAGCAGCTGAAGAACCAGGAGAGCTGGGAAATCTGCAGCCCATAGGCTGCACTAACAGCACTGAGAAACATCTGCACTGCCAGTCTCTCAGTCCTGCTGGTTACGCTTAATTATTTAGAGCAGAGCAAAGGTTTGAGTCTGTTTCTTTCTGTCCTCTGAGAGCAGCTGCATTAACACCTTCCTGGTGATTTGTGCAGATAAGGTAGTGGTTCCAAGTGCATTTCATGATGCAAGATATGCTTTTCGAGACTCTCAGATGCTCAAGTGAGGAACACAAAATGATCTTGGTCTTTCATCAATCAGTGTAAATGCTGCCTGTGATTACTTTTAATGTAGATGTTAGGCTCCTGAATTGCTTGGAAAAAAATATTTCAAGTGCAGCATGTTGGTACATTAAAAACAAGGTACTGATCAGCAGAATGTAGTGCCAAAGTCAGCTTCTGTTTGATGGCTACAGTAGAGATCAGGGTGAGGATAGTGCTGAACGTAGGGACCCTCCCTCTCCTCCCTCTCCTCCCTCTCCTCCCTCTCCTCCCTCTCCTCCCTCTCCTCCCTCTCCTCCCTCTCCTCCCTCTCCTCCCTCTCCTCCCTCTCCTCCCTCTCCTCCCTCTCCTCCCTCTCCTCCCTCTCCTCCCTCTCCTCCCTCTCCTCCCTCTCCTCCCTCTCCTCCCTCTCCTCCCTCTCCTCCCTCTCCTCCCTCTCCTCCCTCTCCTCCCTCTCCTCCCTCTCCTCCCTCTCCTCCCTCTCCTCCCTCTCCTCCCTCTCCTCCCTCTCCTCCCTCTCCTCCCTCTCCTCCCTCTCCTCCCTCTCCTCCCTCTCCTCCCTCTCCTCCCTCTCCTCCCTCTCCTCCCTCTCCTCCCTCTCCTCCCTCTCCTCCCTCTCCTCCCTCTCCTCCCTCTCCTCCCTCTCCTCCCTCTCCTCCCTCTCCTCCCTCTCCTCCCTCTCCTCCCTCTCCTCCCTCTCCTCCCTCTCCTCCCTCTCCTCCCTCTCCTCCCTCTCCTCCCTCTCCTCCCTCTCCTCCCTCTCCTCCCTCTCCTCCCTCTCCTCCCTCTCCTCCCTCTCCTCCCTCTCCTCCCTCTCCTCCCTCTCCTCCCTCGTAGTGGAAGCTAAAAGTGCTTGTTGTAGTCTGAAACACACAGGATAGGTAATGGAATACATACATCTCACAGGAATGTGATGTCCTACAACATTTTATAAAACATTTCCAATAAATCATATGCATATCATCCATTAGAGGGCAGGAGCCTCTGGGTTTTCAATTCCAGGCTGGCCACTTTTTCTTTTTTTTTTTTTGCTTGGGATAGATCTTTTGACTTTTCCATTGAGTTATTGTCACTAAGAGTCACTTTCTTTCCCTGACACAGGGGTTGTAAAGGCCAGTTAGTGATAGTCTGCACAGTTAATTAAGGAACAAAGGTTCTACAGAAGACAGATGTCAGGTACAACCCTTTATATGCTATCTTTTTCAAATGCATACACTAAATGATAGGATTCTTCAGACAATAAACTGTACTGAAGTGTCATCAATCACACAACTTTGCACATGCCCCTAAAATGGCACTTGGAGGTCAGTCTGCATTGCTCCAGAAAGGCACTAAGCTGGCCAGATTGCAAATACAATCTGCTTAAAGTGAAACATGACAAGAATTGTGGTCATGGGTAGAAATGACAGCATAAAATTGAAAACTTTATACTCAGTGCCTCTGATTTTTATATTTCAGAAGAATCCTCTGTGGATTCTCTGGTGTGCTCTCTTGTTGTTCTTCCAAGCATCCACCCTATGTTGATGTGCTCTAGTTGGAGGATGTGACCAGTAGTTGCTGCCTGGAGTTTGGGATGGAGAAACCCTTAGGGCAGCTGCATCTTCAGTACCCACATTCCTAATGTACTTCTCTGAGGTCGCTTATGTTCTAGGCTGGTTCTCTGGCAGCTAAACAAGCTCTTCATTCAGTGGTTGCCTGTTTCAGGAATTATTATGAACAAAATGCTGGTATCTTGGAAAAGAAATAGAACAGGATGACAATAACATGGTGGGTCGAGCTGGTTTGAACATTGCTACAACAGTTTGTCTCATCTAAAAGCGTAGTTCAGAGCCTGATGAGGCAACGCCAGTGCAGCACCATAAATGCATCTCCAACTTTCCTTATTGATTTATAAGTGGTGTGCTGAATCTCAGATGAGTGAGGTACTGCAGCATCCCTTGAACTCGTTGATCTAATCAAGCGTATATTGACAAAGGTAAACCAGGTGATGCTTTGTACCAACTGAGTTAGATAAATGAATATCAGAGGGAAGGTGGCTGGCTGGAGTGTCCCTCTGAGGTGTCAATGAGAAAAACCACATTATATTTCATACAGAATCTATGGTGGGAAATAACCATGGAAACAGTATCATTTTACCCCATTTTTGCGTTAGCACAACTTCTATATGATGGGAGAAAAGCAGGGGAGCAGGCAGAAGGGCCGCTGCAGGTTTTAAAGCAGCTCACATTTGAAGCAAAGGAAAAGCTGTGTGACATTACTGTTCATTCTGTATACAGGCTATGGTCTGGACCATGCCAGGAGGATCATGGCCTTTTTTTCCAGCAGCAGAGAGATTGCATGACTCAGGTATGCTCAAGTACTATCCAACCTTGCAGGGATGAATTACCCAAAACATAGAGGAGCAAGAGCTAGAGGGAGAAAGAAGCTAATTTTCATGTGATGAGCAGGAGTGACTCTATTCCTCATTTGAACAACCCTGCTAAGAAAGTGTACTATCAGGAAACTTGAGGAGCTCCTAACCCATCTGCTGGCATTAGAGCAATGGAATGAGAGCTGCAATCAATTATGAAACTGCTGAGGGTGATGAAAACTAATTCCACTGGGGATTTACCTCTGAGTTTTCTTTTTTCCTCCCTGGGGAAGGAGGAGAATGGATCAAAGAATAAGGTATGAATTTTGTAGAAAAGCTGTTGAACATTAAATAAGGCACAATCTCCTCAGACAGAGGGCAAGTGACCAGTTCAATTGGAGATGGGAAGAACATATATAGGACTGAAGACATGCCAGTCGTGAAGCCAGGAGAGCTTAAGAATAGGAAGGTACTTAAGACAGTGGACACCAAAGGTGCATGAACATGTCTTCAGGTAGGTATATAATTCAGGAGCAGAAAGCCTAGACTAGACTCATTAAAGAACCACTCAGCTCTCAATCAAGACACCAAGAGCAGGCACTGGCTCAGTGGCTCAAGATGCCACCACTGTGATGTAAGCTTCTAGCCAAGAGGAAGGGTTCTACTCCTCACCTAAGCTCTTCTTTAAGCAACAAATTTAGTGAAATTTAGTTGTATCTCCTTGTTTCCTAGGATACAGTAGCTAATCCTTTTTGTGTTTGGGTACAGGAGAAGGAACAGTGTTAGCTCCAGGCTCTATTTCTTTCCCTGTCAGTCTTCCATGGATACAATTTTCTCCTGCATTCAGTGAGTGAATCCATAGAGGCACTGGGCCTCTCTGAATACTTGGAGAGCTTGTCTTGTTACAGGTGGTTTAGCACATGCAGCACTGAGCCAGGGACTCCAGCTCAGGTAGAAACCTTTTACTGCATTTTGTTTCAGATATCTGTATGATAGTAACTTCAAAATTCTTAAAACAGGTTTATAAACAGTAGGACCTGGGGAAAGTCTGTAGGGAGAGAGGCACTTAGGAAAGAGAGAGAAGAGTTGTTAAGGGAAGATCTCAGTTTCACAGTGTTGAAGAAACCAAATAGTAAAGAGGGGATTGATCCTGAATTAGTTTGTATTAGATTTTGATTAATCTGTTCCTTGATATCTATGCCCAGGAAAAAAAACAACTCTGTTTAAATCTTTTGGAATGATACTAGAAAATAAACATTTCCATTTTATTTTAAGGAGTTAAACAATGTGGTTACACTTGAAGACGTTATATTAAAGTGCTGACAGATGCCCAGGTCCACTTTCCTCCATAATTAAAGCCCTACTTGAATAAAACCTGAAAGGTTGTTGCCAGATCTCTTCTTTCAACCTTCTTTCATTACATTTCAGCTTCATATTTTGTACAAACCTTGGCAGAAACTTGAGAAGACAGTTAAATTCAAGCTATATTTGACCAATAGAAATGAGCATGGCTGGGCACTTGTGGCCAAGTTCACGTTGGAGATTTATGACTCTCTGCAATGCAGACTTCAGTCATCGGTCGTGGTGCTCATTGAAAATTAGCTTCTTTCCCCCTTTCATCATCAGAATTAGGATGTTCACCATATAAAATTTAAGTATTTTTAGTTCTGTTGCAAGATTGCATCTGGAGTTTTCAGTGCAAATGTGTTTTTTTTAATCTCTCATTCATCTGGTTCTCTCTGGGAAGTGTGAAGTCTTTGCTGTTTGTTTCAGAACTGCACTTTTGATGTAAAATCTCAATTCTTCTTTAGTAGATGCTCATTCTAAAAACCTGGCCAAGCTGATAATGCTTTGTTCATGAACCCACTTCACAAGAGTTACAGAAATTAATCTCTCATCTACTGTGATTAGAGTCCATTTTACTTTTTCTACTGTATCACGTTGTACCAGTGTCTTAGCCAAAACTGTCCTATCTGATAGGAAATCCCTGACTAAGGCTTATTGACCCTTGCCTCCTGTTTTAGATCTGCCGGGAGCAGGACTACTGTTTGGAGTGCTCCTAGCAGTGGAAGAGCTGGGACTGGGAAACTGTTTCTAAGCACTTACTGTGCTGCGTATTAAATTAGCTGCTGCACAGTAAGTTTTTGCAGTGTGAAAGGTATTTGCAATGCCTCTTTCTGGAAGTGTTGATTAGGTACCTAATATCCTTGCTGTTGCCTGGGGAATGCAGATGACATGACATCCCTGGAAGGCAAGGTAGTAATCACTGATGTCAGAAAACTTATTCTATCTGCTGAGTATCTGAATGACTTTGTCAGTGCTAAATACCCTTAAGGACATGAAACAGGCAGAGTACTGTGGCAGGGTTGGAAAGCCAACTAAGAACAAGTGTAATCTTTTCCACTGATCTGAATATAAAAATAAAAATATGCAGGACAGGTATTTCTGAGAGTACACAACTCTAAAATGCTCACAGCTGGTATAGACTGGGAGTCCTTGCTGTGATATTGCACGAAGTCGACATGGGATGTCTCCGGTATGTGATTATCTCCATTCAACCTTCTATTAAGATTGCAGAGTCTCCTCTTTTCTGAGATGAAATTTCCCCTTGTGTACCTCGAAAGGATTAAGCATGATGTGGGGCTGAGTTGAATGCTCTATCCTGAGGTGAACTGTGCTCTCAGGATACGCCCTGTAATTGTACCCAACTGGCACTGGTTATTGTTCTGCAGCAGTCATGTGTGCTTATGTTTTTGTTTAACTGGATGGGTGCTGCAAGAGCCATAAAAGTTGGTAACCACACACTTACAGGGGGGCAAAGAGCTGTTACTTAGTGGTTTTGAAAATATGATTTGCTTGCTGCACATCTGCTACCTTTGTAAGAGGACTAAATATTTCTGCTAGAAGTTGCTGTGTTATGTAGTTATTTTTAATGCCTGCTCACTCTCAATGCCTTTTAAAAGAAGGGTCGTGGTCTCTTCTTCCTTTTCATTCATTAAAACCTAATTGTAGAAGAGTGGTTAGGTCATGAGCAAGCTGGGGCTACTCAACATGTTATCACCCTAAGGGCTAAACATCTACAAGAACATATATTCACTGCAAACCCATTCATAGGAACCCTAATAAGCAAGGCTGTATCTAAGAACTTTTATTCCTGACCACAAAGGGAACAAAACCATCTGTGAGTCAATAGAAATGTTGACTTATGTAGAACATTAAGCAAAAGGAAATGTCTGGATTTGTCCAGTAGAGCAGTGTGGATGCCCGCTTGAGGGAAGGGGAATTCCAGCCTGATGTGGCTGATGGCATGCGGCGGGGATGCGTGCCTTGGTAAGGGGTAGTGCTGACATCTGGAGTCCATAACTGGACTCCAAACGGGGTAAAGAACTGAGTCTGGAAGAGTTTTGATGCCTTAGTATTTGAAATTATAGACTGATGCTGGTAGGGAGTGCCTGTTGACAACTATGCAAGAAGCTCCTACATTGAACAATTACTGTTCATTCCTAAGGTGTTTCAGTTATTCCTGACTTCACTGTTACTTGGAAATATTTTATGGAAGTCCAGGCCTGATGTTGTTTTAAATGTAAAAACCTGAGAACCCCCCTCCAAATACTTGAAGGCAGTGTGTTACCTAAATTTACTCATGTATTGGACAATTTAAATTTGCTTCACTGCAGTTTTAGTTAGTTCTTAGTGAGAATGGATAAACATAAGAACATAGAATCAATAAGGTTGGCATACCCAAGCTTTCTGCATATATTATCTTAGGCATAATTTTTTCTCTCTGCTACTTGTAATAACTCCTAGGTAATGCTGTAGGTACTACAGAAAATAAATAGCACATGTTTAATTTTAGAGGAGTTACATAAGCATGGCAATATAAATAGAAAGCAGTGGAAAGGCTGCTGGTGCAGTGCTGAAGGCAGCATAGCGTAGCTCAGAACTGAGCAGGCAGGCAAAGCTCAGCAGCTTACCTAGAACAGGGTTTTTAGGACACTACTTCATGCCTTTTCTTTGGACCTAGGCTGGCCAGGGAGATGCTAGGCCAAGCATTAACTGCGTGCTCCAAAGCAATGCCTTAACTGCTGCAGGGACAGGCCACAGGCTATTCTAGCAATGCTGTGTTCCCAGAGAAGCAAACATCTTGGAGACACGCCAAATTTCAGTTACATAAATCTCCTCCTCTTAGGAAAGGGAACGCCCACAGTAACCATGTCTTTCAATTTCCAGTTTGAAGCTTCTGATACCACTCAAATTCTTTTTATTCCTGAACTTCAGCAGGCATCAAGTTGCAAATGGAAGCTATTAAATCTTTGGGAAATTAGAGCATCTTAAAAAGTGCAGTTTCCTCCCTTCCTGCTCCAGCTGCAGACAGAAAGCTAACTCTTATTAGAACAGTATTTTCTTGGCTTCTGTGCGTGAAAGAAAGAAAGAATGCAGGAGGTTGAGTAACCCTGTCCATGGAGCTGTTAAAGGAAATACTGGGAAGCTGGAGTGCCTTGCTTTCCTTTAAACGGTCACCTTCCTCTGTACAGACCTCCTGACATGCACGGAGCAGTCTCAGCTTGAAACACAGCATCAGGATTCTCCAGGCTTTCTCTTTTTGTGCGCATTGCTTTTGTCTCTTGTATCATATTTTTGCCTGGCACCATGTGGTTTTTATACTGCTGATAATGCTTTGTGGATGCCTGCTCTCAGGGCTTTTGATTTTTTTTTTCCCCCTTTTTTTCCTTTTTCTTTTCTTTTTTATTTTTTTCCCCCCAAGTAACTTACATCTGCATGGCAAGCCTCAGGCTTTTGAGGTCAGAGAGATACTACTGGTCACCTTATGGGATTTGGTGAAAAAGAGTCTGGTTTATATGTCAAACAAGAAATTTGTTCCCCAGAACTGTGACTATGTTCTCTTTATTCACAAACTTCTGTAAACTGTCTTTGTGGCACTGATCTGAATTTGTTGTACAGATGACTCAGGGCTTTGCTGTGAAAGTTGTAAATTATCTCATTAGAGTTGTACAAACTGTTCTTCTGGAATAAACTGGAGTCACTTGGCCTTTGGAGGGGTTGTACTGCTGAAGTGATTTACATTTTTGTTTTTAGAGCTTCAGCTTAACAAAGCAACTGAGTGTGTGCTGAACTTCAGTAGATGTGGAAATAGCTTTTTGGATGTCTCACTGTGTATTACACTACTGCAAGGATAAGCTGCTAGCATTTTCCAGAAGCAATGGTGAGAAAAAGGTGTTTCCATAGTGGGATTCACTGTCTTTTATGAACCCACATGTAAAGTTTTTCTAAACCCATGTAAAGTTTTTCTTTCTGCAGTGCCTGATGTGAACAGGAGCACAGATTGCCATTTCACACTAAATGCCTTGCATTTAGGGGGCTGAAGGTACAGGGTATTCATCTCTGGCTCTGCTGCTCCTGTGTGGAAGAAGGATTTCAAATGTAAAGGAAGAGTGCTGCTCAACAGGATTAAGTAAGGTAGCATTAGTGCCTACAGTGTCTTCTAGACTGGTTTTTGAAAGCTACAGGGACAGACTTCTGGTGATTTTAAGATAATGTTCTCCTTTTAAGGCCAGCTAACTCCAGCTGAGCCTACTGAGGTCACCTTCCAGCTAGAAGATCTCTCTCTGTGGAAGGGTAATGGTGCCCTAAAGTGGAAAGTGAAGACTGTTACCTTGAATAAATGTGCAATAAGTAGGACCTTGTAAGTGACTCCAAACTGTGTCTACAGCTGTCAGCAGAAACTGAGCTCTGTTCAGGGCAGGCACATATTTGAGAAGTTAACCAATATTTAACAATGATGAAGATTGAACACCAGTGCCCCTCACTTTCTTCTGCCACAACATGATGTAGTCTACATGTAGCCTGTTGTTTCTGTGATTTAAAATCAGCTTCCTCTGCCTCCCCTAGCTCCCCTCTGCTGTCAGCAGTGGTATTTTCCAGATCCCTTCTCAGGACTTAACTCACATTCTGAGACTGAGCAGTCCTGCCTCTCGGGCTGGTGTTAAAGTGTCTGCCTTGGGTGGCAGATGATATACAGTAGTCTCCTTTATTTACAGGAATGTCTCCTTACTGAGAAATGTCCTGTAGAATTTCCCCCAAAGATCACTCTGACTGCTGTACTTACACCTCTCATTCCTTGAGACACCCATGGAAAGGGCATATGGACTTCTCACTACCACAAGTGAGAAATGTTCCTGGTAAAAGTAAATTTCATGTGGAGTTCTTAGATATAGTAGGATCTATGTTCTTTATGGGTGGTTTGGAGTACTGTTCTGCTCTTTGCCACTGAAAGAGGGGTTTGATTTATAGTGGTTGTGATTTAGAATAGTATTCAGCCAACAACAGTGACTTCCTCAGTGCTCATTTAGGAGGGGAAAAAGTGCAGGGGGAGGCTCAGAATGTCTTATTGATTTGTGGCCATCCTCATCATGCCCAAAATATTAACCTATGGATATTTGTGGGGAGATCTGGAAGAAAGATGAGTTTGTTCTGCAAAATCTGACACAGGCACCCTATAAGTAGTACAAGACCCCTTGGGAAAAGCTGCAACCATTTACCCACCCTGCTGAATGTGCTAAACGGGCTGTGGGCTTCCTCCCACCTTTTCTTCCCCTCTCCATCAAATGCCAGTGAAATTCAGACCTGAATCACAGCATCTGTGCCCTGAACAGTGGTTTTGGTCCAGCCTTTGCCCACAGAAGCTGCAACTCTTATTTAGGTCATACAAACAGCGAAAGAGCTGGCCCATAACTCTTGAATATTCTGAAACAATTGTATTCTGTACATGTATTCTGACTTCAGGATATATCTCCTCTTTCATTTGGACAAAACCATATGCTTGCTTATTCCCATAAGTGTTTTGCTTCCAACTGCCAGACCAAATAAATGATTTGGGACTTCTGGATGCTGCTTGAGGTTGGGAAGAGTTGTTGCACGTTGATATTGTGGCAGTATTGTTCAGTAGTTTCCCTCTTCTTGCATTTCTGGCAAGACTTCTCTTTCTCTTTCCACTTAATCATCTTCTCTTGCTGTGTGAGTTGGTGTTAGAATGAAAATGCATAGATGCCCCTTAGTCTCTCTCCCTACTGCTCATTCAGTTGACACTGTTCCTTGTCTGAGAGAACCAAATCCCTTGGGGTGAATAAATACCTCTCTAACGAGAGGGGGGGAAATAAATATTTTACACTCTGATGGCAAAGGGATGTGCTTGCAGCAGCAGGCAGTCACTGCCTGGTTTCTCTGCCAGCACCTTCTTAGCATAGTGTTTCCTAGAGGGGCGCTTTTGGCTTCACTGATGTATTACTTGCCAAGATAAGGAATTGTGGCCTTTACTGACTAAGTGTGGCGAGTTTCTTTTGTTAAGAATATTTCATTAAAACTTTATCCCTATGTGCTGCAAACTGCTCTTGTCATAACAGTGTCCAGATGTGTCTTTAAAATGGTCTTTATCCGCTGGTTCTGATAACCTTACTTGGCAACATACCCTCTGTGCTGAACACTGTATTCATTCTCATGAGTTTTGCTCCAGTGCCTGCTTCTCTCCTGGTGTTCTCATTTATTTATTTATTTATTTTTAGTGAGAGGCTCAATAAGCTGGGAAACACCAACTTATTTCATCTTTGTCAAGGGCTTTTGATTTATAGTTCTCAGGTCGGAGACCAAATAAGTTAAAACAAACCCCAGTTATTTTGCCTTATCTCCTGGTTAAACACTGTCTGCTGGAGCTGAATTCATCCCCTTGTTTCTGCTGGTTTAGCTGCTCATTATTCCCCCTGCCTTTTCTATTCACTGCATCCCAGCCTCTCGCACAGCAAAGCTCTTCTTTTCCCATGCTTTGATTGAAGCTTCCTCTCGTTTCAGCTGTGCTTTACCAAGAGTACTTTGTCCTGAGCAGCAAAGGAAAGACGCAGTTCCTCCATGCTGGCTTGCGAAGCCCATGCTGAGAATTCTTGTTTTGATACAATAATGGCCTTCCTAAGGAAGGCAGTTGGAAGGGCATGCTCACATCACCCGTGCTCTCTAAAGCAATGGCATCACTTGGGCTGGTATGATGTCCTTTGTGTATGCACCCTCTGGACCTATTTGCATTCATATGTACAGTGGGAAACTGTAAAAACTTCATGAGAGCTATAACTGATAAAGTTTCTCAGGAGATGATTCCTGGGGGCTTATGTTGTTTCCAGTTTGGGAGGTTTGCATCTCTCTCTTTGCTTGCAAATACATTACACCAGGCTTGTGGTTTTGGGTTTGTTTCTTTTAATTCTATTTAGAAGGGTTTGAACTCTGAGCAGGGCTTTTTCTTTATGGTACTCTAGTGTCACAGCCACAGATAAAGCAAATGTTTCATCTTCCACTTTTCAAATTATCAGCAAACTTTGGTCTTATATTTTGTTTTCCTTTTCTCCTGATGATGTGCAAATACCCATAAAAAAAGAATGTTGCTTATTTCTATCCTATTAGAATCCTTTACCAATAGGTTTTACCCATTCTGACCACTTGCTGTATCCTGTATGTGAAACCTAAGTATCCATGTGCTGGTTTGAATGACCTGGATGCTGTCAACCCTGTGAGTACTGACAGAGCTGGATTTGCTCTTATGTAGGGTGACTTTAGCATCTTCCTGCCACCTCACATCTATGGCTTGCAGCAGTACCAAGAGGAGCTGCATTCAACAAAAGCTGAATGCCTACTTCTTTGTATATTTGGAGATGTGGTTTCTGGATATGCTCACTGTGTTCTGCTCTGCTTCTCTGATTAAGCCTCCTCTTGTAAGTCTATTAGTGATGCAAGTGCTAGCCTCTTGTATGTGTTCTTGAATATTTTTCCATCATTAAGTTTCAGCTTTATCCAATAGTAGGCCTGTTGCTGAAAATTCAATGCCTAGAGATGTAAAATGAGCGAACATGAATGTTTCAATAGTGACTTAAAGCATAAATCCCTGAATTCACTTCTGTTTAATCTTCCCTGACAAGGAAAGAGGATACTAAATGAAAAGAATAGGTAGAGGTAAATCTAAGGAGTTAGTTTTCAATTGCTTGATGCATGGAAGATAAGGGTTTCAGATCTTCAGATTGTGTTATTCTTTAGTCCATCAGTTGCCATTTCAAATGAATCAGCATCCTGTCAATGCTGCAGTCTGACTCAAGTAATTCTTGCAATAGAGAATAAGTATGGCACTATGCAGATGTTAATGTTTCAGTCATGTCAGCAAAGAAAAAGGTAAAGTCAGACCCAGGCTTGGTTGCAAACCTGCTCAGTGCTGCCTGCCACTGCCTTTTACTGTCCAGGCCAAACATTTGTGTGAATCCTTTAAGCACTGCTAATGCCAGGCCTGGTCTGGAATGCAGAAAATGCTCACTATAGGTAGAACTGTAACTCCAGCCATGCTGCTGTGTGAAACTTTCCCATGGCACTCCTGTCCTCCTCCTTGTCCTTGTGTCTGTAGCACACTATTGAGGCTGGAGAATGTCAGGAGGTGCAGCGCAGACAGTCTGCGCTGCTGCTGCTCTAAGTGAAGACTGCACTGACGGGTGTTGTAGGGAGTGGTGTGCAAACCCTGTAGCTTTGCAGGCTTTTAGAGAGACATTTGATTTTAGAAAGACTTGATATAGTCAATAAAAATACAAATTTAAAAAAAAAGTATTAACAAATACATTATAAAAATAGCTCCAAACATGTCTGAAGTATTGATTTCTTTTCTATCAAATTCTTGTTGCCACTAGAAAAGAACCTTTGTGCCATCTGTAAGACCACAAGCTTGAGAACAGACTACCCTAAATTGTGATCTTGCCTTGATGTGAAGTCATTTTCCAGTTTTATTTCCTTTAATTCTCGTTGCAGTGGCCTGTGGGTTAAAAAACAGAAAAAAAGTACGCAGCACTTGTTTATTGGGGATTACAGTACAACCACAGCATGATATTCTAATATTTACAGTGGAGTAGCTGCTACTGTTCCTGTGAGGCAAATGTCTCATAATCTGGTGTGGACCTCCAACCATCTGGCACAGAAGAGCTCTGATAACCCCATACAGCACCAAGAAGGAAAACTGGGAAGAGAACTCCTTGGGTTACCCAGGGTAATAAACTCTATCTTCTGTATGCCACGAGAAATTGTAAACTCTGTGCATCCTTTTACCTGAATGACAAAAGAATCTGACCTTTTAATCCTCTTACTCTAATTACTTTACATCTGCACCTTGCTTGATTTGGTCTTAATGCAGAAAAGATTTTAAGCGTGTTAAAGTGTTTTGCTTAATCAGGTCCTTGGATTCAAAGTCAAATACTCCCAGAGGCCTTTCTTCCCTGGTTTGGACAGTGTTTCCACGTTTCCAGACAGAAACAAAACATGGTGGTTTGTTTTGCCTCCTTGGCATGCCTCACAGAAGCCTCTCTTATCAGTGCTTGAGGGTATTTTGGCTCGTTTTATTCAAGTATGCTGACATTCAAGCTGGTTTGATATGTAGGTACAGTCAGGCCTTTTAATAGGGCTCAGGACCTGCTGCTCGCACTACTTAGAGTGGGCATCTGACATCCAGCTGTGCCTCACCACTCATTGTTAATTGCTGGGGTTCTCTATGTCCTACTGCCTGCTACAAACTGGCAAAACCTTGTACATGGCTGGGTAGCCACCCACTTTTCTTCTTACAAAGCAAAGGATTCAGATTCTTCTTGAATGCTCACTTCAGCTATAATGACACTTCAAAGTCTCTTCAGAAAGTCGATGTACTGTTTTGCTATCTGAAGTTGGGTTCCTGTCACCTTTCTATAGCTGTACCAGCCTTCTCCTGTCATGTCTCACCTCTTTTTATTTGGTGCCTATCTGGTTTCTGGTGGACTTTGTGGTGCAGTTATTTCACACAGCAGATAAGTAAATGACAAGAACATTTAGCCTGTGGTTTTCTGCCTGTGGGTAGGACTCTCCTGTGCTTCTGCCCTGCTTCACCATCTCTGCTCATTCTTTTCCCTCATCTCCTTCTCTAGCTGCCTGTCCGCTAAGACTTGTACCCATTCACACTCAAGAAGTGAATTTCAAAGCATCCTTGGGACTCACAGCATTTGAAAGCAGTTGCCCTGTTGCCTTTGCCTCTAATATTTTTCCTTCATCTCCATTTGTCTTCTTTTCTGAACCTACAGGGCTGAGATCCTCTTTTCAGAAAGTATCATGATTTCAGCTGAGCCTTACAGGTTTCTGCCTAACACAGAGTAATGCTTGCTTTAATTATTTGTCTTCTCCTGATGTGTTGCTTTCTGCTCTGAAGACTTTTGTGTTGCTAGGCTCTTGCTGAACAACTTCATGGTACTGGAGAGCAATCCCTAACCTTTTAAGAGGGGTAGTTCAGGCAACATTAAAGAGCGTGTCATGACGTGCAGCATATCTCCTCTACGGTAAAGCCAGATAATTTATACTTCTATAGAACATCCTCTATGAGGGTCTGTGTGCTTTCAAAGAGAACTTTGTGAATCTACTCAGGTTTTATAGAATTGTATGGGTGTTGTCAATGTTTAAAATTTTATTGGCCATCTTCATTGTGACAGAAAATTGAGTTTCCCTTTTATTAGTATATAATGGGGGCTGGTATATGTCACACCACTCACATTAAAAAAAAAAAGGAGAGAGAGACAAAACAAAGTCTACTTGAAAGTTGGAGACTCTGCTGTATTTCATATTTCCACTGCCTTGAGGAAATGTCTTAAAATTGCTTTGCTGCCTTTGAAGGAAAAAATGTTCTGGATGGATTTGGAACTGTTGTATCCCTATTTCACATTGAAGCAGCTAAACTGTAAGGAAGAGTTGCTTCTAGAATTATCACAAATCTGTGGCAAAAAGCCATAGGTTACAAAGTGCAGATGAATGCAGAGAAAGTCTTTCTCTAATAAGAAGTGTGGAAACAATTTCACTGCCTCGTTATCCATACAATGGCCTGTGGGCATACAGTGCAACAAAAGGCACTGCAAGGTGATAGATATGGGCCAAAAAAAAGCACTCAGAGTGATAACAGCATGTGAAGGCAGTCATGTCCCACATCCAAGAGATGTGGCACAGCTTCAGATTTGCAGACTGCAGCCTCAGAGAGCAACTTTAATTTCTTCTCTGGGTTCACATTTCCTTTCACATTTCCTTTCACCTTGGATCTTTCTCCAGGTTGTGCTGAACCAGAGAGCAGGGCCCTAGCTAAAGGCCACAGAGCAGGTTTGGTCCTTTGCTTCCCTCACCATCACCTCTTGGGTTGTCCTCTCTGTCTAGGGAACACTGAGCATTTTGGCATCCAGACAGTGACTGTTTTTCTGCATCTTTATGGTATTTAACATGTTAGCACTGCATCTTCTCCAGGTATTTGAGATGTTACTGTTGATATTATTGCAGGTAAATAAGCAAAGAATTCAGGGCTCCAAGTAGATGTTTTCCTTTGGGCTTGGCTATTGGTGTCTGCCTGCATGTGTTTTGTTGACATAACCTTGTTTGAGTGCCCACCATTTATGTTTGGGATTCATCAAACACATCATTAAATTGCTTCTGCAGGTTAATTGAAGAAGCTACATGAGTTCAGGCATTAGAATGAGCTGAGTACTAATCCCTTCTGTGTGTTTTGAAAGCCCATCTCAAAATCAATAAGTACACAGCTATTCTCCCCTTTGAAGTAAGTATTATCATAAAGGGCCCAGTGCAGACAGTGCTCTTTGGGTCATTTTGTGACAGTACCTTTTGGAGGAGGACAGAAAAGGGCAAACCAAAAACCCAAAGTAAAAAAAACCACTTTATTAAAGTGAGTCAGATTAAAATCCAGCAGGCTGGGGAGGAAATGATGCCTGGTTTAGTGTATTTTAATTAATCTATTTTAGGTTTGCATTGCTAATTAATCTCTTTAATGGTTCAAAATACTGCATACAAGTGCATATTTCTAATGTGATAGTTTGTCCTCAGTGCTAGTGTATCCTTGTAAAATAAAGTTCCTGCCCTTGTTTTCTGTGAATTTCCATTCTTTCAGTGACTTTCATGAAATGCAAATTAGCTGTGGGTGGGGGACAGGAGACTCTGGAGCTGTTGATCACTCACAGGTTGTGTTCCAGTAGCATCCTTGAGCAAAAGACTTGATTCTTGGATATCAGCTCTTTAAAAACACCCCTGTCTGAGCAGTATCTACAAGAGTGTAGGCATAAAATTTGCACATGTACTGGAGGATGTGTGGTGGTTTTCACAATGGATGGAGGTCTCAGGTTGCACATCTGCAAGCTACAGGAGTTAGTGAGAGAAAGCATGGAAATGGCAGAACTGACTTGTCCTCTTGGATGTTGCTATGACAAAACAGCCTCCTGCCTGTTAAGTATTTGCACAGCCCTAGGAGGATCCAGGAATGAACAAAGTGCTTTTAAGTTGGTCATTTTGCTGTTGAAAACAAAATCCTTTGGAGGTCTTGGCTTCAGCTCCAATGTTATTTGGTATCTTCTACTCCCAGATGTGGAGTATGTGATGGGACTTGATCTTTAGACACTGGAATAATGCACCTTCCAAGAGTAAAGACATTTACAGATCACTTTCAGCTTGCTTTTTGGGGGCTGCATCCATCCTAGCAGATGAATGGCACTGTGTTTGGCAGGTCGTTGGCTTGAAACATTCTGACACCCAATATTTTATCAGCAGACAAGGAATAAGATTGATGAACTAATCAATTTGGTTAATCTGAATGCAGAAGCTGTGTTTAACTGAGCAGTACAAAAAAGGAGGCTTTGATATTTCTGACAGGGTCTTAAAGAGGCTTTGCAGGTCCTGAGGAGTCATTGCTATCTGGCTGGAGAGAAGCTGAGAAAAATGAATTGCTGCTGGGTAAAAGGAGGCCCTCTCACTGCCAGTGGTGTGCAGCATGCTGCCTCCAAAGAGAGAATGAAAAGAGAGAAACAAAGCATGTGGGTGAGATGCATGACAAATTAAACCTCTGGATAACCCCTTGTCAGTAAATTACTCATTCCAAAACGCTGGTACTTTGCTCCTCAACATGCCATGAAATTGTGTAAAAGCAGGACTTTACACCTCGTGTATTTGAAACTGAAGCCTTACTTAAGTGCACAAAATAGCACATCTTGGGAAAACTCTGCAGGGCCATTACACACCAGTCATGGTACTCCAGTCAAAACATCCCCAGACTGCAGTGAAAGAGGGAAATGCCTTTTGCTATGGCATTTGAAGTACACTGAAAACTGAACATAGGTGGTACTTAACTTGAATCTCCAAAAAACCCAAACCAAGCTCCAGCCTTAGTTCTGTGTATTTGTGACAAGTTGGGACCTGTCTATGCAATGTAGGGTCTCCTCAGACATTTGTGCTTGGTTTAATTGTGAAAGCTCTCATTTGTGACTAAATAGCTGAGATCACTATTGCTATACAGAGTTTCTAGGTAATGCAATACTCTTAAAGAAATTGTATATTCTGGAAGTCAGCTGGAAAGAACCCTTTGGGCAGCCTTTCCTATGCCATGATGCACTGTGTCCCCACTGCTCAGTGCCACAGAGAGCCAAAGCCAGATGCAGCCCATGTGCTTGGGTAGATTTGCTCCTCTTACGCTTCCTTTAGTAGGCAGGGCAGAAGGACCTCTGTGTGTGTAAAAGTGCCTTTTCAAGCACATGAAGGTGCTCATCAAGCAAGATGATGATCTCTGAACTGGGCACAAAAAGGCAAATCTGCTGCTGCTTACATCCTTTTCTGATAGTGGCTGCTCAAAATCCCCATGCCTGAGACAGCAAAATGTGGGTCACAGCTGAATGTGGGTCACAGCATCTTACTGCTGCAAACTCCTGAGTTTTGCTGCATGGAAACAGTTCCAGGTAATTGCATGGATTTCCCAAGCACCAGATACAAAAGCAAATTCTAGCAATGCTCACTGTCCTTGGGGCTCTATCACAACCAGCAGCTTCAGCCAAGTTTAACTGTATACAAAATAAAATAGTGGGAGTAGCCTGTATCAGCTGTTGAAATTCTGATGTTTATGATGCAGGGATGCTGATGAAGGCTGGCAGGAAGGCAAAGGGATAAGGCAGGTGGGCACAGTGTCAAGCAACTGCCACTTCACAACCAACTGCATTGAAGCATAACCCTCTGTGGCAAGAGGAAGTCAGTCAGGTGCCCCTTTTGTAAATTCAAGTGAAATCCTGCTTTGGAGTTTGCTTAACTTCAGAAAGGAAGTTTGACTGTAAACTGGATAAAGTAATCTTTCTCAGGTTTTACCAGTAGTCATCTCTTAAACCTCAGGAACAAGGCAAATAGAGGAAAAAATGAGACAATACAGGGTGGTTTCTCTTAATAGAGCTTGTAGATCAGCAATGAGAGTACATCTTGTCTCAAAAGGTTGCTTTCACGCATCAGGTGTCTGCTCCAGTCCTTGGATATCCCTGATAGGCTTTAAGCTAAGAGCTGATGGTTGCCTCTCTAGTGGGGACTGGAGCAACCTTCCAGCAGGAGTAGCTGGGCTGGAGCTGTGCCTGGAGAGCTGCAAGCCTCATGACCTTCATCATAGCTCTGGGGTTCGATCCTCTCTCTACAGGGGGAGAAGCATTGTCTGGTTTATTTTGCTCCGTCAGCACAGAATTGTGCACATCTCTTTTTCCAGCCTCAGACCACTACTTCATTATTTCTTACTGAAAAAAAAAAAAAAGAGATATTGTTCACTAGTTCTCAGAGCTGTTTGTTAGTTAAACACAAAACAAGTATCCTTTATCCCTTCTGGCAAACCCCTCCCCCCCCAAAAAAAAAAGAGTTAATTGAAGTAACAACTGGCTTAACACTATCTTGTTTAAAATAATAATAATTCTAATAAATGTTTAACATTTTAACAAAGCTCAGTACATGCTCCAGCAGTATTGCATCTGTGTTTCCTCTGCTCTTTTTTTTTTTTTAGCTTGGCATACAAAGTACCATTTAAATACCATGGTGAAAAGGGCAAGCATTCAATTTAATGCCTTTGAAATTATTCTGGAATTAAATCCTGGGCAATATATCTCAGTCGAGCAGTGTTGCATGTAGCCACATGCAGCTAATGAGCCATCAAAAGCAAGGCTTTAAATCCCTATGCATACAGTACACAGATCCTTTATTTTTGCTGTCATAACACGAATCACCAACCTTGATTCCAAATCAAACACAGGTAAGAGAAAGAAAGGGGGGGAAAATAATAAAACAAAAGGGAAAAGGAGGGAACAACTTTGTGGCTAATTGGAAAGACATTTGAAAAAACAGTTGGAGTTTCTTTCAACACCATTAATCACCTCTGCTGGAACATCCTTCACAATCCAAGCTTTTCTTGTCCTTGCTGCTATTTTTCCTCTTTAACATGGTACAAAATGTACATGTTCTTTGTTGGTCTTTGAAAGCCATTTCCCTCATGCTGTGGTGGAAGGGCTTACAGTACACACTATTACATCTCCCTTCGGTCTTGGCAGGGCCACAGGTTTTCTGCCTTCATCTGGTGCCTTGCACTTACCAGTAAGGATGTGGCTGCTTCTGCCCAGTGGGCTCTGTGGGGTGGATACAATCATCTTGTACATTGTCCAGCACAACAAGGAAGGCTGAGACCTCTAGGATACAATGCAATGATAATAAGACAGAATGGGAGGGTGTAAGAGGATATCTGTGTACAGAGTCAAGACATGGGTTCTGCTAGCATTTCCTTCCCCTGCCTTGTTTTCCCCCAGGCAAGGTAAACATATGCAACAGCTTTGGTTCCATGCTGGTTGCCTGCAGGCTGCTTAACGGCCAGTGTAAAATGAGTGATGGCCATTAGCCAGTTCTATAACCATGAGCATTCACCTTGTTAAAATCCTTGAGGTACCTGGAAGGAGGTGAATTTCCTGAGGGCCACTTGGGGCTCCTGCAGCACTGAAGGAGCGGAGCAGTGATAGGAATGTATGGAAAGCCACAACAGTAGCCTTGGACACCTTGATTTGAACAGGGTCTATGAGAAGATCAAAGTAGGTTGTCTCCAGAGAGTTTTCAATTTGCTTGCACTGTTTGCCAGCAGGATGGCTGAATAAATGCTCTGTGTGTCTATGTAGTAGTAGTAGTAGTGAGAAGTCATTACTGAAAGTAAGTAGGCTGGTAACTACAAAGTGAGGGATTGTACACTCCATGTGTGCAGTTCCCAGTGTCTTTTCTTGACTGCTTTGTGGTTTGGACAGCTTCATGTGGTAGGTTTTTGATGATTTGTGTCAAACATCCTTTAATTTCATGGTGATGATGGAAGGTGGAAAATGAGAGACCATGAGAAGTGGCCACTGTGTTACCTGAAAGGTATTTGTAGGCTAAGAGGTGGTGCTTGCCTTACACACTTGAAATGTCCAGAGTAGTTAAAAATGTGGGAGCAGGGAAAAGTTATTGCCTCTATAGCTGCACCAGTGTGCCACAGAGGAATTAACCTGTCCAGACACATTAGGGAGTGAATCACTTAAACCCAGCCTTAAGCACAGAGGTGTGTTTGATTGCTGTAGCTTAGTGTCCCCATGCTGCTTCCACGTACTCTGAAGCCGCACGTATACGTAGATCATGTATGCGTCTTAAGGGGGCTGCAAGAAAGCTGGGGAGGGACTTTTTAGTCTGTCAGGTAATGATAGGACATGGGGAGTGGAACAAAAATAGAAATGGGTACATTCAGATTGGATATTGGGAAGAAGTTCTTTCCCCATGAGGGTGGTGAGACACGAACAAATTGCCCCGGGAGGTGGTGGGAGTCTCATCCCTGGAGGTTTTTAAGGCCAGGCTGGATGTGGCTCTGAGCAACCTGATCTAGTGTGAGGTGTCCCTGCCCAGGGTAGGGGGTTTGGAACTAGGTGATTCTTGAGGTCCCTTCTAACACTAATAATTCTGTGATTCTATATGTGTGGCAATGCACTCACTTGCTGCAGTATTCCCAAGTGGTAAGTGAAGAAACCTGAGCTGAAATCTGTACCTATGATAATCCTTTAAAAAATAATTAACAATCTAGTAAGCAATAATAAGAAAGGTTTGGGAGTTTGGAAGATAGTTCTGTACAAGTCCTTCAGCCTGCTGTGTTAGCCAGGGTATTCCCAAGCTCTTACAGTTTATCATTGTGATGTAGTTTTAAAGTAAAATATGTGTGCATTCTTGTTTAAACGCTACTTTCAGTTCTCACTAATGGAGTGGTTAAGTGTTTATAACATTTGCCAAGCTTTTTATTTTCTCTGGTGTTGATCCTCAGGCAACAGACCCAGATTTTGCATATTTAACTGCCTGGCAAAAAGAGGTATAGAAAATAAATCAACCCTTACCATTGTAATGAAAACAACATTTTCTACTTTAAAGGGTTTTTGTCCATATATTTACTTACGCATGTTTATGTAGCATACAGAAGTCTTCAAGTGCTGTATCCTATAGTAAAAACTGTGTTAATATATATTTCTGAAAGGCATCAGTGGACACTGGTCATCTTCATATTCAGCATGCATTACTGTGATGAATGGAGATATCTTCTCTGCACCATTGCAAGTATTTATGGAGTACACTTCATTGTAGTTTGCTTTTCAATGTATTTTCTCTTGCAGGGGTTTCCTCTGGTTTCGTCTCGGTATTTGTCTGACTGAGAAACCCTGAAAAATGGGAGTGTGTTAACAGAACAAGCTAGAAGGATACAAATCATTCTCTTTCTGCCCCTCTGTGGGAATAATGTGAATATTTATAGACCTGGAAAGCTTTCAGGAGTCTTTAATAAGTGAGAGCCAGACCATTCTCTTTATGCTGATGCCATTTCTTGCTTTGACCCAAACATCCATCAGCCAGGAGCTGTAGCACTGAGGAGACTAAATCAAATCAGTCATCTTAGACTTAAGCCAAATTTTTGTGGTGTTTTTTATTTTTTCATTATTTAAAATGTTTATTTTATGACAATTGCAATGGGGCAGGAGTAAAGGTGCAGTGCCCTGTAAGGATAATGTTTGCAACACATAGCAAAAGGGATGCTTGAAGGCAGTCATGTTGGGGAGCATGTGGCTTCTTGCTTTTAGCTGCTGCTGTGAAGTTGCAATGGCCAAACATGAGAGCTATTCAATGAGTTTGTCTCACACAGCTGGTGATGATCCTGGTGTGGTGTTTAGTAATGTTTCCAGACCGTTGCAGCAGTCATCTTTTGCCAAACTGTTTTATGTGGAAGGTGGGTAAGTTTTTATGAGAAGTGAAAGCATGCTGATAAGACAAAAGAGGAGGTTCCAGTGAGCTCCTCTTGCTTATTGAAGCCAACTGATGGAGTGGGGAAAGGAGGAGGGTTAACATGATCCGGTGGGAAAGCAGAGAACAGAAAAAGCACTTCAAAGCAGTGACTGGGCAGGGGTCAGATGCAGTGTCAGGTCCAAAGAGAAATGGAGAAGGGAAAAACCTGAACTCCCTGTGCCTTCCCTGACAAAGAGAGCAGTGTCGAGCACTAGAGGGAAGAGTGGAGGCTGCTGAAAATGGACACAGTGCTGGGAAAAGAGTAGAGGGATTTAGAAAAAAGAAAATTAGTATTGTTAAAAACACACACACACACAAAAACCCAACAACACAAAAAAGGCAAAAGGACAAACCCAGAACAACACACCCCCCCTCTGCTCTCCCCCTCAAAAAAACCCCAACAACAACAAAAAAAGGCCAAACAAGACCCCAAACTAATAAAACAGTTACATAGCTCTCAAAAATATCTCATGAGAGAGATCACTCTTCAGTGAAAGCTCATCTACTGTCTTTTCTGACTTCACAGCAACAAGGTAGGGGCAGAGCTTCTGAAAGTGAGGGAGAGTGTGTGTCTTGTAAGAAGAGAGGCAAAATTGGGTTTTAGCATAGCTCTTTCATATGATTCTTTCATGTTAAGGTTGTATTTAAGTCTGTTGTTGTTGACTTTAGGACTGAAGACCCTATTCCAACTGGAGCAAAAGTCTCCTTTTCTGTAGTAAAGTACCAACCTAAGTTACAGCTGCAAGATAGACCCTTAATTCTTTGTTCACATACAGCCAAAACAAATCAATAAAACATATTCAAAGACTCACTTGGGATCATAGATACTATAAAGCCTTCCAGAATGTTGAGTTTTACCAGGGTATTTTGCCTCAGGATGTTGTGTGGGCATGAAGCAACTACATCCTACAGCAGTAAATGGTCACACAAGAATTATGAAATGTCCATAATAAAATTGTGTTGTCTAAGGATGGAGGCAAAGCACAGAGGGCAAGAAGAATGGGTTTCAATTGCTTCAATCTGTGCTGAATGTAGCTTTGGAGGGGCAGGGGAAATAAATGACAAGTATAAGTATGCCACAATGAGATGTGCTGGCTGCACTGGGATCACATCTAGATGACTCTCTGCTGCACCCAGCTGCAAGGGCTGGTAGAAAGTGGGGTGTGGGCCCCCATTAATGGCCACAAGTGCAAATTCATGGTAGGAATGGTAAGGAGAAGACTGACTAGCTGATAGCAAAAGTGAAGAAGAAATTATTACTGACTTGTGCTGAAGCACTGGCCCTTTGCCTGGTTGCTGCCAAGCTGTTTGGCAAGATGTCAGGGAGTTTGGGTTTCCAGGCTCTGCTGGCTTACTGCCTCCCTGCCATTCAGGCTGCTTCTGACTCCGGTGTCTGCAGGTTTAGCACAGACATGTCCTAGCAGCTGCCTTGGTAGGGTACCCAGCTCCATGGTTTTCTTGTGGAGAAGCCAGCAATCTGGGCAACCTCTGCTCTACCCTCCTGACAGCCTGGGAATGGGCTTGGGGAGCCTTGGCTTCCTCCTGGGTTGCTGGAAAGGAAAGATGAATGTCTAGCAGCTTGAGGGACCAAGAAATGGGAATCTCAGCTGTTACCTAATTCAGAAAAAACTTAATATTGTTTCAATTTTCATTTTTTCTTATTTCCTGCCTATAAAGAATGCTGTCATTTCTAATCCTTTTTCCAAAACAGAGTGGTAATTTTATTCCAAATTCCCCATGGACAGAATTTCAGTCATTCTACCCTCAAAATTAATCAAACTTTCTGTTCTAGTCCTGTTGTCTTTAGGGTTCAGTTGCTTTGACTGTATTTACACTGGGAAGTAGTTGGTGTATCTCCTCTTTCAGTACTTAGAGAAACTTTCCTCTCACTGTTTTCCCCACCAGCCAATTTAGATGCTGGGTTTTTTTGCTGATCAGTTCTGTCCTCCTAATAATTTTGGGATGTGGCAGAGCCTGCCTGTGTTCACTTCTTCCCCCCTGCTTCTGAGCTGCATGCTCTTCTTTGTTGTCTACCCATCCTATTTTGGGACTCCTGATCTCTCCAGGCCTGCTGGTTTATTGCCATCACCAAGGCTGTCCAACTGCTCCCCCAACCCTGGAGCGACCCCAAAAGACAGTAAGCTCTTGCAGTTAAGAGAAAATTCTGTGTCAGAATACAAAATGTCACAGAGAATTTAAATGTCCTACAGCATCAATTGTATTAACAGTTACTGAAAGAAGAGTCAGTGTGAAGACTCTGGCTTCCTCTCTCATTTTGATGATTTCCAGCCAAAAATCTCACCCTGTCTCCCAGTGAAAAGGCTGTTACATTAGGCAAGTAAAATACATAAACATATAAGAAAGTGGCTGTCCACCAATGTTCTGCAGTGTGTTGATTGTTAAGTAATCTTCAGTTCCAAAGCCAGGAAAGGTTTTTTTGTTTGTTTGTTCTAACACTGTGGAGTGATAGATGCCTGCAGCAGGAAAACATGGTATGTGCTCATCTTTGAGACTGCTGAGTGTCTTGTGCTTGGGAAAATGCCTGGAAGGGTGGCTTCACCTTTTCTGCTCTTCAGTTGTCCTCTTGCTCGCTTCAGCCTTCTCTGCCCAGTAGCATGCCCAAGGGAATCACTGTGCCCTGGCTGTGACACGCTTTGCCCTGCCATTGATGGTCTGGTGTCTGCAGTAGCTGAGACGAGTCTTAATCTGTGGGGTTTGGCAGCTGATGGAGTTGGCTCCTTAGCCATGGGGCAGCATGGACATAAGTGGATGTTCTGGAGAGTGTTGGCTATATAAAAAAAAGAGAAATTATTTGGTTCAAGAAGAATACCCCTTCACATGTCCTTAGCAAACATGGTTATCAAATGCCCTCCATTTCAGGGTCTCTGTGTTACAATATTTGGGAATTTGAATTAGTAAGTCAGGCTGGTGTGTCAAAAGCACTCCTTCTCAGACTCCAGTATAACTTTTAATCAAACTGTTAAATAATAATGCTTTTTAAAAGAAACATAAGCCTCTTTGGGAGAACATTGAGTCCTGAAGTACCTCAAACAATAATGCTGCTCCAAATTCCTGCTCTGTGTGTGGTGAGGAGACCAGGTTAAGCTTGGGACTTCCTATTATGAGACCTGGGCCACTGCCACTGATGAGAAATGGAGTAAGAAGGGTGGAAGGGAGTCTATAACACAATGCTGCTGTCTAAAGCTGGCTATTTATATAACCTGAGATGTCAGTAGCTCTTTTACTGGGGTTCATTTTAATGGCTCTTAGTAGTTACAGCTGATTGGCAATGGGGGGTCTCACACTCTGCCTTGGAGGGGTAGCTGGGAGTGGGCAGTGGCATTGTGAACCTCCACACCCTGCCACCAGTGCACCCGAACCCCAAGGGGACTACAGCCAAGCCCTGGCAGTCACTCTCCCGTGCCCCTTTGCTCCTTGCTTTCCCTGCTGAGCCTGGCAAAACGACCTCCAATTACTTCCAATTGTGGTGATGGTTCTGCAAGAGGTCAGACACCTGTCTGCTGCAGTGGGGAATGAGCTGAGTGCCTTATGGGGCCACCAAGCTGCCTGTCTATGGTGGGTGCCTCTCTGTCACAGCTAACCTCACTTCTGCATAGCAATGCCTCTACATCTCTGCTATGGCTGCAAGCTACATGTGTGCAAGAGGCTGTCTTGGCAAGAGGAGCTCCTAGACCTCTGCAAGGCTTTGAATGGCCTCATTGGCACCCAAGTGCTTCTGAATCTTGAGGAGGTGATTCTTCAGTTTGCTCTGTTCTGGTATGATCTGACCTGGAGTACTGTGTCTAGCTCTGCAGTCCTCAGTACAAGACATGGATCTCTTGAGACAAGTCCAGGCAAAGGTCACGACAATGATGCTGTGAGGACAGGCTGAGAGAGTTGTGGTTGTTCAGCCTGGAGAAGAGAAGGCTATGGGGAGATCTTATAGTTACCTTTCAGTACTTAAAGGAAGCCTACAGGAGAGATGGGAACAAAATTTTTAGCAAGGCCTGTTGTGACAAGACAAGAAGTAATGGTTTTAAATTTAAAAAAAGGAACATTTAAACTAGATGTGAGGAGGAAATTTTTGCAATGAAGGTGGTGAAGCACTGGGTGGGTTGTCCAAAGAGATGGTAGATGCTCCATTCCTGGAAACAGTTAGGGTGCGGTTGGATGGGGCTATGCAACATGATCTACTTGAAGACACCCCTGCTGATTGTAGGGGAGATGGACTAGATGACCTTTAAAGGTTCCTTCCAACCCAAACAATTCTGTGATTTCATATGCTTTCCATAGAGCACAGTTGCATAAATGACCACCCAGATTCACACATTGGGCAGCTTGGAGCCACACAAAAGGGTAACCTCTGATTACAGCACAAAGAAGCAATCTGGTTTTGATTTTATGTTGTTCCTGCACAATAGTCTTGCAGGTGATATAGTACAGCCTGTGTTTATTCAGTTTAGAAGAAATCTGAAGTTCACTGGACTGGTCAAGGGATGGATATGTACAGGAGCAAATGTGGGAAGTTGGAAGGGCATGAGTAAAATGTTCTGTGTGGGAAGGCTGTGGTGATCTCCCATTCCCAAGAGAAAGAGTAGCTCTTTAATACCTATAAGCCCTCTAACCAAAATCACAGGTAAACAGGTCTCAGAGGAGCTGGGAGCAGGAGCCAAAAATGTCTAAAAAGTACTACAGCTACAAAATATAGCACAGCTTCAAAAATCTACAGGTCTAGAAAGAATAGCAGGTCCTGCAGAGCAAGAGAGTACTCAAAACAGCTCTCTTCCCTTTGTGGAGCTTATCTATACAGGTATGACTTTCATACTATACAGGATTGTGTTACTCACTGAAATCAGACTTCTAAAAGTCAATAGGATTTATGCATCTGATTTCAGAAAGGATTTTGCCCTCCTTTAGAGTAGATCATTTCTTTCATAAGTGGTTTCTCAGGGGGAGAGAGATTGCACACCCCATGGTTGCAGGACAAGCTTTTCCTTACATGTCTTTGTCAACTAAAAGTTGCAGAATGCAAAGTCAGCTTTGGAGTACCTGCTATGTGCTCTGTCTGTCTCAGCATGGGGATGTTCATCCCATTTCTGATGGTCTCCAAGCAACTGCTTGCCTCCTTGCAGCAAATTCTGAAGCTGTAGTGGCAGAGACGTTTCAGAAGGAGCCTTCCCTATTCTGAGGCACAAATAGCACAAATGCCTCTTACAACGCTCTTGCTCTAAATGCCTTTGAGCTTACTGCTTTGTGATTCAAGAGGATGCAGTAGTAAAGCATCCCTAAAATATAGTAGCCTTTTGTCCTCCTTTAAATTATTTTATGCGTTGCATTTAATTAGATTTTCTTTTATTGTAACCAAAACAAAGTTCAGCTGATGCATTCATTTAAGCAAGATGTTGGTGTCACATTAATTGTTGGGGTTTTTTCCCCCTTACTCTGTTGTGTTGCATCCATCCATATTCTCCAGGAAGGAGCTTCTCAATAGACTTTGATTGGCTGGTTGATTTTTATGACCTTCCCTCTGTTTCAGCAGCTTGGTGCCTTGGGGCAGCAGGTGGTTTCCTGTGGAGATGGGTTTGTGTGATGTTCTGTTTCCCTCTTCCATCTGTCCTTGCATTCTGCTCCTTCTTCTGTTTCTTCTTCCTTTATAAAGGTTGTTCAGGGAGGATGGGGAATTGTTGGTTAGGACACAGTGGACCATCAATCCAGGTTGTTGGAGTTCATTCTCTTGGTATGCCGTGCAGTGCTGGAAAAAAAGTGTGCAATATTTATGTTATTGTGTATCACAATAGCAGCCAGAGGCCCAAAGCAAACACAGAACCTTGGTGCTTGCCGCCCTGCAGCAGAAGTCTTACACCATGAAACATCAAAAATGCACAAACTAGGCATCCCCATTGAGGATACCCAGTCACTGGGGGACTCCCACTTCTTAGCTTGTTTTTTGGGATTGGGTTTCTTTCTCTAGAGCTGGAATAATAATTTCCTCTGTCCATGTTGTGTTTTAAATCCTTGTGATATGTGGAAAGTTCTACTGTTTTGGTGTTGGGCAATGGTTAAGAACCTTGCATTTTACTTTATCCTTTTATATCCTCTTCTTTCTGAGGCTGTGTTTCTGTGCATTCACTTTCTTCTCACATCCCTCTATTTTGTTTAAGCACAGGCTTGCAGCATGTCCGTCAACCCCAAAGCAGCCATTATATTTGTTGTGGGGTTTTTTTCCCCTCTGGAGAGATTGTTTACATGTGTAGCAATGTCAAGAAGCTTATTAAGGTCTGTTTCTTTAAAATCTGTGAATCTGTGTGACTGCTTGCATTTAGATACTCAGCTAGAAAACTGGTTGAAATGTCAGTTGAAAACTTGTGCTTTACCCCTCCTCATTTTGTGTTGAAGCACCAAAGTTAGAGCAGTGTCCCCTCTTCATTTGGGAATATTTTACCTTTTAAATTGATCTACACTGTGGGGCACTTTTCTTGTGCATGGGTTAATGAACTGCACAACTCAGGAAAGCATGAAGCTCCAGGGGTCTGGAAAATTTGACCAAAGAACAGTTTGGACTCGTGAGTTTTACCTCACACAAAGCTGCTTAATGCTCAGCAGAGGATCCAATAAGCAGTGCTTTATACTCAGAACTTCAGTCCACGTGAGCAGAGAGTGAAGGATAGTAACTTAAGGATAGACTTCAGTCTTTGAGAGACTGTCCTAAGCAGGCTGAGCCAGATCATAGAAATGAAAGGGCAGCTCTAATTGGGTGCTAGTCAGGCTCTACTGCACACTCTGCATCTTCAGCTGCCAAAACCTCAGCAAGCTGAGCATGTTTCTCATCCCAATGAACTGAATTGTAATGTAAAAATATCACTTAACACAGAAATTTCACAGTTCCTGTTAACCATTTTCTGTCTCACAGCTTAAAGCCTTAACATCTCAGTTGTATTGGGCTGACTATCATAAAATTGTAGTAGTGACTGAAAACATTATAGTTCATTTGGTAATTGAGAGATATATTGTCAGCCTGGCAAAAAAATGATAAAACATAAAAGGTAAAGCAGCATCTTCCATTTCTGAAGAGATTAGTTTTGTGTTTCAAAAAAAGTCTATTTTAATTTTTATTACTTTTTTATTAGTATTTTGTCCCGATGCATATATTGAAATGTATTTATTGAATACTATGCTCTAGAAACATGAATGAGTACTGTCCTTAATGTTGTCTGAGTTTTGGTTACAAGGGCAAGGAAATGGAGTAGAAAGCTTTCCCCCATTTTCATTGTCACTAGCTGTGGAGCATTGGTAGTAGTGAGAGGTGGCTGCAGGCACTGTAGCACTATTCAATATTGGGAGAGGGGTCCAGTGCTGTCCTGTGTGTGAGAAGGACCCTCTGGCCCTGAGATCTGGACAAAGCCTACCAATAGTGTATATTTGACCTATAGCTTTCTGAACACCAGTGATAAGGAGGAGTAATCAGAGTTCCTATTCTAAGCATGGTGTACTTCAAGCTGTGATTGAAGCCATAACTGATTTCACCTGTAGAACAGTTCAGCTGAAGAGCAGAATCTTGGCTCTGTTTTCTCCTAGCCTACTGGGTATAGTTCATTTGAGGTAAAGAACATCAGTTATTGTTCTCTGCTCCTAGGAAAATAGGGTGCACCTGGTTAGCAGAAGAGTTCTGATGGATCTTTTCCATCAGTTAGAGACTACATGAAGAGCTGCACTTTTCCAAATGTAGTGAAAAAAGTGTACAGGAAATATCTCAAAAGGGCTACCTGGTAGCTAATGCTGGTAAATTTTATCTTAAAGCCCTTGATAAGGGCTTAAATTTTGCATAAGTTAGAGCTGTCATGAGGACAAAACCAAATGCCAACAGACTCTTAGCATAATGCAGCAAAGCCTTAGGTATGTTGCCTTACAATGAAAAGGATCTTTGCTTTTGGCAGTCTTGCACAAATCAGAAAGTCAACATTTGAATATGATGTGATGCTCTCATTAAAAAGATAAGATGATAAAATATGAAAGCCCAATCTACAGCAGACTCAGACAAACCAATTAACTTTCTGTGTTGTCAGAGACATTTCAATCAAATGGGCAGAATTTCAAATGGACATTTGTTAGGGTTTTGTAGAAAAGAGGTACCTTGGTGCTTGATGACGTGGGAGCACTTACAGCAGCATTGTTAAAAAAATGACACTTTCAAGAGGTTAGGAAAATTACTTCCTACCATGTGTGGCAGTTTTAGGCTATGCCTAGGAAAATTTTCCACAGGTTGAGTAGAAAAGTGGTAGAATGTCAACAAATTACCATTGGATGTAGAAGAAAAATAATTGTAAGGTCAAATAATCCCCTTGCTCTGATACCTAACATGAAGTTAGTTGTATAAACTAACCAGTGTATAAACTAGCTGGTGCCTATGCTTGGCTGTTGCTGACCTTGGCTGCACTCTTCTTGTGGCTAAGTACTAATAAGCTACTCTCTGTTCTTCTCTCTTCCCCCCCGCCCCCTTACATAGGGTGCAGGAAGGGAGCAGGGAGGGGGAAGCCCCTGTTTTTTTCCAGGGGGGTTCTTGTGTTGCTTATAAATTGTAAATCCATGCAAACATTGCATATTTGCATAGAATCATAGAATCAATAAGGTTGGAAAAAATCTCAAAGATCATCAAGTCCAACCTGTCACACAACACCCCATGACTACTAAACCATGGCTTCAGGTGCCACCTCTAATCCCTTTTTGAACACCTCCAGGGACAGTGACTACTCCACCACCTCCCTGGACAGCACATTCCAATGGCTAACAACTCTTTCTGTGAAGAACTTTCTCCTCACCTCAAGCCTAAAGGTCTCCTGGTGCAGCTTGAGACTGTGTCCTCTTGATCTGGTGCTGCTTGCCTGGGAGAAGAGACCAACCCCCTCCTGGATACAACCTCCCTTCAGGTAGTTGTAGAGAGCAATAACATCTCCCCTGAGCCTCCTCTGTCCATATTTGTTGCATTCCATATTTCTAGGTTTTAGTGTGCTTGTAAATCTAGCTTCATTTGCTTCCACTGAGCTAGTCTGGCAATTTTATTGTAGGGGGGTGGTAATTCTCTCACATTAATTGGGGGGAGTAATGTCAATCCACCACACCATGTTGTTCCATGGCTACTGTTTCATTTCAGATTGGACATAGGAAGAGCAGCAACCATGGTTACCTAACAATGCTGGAAGAATAGAATAGAATTAACCAGGTTGGAAAAGATCTTTCAGATCATCGAGTCCAACCTATCATCCAACACAATCTAATCAACTCAACCATGGCACTGAGAGCACCATCCTCTTTCACCTTTCGCTGCATTGTTGATGGTAAGGTATGAATCACAGCTACCGCGCGCTGTGGTTTCGTGCTGGGTATGGTGATTCGGATGTGCGTTATCTCTAGTTGATGAGAGGGAGCTGCATGGCTAATTCCCTGTGCTGTTCTGACATCCTGTCTGCAGCTTTGTCCCTGATCTTCTACTTACGTGTCTCCAACAGCTGGTTACTTCATTACATCCTTGTATTATATAAATAAAGCCTTGACCTTTGTCCTTTGCAATATTGGTTCAGAGGAGTTTTAATTCAATTTAGAAAAGAAGCCTGAGTGTTAAAACCATTTGAATCTCCTTACACACCTTAAAAGTTGATGGAGCTATTTCTGCTCAAGAGAAAACACAAGGGCTGAAAAATTGCCTTCTAGCTTTTTGGCATTGACAAATGAGTGCATGTTTCTTCAGACTGAAACTATGCAGGAAGTCCTTTCTGGGCAGGGAGTACCTGTACTCCTCTGCATTGCAAGGCATCGTGGGCCTACAGAACTTATTAACAGTGCAATATTTTGTTTATTATTTCATCAAACAGTTCTGAAACAAGCCTCTTCTGGCCAAATCCTTCCCCTGCTGTGGGCAAATCTCCAGCAGTCTTTTTATTTTTCCCTATCACCATATTTTATAGCTTGCTTAGGGCTCATGTCTGTGAATCCTTCCTAATAAAACCAAGCTGGCCCTAGAAACATTGCAGTGCATTGAGACAGAGACTGACTCAGTGGTGTCAGATGCTGAGGTCCTCTCCAGGAAGTCTAACCTCTTTTGCTGTCACCATCCATGATGCTGAGTTGTATTTGGGTGTGTTAAAGCTAGAAGTAATCAAGGTACTTATGTCTCTGAGCATCTAAGCTCCATTACTGCTGAGCTTCAGCTCCTCACTGATAGAAAATAGGGATAAAGGAGCTTAATTATCTTCTGTGGATATTGTGGGATAAGTTCATTAAAGATTTGGAGTATTAGAGCTAGGCACAACCTGGCCTTTATTAAAACAGTTGTGATTGTAATTTCATCAGTACTTCAGTGCAAATCCTAGCAAAAGTAATTTTTTTTCTCTTTTTATAATGTTGGCGATACAGATCCCCTAATTATCCAGGGCAACTCAAATTAGCACCACAAATAACTGCTGAAAGTTGAGACTGCATGATGTGAAACGTAATTGATTTTGAATATGTTAGGGCACAACTGCTGCTAAGTGCTGTGCAATGTTAATTTCTCCTATTGGGTGCTTAATAATGCTTTGAAGAAACAGAGACACAATCCATACCATGGCTGGAGATATTTGGGCTGCAGAAGCCCAAGAGAAACAAGGAAAGGAAAACAGACTCACAGCTTGCTTGAATTTTTCACCCATTTTTTACTTCTACCTTGTGTTTAATCAAAAGTGGTTTTATGTCCCATTTTAAATGACTTGCAGATTTTAAACTGGGTATAGCTGCAAATTCAGAATTAGGAAATGGGGGTGTTCATATTTGTCCCTTTAGCAGAGGGAAAAAAAGGATTCCTAGCAAACCTCCCTAGGTTTCCTTTGGGAGAAGTAAAATAAACCTTAATCACTGATAAGCTGACTTACTCCATTTAGATTCCCTCCTGCCCCATTACTTTTGGTACAATTATGCCTAGGCAGTGATTGCAAGAAGTGCCTGGCTTCCATGTAAAGGATACTTCTTTGGCATACAGGAGTTTTTGTAAATCACTTAAAGCAAAGCATTCTTCCATGCTTGGCAGAAGAAGGATACAGAGAGCTTTTGTGCTTCAGTTGCATCAAATTGAATATTTCTTTAATCACCCTGGAGAAGAATGCACTTGATTGCATTCTGTGAGTTCTGCTGTTATTGTTCTTGGGTAGGCCTGGTGGGTAATAGATGATCTGACACCACACCACCACCACCCCGGCCAACCCCTCACATCCACCAGCTCTTCTCCATTAGGCAAGACCTGCTTCACGAGAGCAGTAATTGTGCAACAGTTAAAAGAATGCGGAGGGATAGCCATTAATAAGTTGGCAACCTCCTGTAAGGAGAGCTATTTCCACATGAAAATCTTCTCCAAAGAAATAATGAAGCCTTGCTTCATTTGACATCTTATCAAGTAATTGCACAGAAGGTGATTTCCAGGTAAGGATTATTTCTCATTTTTTCCTGACTGCAACAGAAAGCTCACAGGAACTGCAATCCTTGGTTTCAGGAGTTAATTACCAAATTGACAAACTTAGTCTGAGTCTGTGGCAGTGGTGAAAGAATTGTTAAAATGCTGATGCCTCCCCTCTAAAGAAGCAGGGAGCTTTATCCTGGTGCTTGGTACCCATGCTCAGAGCTCAATGGATAAGCCTCTCCCAGACAGCAGGCAGAGTAGGTGATGCTATTAGGCAGGAGCAAGCAGTGCTCATCCTGTGTTTGTGATGGTTACTAGAAAGCAGTGTGTGACATCCTGACCAACAGGATGAACACATCTCATTCCTACTGAGCTCTACAGGCATGCGGAGGCAGAGTTTTGCCCACCCCATTTTATATTGAATCCATCTGTTAGAGGCTTTACTTTTCACCTGATCAGCAAAATCTCTGAATATGTGTCCACACCAACAGGTGCAAACACTTGCCTTATCATCTCCATCTGGATGTGAGGCAGCACTGGCTGGAACTTGTGCAGCCAGGGTTCCTGTGCTGAGGCAGCTTAACTCAGACTCAGTGATGCAAATAAAAAGGGACTTCCCAGCTGCAAGCAGCTCGCACCTGGTGGGACCCAAGTGAGTGCATGGCTGCCCTGTGCCCATATGTGTAGGCATATCAAATGTAAACGTGCACCCAGTTAACTTTCACACAATTGTTACTACCTCCTCAGAGGCCTCTCACAGCCCCTCTCCTTCTTGATCTTGCTGGGAAAACCTGGATTTACGACAATGTAGACTGTCTCTTGACACATACTGGAGTGCCAGAAGTGAGGCAGTGGCATCATCACAGTATCAAGCATAGGGAAAAGCCAGGCTGGGAAGGAGGTTCATTCTCATCAACCCATGTTGTCACCTTAATCTGTCAGCCACTACCACAGAGAACAGGGAGCAAGACTGATGGGAGAGGGAGGCTCTATTAAGGACACACCCAGGAAGTAATAAAATCTCTCTTAAATGGGGAGGATGTGGCTTACTTGTAATGCTTTCCTATTCCCAGTGTTCCTTGGTATGGCTTTCTAGATGAGCATATCCCTAAATAGAGCAGCCAGGATGGGAAGTGATTTGTCTCCCTGGTTTGATGCTTGCTCTTTTAACCAGAACCGAGGAAGAGGAAAATATCAGGGATTTCTCCTACGTGTACTAAGTGCACACGTTATGATTATTTATACTTTTGTTTCCTGTAAGCATTTGGAGTCCATTTAAAGCAGCAGCACAGTGCTCTGCAGGTGGTCAAATCTTGGGAGAGGAAGGAAAAGTAGGGAAAAGCTACTTTGCTTTGTACTTACAGCTGTGTTTCCCAATGAGGTTTTGGGTGCCCTGTTCCGTGCCAGGCTGCACTGATGTGCCAGGGTGGTGGCCATCAGGGAGGCTGGGACCAGGCTCTCCTTCCTGTGCGCGGGTGGACCGGGACAATGACCTCAATCCAGCCAGTGAATCAGTGCTTGGACTTACACTGCAATCAGCCACCTGCCCTGCTTCCTCTCATTTAACTGATTTATTTTTAAGTGGAAAAGGCCATGAGCTTTGTTCCTTTTTCTCAGGGACTTTGTGTCCTTTAGAGATCCCTGAAGGTTGCTGTGTAGTACAAGCAGCCCCAGAGACACTACTCTGAGGATCACATCCTGGTATCTTCATTCAGCATCAGGTGTTCATGAAATACACATGGACCAAACTACTGAGGGTGCTCATGAAATACACATGGACCAAACTACTGGGCACTATGGCAGAAATTCCTGCTGTCATCTGAACTTCCTTCACCATGATCCTAAGGAAAGAAATGCAATGTTGTGTGCTTAACAAACATAAGTTTTAGTCAGGGAATAACTAGCACACTTCCATGTGTATCCAAAAAAAGCAAAAGATTTTGTGATGGTAGGGTGGATTTTAGCCATAGATCCAGCTCAAGGATGAGTACAGCTCCAGTAATGGGGCTCTTTCTGTAGAGAAGGGAAAGGGAGCTGTCCCTAAGCTGTATTTCCCATTCTATTTTACTGGAAAAGGTGCATATCACTTCATTTCACCCCTGCAAAGATGTGAGTGTAGGCAGTTGGAGAGAATGGTCTTGTCTGTACATCCCTCATTTTTGTGTGGTTATCACTGCAAAGCAAAGCAGGGAGCTGGAGCTGCTTAGCCTGGAGAATAGGAGGCTCAGGGGAAACGTTATTGCTGCCTTCAACTACCTGAAGGGAGGTTATAGCCAGGTGAGGGTTGGTCTCTTCTCCCAGGCACCCAGCAACAGAACGAGAGGACACAGTCTCAAGCTGCACCAGGGGAAGTTTAGGCTGGATGGTTAGGAAGAAGTTCTTCACAGAAAGAGTGATTGGCCATTGGAATGGGCTGCCCAGGGAGGTGGTGGAGTGTTTAGGAAGTGACTGGATGGGGTGCTTGGTGCCATGATTTAGCTGATTAGTGTTGGATGATAGGTTGGATGTGATGATCTTGAAGGTCTCTTCCAACCTGATCTGGTCTGGTCTGGTCTGGTCTATTCTATTCTATTCTATTCTATTCTATTCTTAGAAGAAAAGACAGACTGGACTGGGTGCAAAATCCCAAATCTCACCCCTTCTGTGATACTTCATCCAAATTTACTCAGCTGCTGTTACTAAAACACTGGTGGGTTTCTGATATATAATTCCTTCCACAGAATCTGAAATTTTAGCCAGGGAACAAGATGGAGGGCTGGAGACAACTGTCTAAACTCAACAGAACTTATTCTGTGTTTCTAATCCTCTCTATTGAAGCCACCCTGCCCTGTTTTAAAATATCCTCATAAATCTTTACTTCACCCTTTACTAGGGAAGTAGCTTACTCCATTAATACAAGCCATGTAAACAAGGTGTCATTACACAAGGCCAGTGTATGACACAATTCATATTTCTAGCTGCAACAGTTTCATTCTCTTTTCAAAATACTCTCTTTTTTTTTGGACTATGTCTTCTTTGTAATGTTTGTGTTTTCCCAATTGACATGAAGGGTTTTTATTTTGTTTCTTACAAAATATGACCCAGCCTGGCTTTTCTCATTAACTTCCTCTTTACCATAAGCACTGCCACCTGTAACATTCATCACGTTAGCAGCATGGTGTTGGGAACGGCGTGTATTAGGTAAATGTTTTTCCTAGAGCTGGATGTCAGGATGGAAAATTATTGCAAGTTTATGCTTTCAAGGTAAGGTGGTTGTTGGTTGTTTTTTTTTCCCTTCAACCATTTTGCAGAGTGCAATAGAAAATAAATATTAAAGCATCTCTTAGAAGAAACTGTTGAGTGGCTGAAATCTGGAGAAGACTGAACTCTGGCTCGTCTTGCTCAGGGAAGACAAGCAGCTGTGCAACTGTGCAGGACTGAAGCCATCTTTCTTCTTGTTGGTAAGACTAGCTAAAGCCAAATCCAAAGGACAGTTTTATGCTCAGTGTCATGTAATTTGTTACTCCACTGCAAGTCCCCCAAGAAGAATATAGTAGATTGCAGTAGTGGTAACCAGAAAAATACCTTGAGGTTTTAAACCAGGACGTGCAGTTCCTGCTAACAAGAAAGTGACGAAGGATACAAACTGCAATGAAAAAAACCAATGCAAATATTATTTCAGCTGGCACAGCTGCCATAACCTAAAAATAACTGAAATCTTGTGGTCCTTGTCAGTTATTTACAAGCCTCTTGAAATATTTCCTTATCTGCCTTTCTCGGAAGAAATTAGGCAATTACAATAAATCAATCCAAAGAGGGAGAATATCAAATACTGACTCATTATGGCATCTTTACGTGGGAAGTAGCATTGAGGAGAAGGCCAAAAAGGAAACTCAGTAGTTTTTCAGATTCAGGAAATCTATTTTAAATGAAATTGAAATAAAAGCCTTAAATAAGTTTAATGTAATACTGTAAAAAAAAAAAAGGCAGTTGCACAATGAAGAGGTATTTGAAGCCTGAAATCCAACTACAGGCAGGGTATTTCCAAACAGGAAAGAAATAATTACCATGTCATTGAACTACTCATAAAAGCTTTGTATGGGGGAATATTTCCTTGGAGAGAAAGAGAAATGCAGTCTGGGAAGTCTTTTGATTCAGAAGTGTGTGAAAGATGGGGAAAAGATAAAATGTTTAGTTTAGATATTGTTTGGTAGCCTCAATATATAAACATTCCATATTAATTTTTACTTTAGTTGCACAGTACATCTTTACTCAGTGTTTTAGCTACCTAGCCATGAAATAGTATGAAAATACATAGATGTGTAACAACTGCATCCCAAGAAAAGAATTTTAGGACCCATACAGCTGGGGTTTGGGGTTTTGTGGGTTGTGAAGGTTTGGAATATTTTTATTTCAACTTCTGGTATTGACTTGCTTTTTAATTTTTTAATATATATATATATATTTTATATAATAATATAGAATTATCTATTTTATTGTTCATTAATATTATATATGATGCTATTTTATATATATATATATGTATTAAAATACAATATTTTTTTTCCCCCAGGATGAAAATTCAAGCTTTGTTAAAGCATTACCTTGCAAACCCAGACTTTTGAAATGTGTCCAGCTCCCTCCAACATCAAAAAGAGTGAACAGCAGATCTTGGGCTTGATCCTGATTTGACAACTTTTAAGGTAACGTTTGACATTGCCTATACAAACCTCTCAAGGTCTGCAGAATCTTGTTTCAAAGGAATGAACACCCAGCAGATTCAGATAAAATGAGTCTGGACTGCAGGGAGAGAGTTGTTGATGTCTTATTCTGCTTCTGCTCTATGAGAGATGCAATTGGGAAACTGATGCCCACCCTTGCTAAAAATTGCAGTCTGATCACGACAGGCAGGACTGATGGCTTTGATCGCTGAATGCTTTGCACAGTCCTCTCCTCTGGCTGCACTGCTATTAATCAGAGCAATGGGCCATCATATCTGGGAAATTTTCTGTCACCTAGAAAAAAAAATAATTAAAAAATTGTCCAGTCTGTTTTTCAGTTTGAGTATTTCTTCTTTCTAATAAATTCTGTCAAAGCAGAGCAAATTGGGTGGAAAAGACGCTGTTGGAACTGCCTCAGATTTGCTCAACCTTAGTGACTCTCTTAAGGACACCTGTGCTTAGCATTGGTAAGCCCAAAGAACAAGATTGTCTTTGAGCAGAAGCCTAAGTGCCAGCCTGAATAATGAGGCTTGGGAACCTAATATCTATTCCAGACCTTAAACATGCTTTAAGGCAATGAGTGACTAAATCTTCATTTTACAAAGGATGAGACTACTCTAAGGCAGTTGTGTTAGTTCAAGAACTGCCATTCTTGATTTGGGTAACGACAGAGATGAGAACTCAAAATTCTGGGTTAATGAAGTACCAGGTCACCAGGTCTACATGAAGCATGGCTGAAAAATGTATAGGTAATAGCAACAGCTGGCAATGGGGGGTGACATGACATTGTTCACAAAGGATAAGCTACAGCAAATTGAGTCATGAGAAGGTAAACCTTGGTGTTATTCTGAAAGAAATCATTAAAATCCATTTCAGAATATTCAGCCTGAGTTCAGAGCAAAATATATCCCTAATAATAAAGGTGAATATTATAACTTCAGTATTTAAAGTACACTTTGTATGGGCTCACACCACTTTAAAAAACTGTCAAGGAAATTGTCACCATCCTCTTGAGGGGTGAAGTCAATACAGAAGCTGAGCAAGAGAACCTACTAGTAGTTCATTTTCCAGTTTAACAATATCAGGCAGCTTCTCCAAGTAGCAGTGGTAATTTCCTTCTTTTGTTGCTGTGCCTATCTTCAAACTCTTTTTCTCTCAACAAATGCATTGACTTCACTGTGCTGATTGTATGGAAAGGTTTAAGTCATGAATTGGAGTGGGTGGTACTAAGTTGCACGTTTCTAAGGGCCCAGGAGAAAATGAGGATCCATTATGGGAGGTGCTGTCTAAACATGTAGCTGGTACTTATAGTCTAAGTAAATAAAACAAGAACAGAAAAGTTCAGTGACTCACAACGACCCCATGAGAAGAAGCAACAGTCTGCAGTCAGCCCAGCTGCTCTGACTGCTAGTCCATTGCCTTTTCCACTGGATATTGCCATACTGACAACCTGGATCACACAAAAAGTATTGGATGATGTACACCAAATGGGAGGCTTATCACCATTATCTCTACAAAGTCTGGCAGTAGAAGGAATTAAAAAGCACACATCCAATTATAGACACATAGTAGCATCCTGAATGTGGCTGTTCAACACGGTAATGTGTACCTGCTTGATTAGTGACAGTGAAATCCTCATGCTGCTGCTCGCCTCCACCTGTCTCAAAATACATTGAGATCAGTCCCTAGATTTATTTCTTGCTCTCAGTCTCAGGTGTAGCAATTAAAGAAGTGTTCTGTATTGCTGAGAGCACCAGATGTGTGCACTGGAGCATCCTATACTGACAAACATTTTGCTTTTAATAGTTCCTTAGGGTACACGTTGGCGTCTGGTCTTTTTTTTTTTGCTTATACTTTATTTTTCTGTTTTATGAAGCTGTTTCCTTGATGGTAGGTTTTGGGGTTGGTTTTTTTCAGTTTCTTGCCTTGGAGAATTGTTTGGGGTAGCATGGATTATGGCACAGCAGCATTAAGAGTTGTCTCTTGTTTCTGTTTTCAGTTTTTTAAGGTCGTTCTAAGATCCTTGCTTGATTCCCCTTGTATGAAATAAGAGCAATGCAAAATGCCAACTGCTTTTGAGACCTACATTGTGGATCATGCTGATGCTTTTGTGGACCTTCCTAATGTCTTTTTGATGTCTCTTTTTGTCTTACTGGACCTGAAACCGCACTTAACGAGGTTCCTTCAGGAGCAAGGCTTTTCAGTCCCAGTAATTGCAAACTTTCTTTCACCCACACCTCGAAGGTGATGGGCATCTAGAAGCTTGCAGGTGATTTTTCTCTCAAGATCTATATATGTGGATTTCCCCCTTCCAATCTCACTTTCAGCTCTTTCTTTTTATTGTCAAGTTAACCAAGATGCTGGCTTCCAAATCTCAGTGTGAGATAAATGGCAAAAGGCTGAAGTTCAGCAGGCAGCATATTCTAATGATTTAGACAAATCTGATCTATTTTTCTTTGAGATATTTTGTACCAAATTGAGAGTGCCATGATGGTTATGACTGGCTGAGAAGAGCTGGGAACTATGTTTATTGCTCTAAGTAGAGGGAGAAAATCTTTCCTGACTTCTGCAAATGATACTCTTACTTCCTAAAGGGTGGAATTTTACTATTTCAGCCACACTATGGGCACTTTCAAATGCTATTCAGTGTGGTGGATGTTATTCCTTCAAAATAATAAAGGCAATGGAAAAAAGAAACTTATCTTCACACACCTACTATTTATAAGGGATGTCAGATGTATCATGATACCATGACCAATATAATTCTAAATGGGAACTCCTTATCTCACACAAACCTCATCCCTTCTTTTCTTCCCCCCCTTTTTTTCCCAAACAACAGTTCAGGTAAAACCACCATGAGCAAAAGATTAAAGCTGTGTCAGATAAAAAGCAATGCTGTACTATTTCAACTATCCTAGTTTTCAAAAGGGAATGAAATATGCAGTAGTTCACACAGACAACATAAATATTGAATAACTATTGCAGTGGATTGTATTAATAGATAAACAAGATGAATAAAACCACGTTTGATTTACTCCTCTGCTGATGGTGCCAGCGGATTACAAAGACTAACTTATCTCCTGCAATGTTACCTATCAAATAGCTCTAATTCAAACATTTTTCTTTTTTCCCTTCTCCCCAAGTAGTTAGGATAAATAACTGCCCTTACATCATTTTGTTTCTCTGAAGACTGTTTCTGAGATCACTTAAGTTTCTGCACACCAGTATTCCCGTTGATTAAGGAAAGCCTTTCGCATCCATAAACCATTTTGGAATTTGGAGCCATGATATATCAAACCTCACTCAGCTATACCTGTGCATCTGCTTGGCCTGATACTCCATGACAAAATTTGGGCTTTAATTTAGCATGAGATCTCTCAGAGCTCAAATAGGAGCCAGTTAGCTGAAGTCAGGTCCCATGCTGCCCTCTCTCCTTCTTTGAGGATGGAGGTTAACAGGCACTCGTTATCTATGCATGGCATCCTTTATGCTGTCATGAATGGACTGTTTCCTAGGAGATGGCTCAAAATAAAATAGATATCCATGATAAACAATTGCATGGAGTTCATCTTTACAGCAAACTCCCATTACCAGTGACTTGGCTATGGCTCAGTGCTCCAAGATGTTGCCAATATGACCCATTTCCTCTTCCCAGTGTGGCAAAAGCTGTGTGTGGTCAGACCACCAAATCCCCTTTGTACTATGCTGCCACTTAGGAGTGCTGCAAAGAGACCCTGCATCCCTGGTTGTTGGTGGTCCATAATTCTTCTTTAATGCTGATCCCTACAGTAATATCTCCTGCAGGTTAAGGAAAAGTGGGAGTGACATTTGTAGGAGGTGTTCCCCTATAACTGTGGATCCAGGGTGATGCAATGTCATTCAGATCACAAAAGCTTGAGGCTACTATTTGGTGTCTCCCCATGTGTTTGAGAAGTGATAAATCATACTCTCTATTCTGATTATCTTTCCTCTGTCTCCAGTGGCTTTTCAGATCACACCTAGTGAAAGCATTGCCCAGGAGTTGGCATGAGAGCTGTGCCTCTAGAAAATACATCACCTGAATTAGAACATGCTCATTCAGAGATCTCTTTCCCACCTTGTTGTTGCCCTTGCTAGGGAAAAATGCTCCACTTCAAACTCCAGCTGCCAGTTCTGAAGTTGGGTTCTGAATTAATGTATTCCAAAATCTAGCAGAGATGGTTTATGTTTGGGCACCTCACAGGACAGCAGGGAGATGAAAAGGCTTAGGAAAACTTTGACAGATGTCCTGGAGTGTTTGACCAACTATGCACAGCTGCTGCTGAATGAAGAAAGTAAGCAACATGCCAAAGAGAGACCAGAGGTGATCAACAAGGAGGACAGCTTTTGTGTCTGCACCAAGCACATTATTTTCAGGGAAGGAGAGGAAATATGCTCAATTACCTGTAGGAGGTGTGCCTGCTTTTGCTAATAGATATACCCAGTTTGTGGATTAATTCCTAACCAGTCAGATCCTGTACTGGTGTGCGCTGCAAGTCCTCTGAGGCTGGGGGAGATACACCCATGCACAGCACCCTAATTTGACTGATTTCATGCCCCCCTTTTAAACATGCCTTGCAGAACTGTTTGCAGAGCTGAGTCAAAACATCTCCATCCTAGTTCCAGGGGGTGTTGCAGCCTCATAAATTCTGGATATGATAGCTGCAGCACGAACCATCACTTCATTACATCAACGTGCAGAGCTGTGTATTGTACTGAGAACGACTTTATCTGGTCATGATGGATCCGGTCCAGGAACAAATAAAGGAGTTAGGAATCTGATTATTTCTGGGCCAATTCTGTATGAATTACAGCTTCTCAATTTTCCTGATGTCAGCTACTTTTACTTTGCTTTGTTTTCCCTTTCCACACAGGAGGTGAAATATCCTAGCTAGCACATGCATCTTGATCAGCTCTAGTGTCTAGCTGATTTCTTACCCAGTTGTCAGTAGAGCTGACCTGAATTTTGGATCAGGTTGGGATGAAACATACCCTATTTGGTGTGATGTGCACATTGATTGTTTTGGTGTGTGCCAAGCTTGTTTCAAAACTGGGGATCTACCTCGCTGTCAGGAGCAGGGGGAGTCTGGTGGTTCCTCAGACACCCCTTGTCCAACTCATGGAGTGTTCTCTGGGAGCAGTAGTCTAATTTCTTTAGCTTTGTGCAGCTGAAGAATCCATGTACAGAGAGGTATTTTCCTGATGACCAGATATACTGGGCTTTTGTATAGCATTTTTCACTGTCAGCATGATAGGATAAAAGGTAGCTGATACATTGGGCTCTAGGATGCTCTGTGCTGGGTCAGATATGAGTCATAGAGACCAGAACCATTTTCTTCCATTGCACTTAAGCTTTCAGACTTTTCTTTATGATCATTTCCCAGTGATTTCAAAGATAGTGCCAGGCCAAGAATGCACAGGGGGCTTGTTTATTCTGATAGGCTACATATCACTTGTTTATTTCTTCCAGGGCATTATGTTTTCCATGTGTTTATTTAATGGTTTTATTTGACTAACACACAGCCTTGAGAAAGACATTCAGACTTGATACAGTGATTCCTGGATTTTCCTGTGCTTCCCAAAACATTAAGAATTATAGAATAGAATAAACCAGGTTGGAAGAGACCTTCAAGATCACCGCGTCCAACCTATCATCCAACACCACCTAATCAAATAAACCATGCAACCAAGCACCCTGTCAAGTCTCCTCCTGAACACCTCCAGTGATGGTGACTCCACCACCTCCTCGGGCAGCCCATTCCAATGTGCAATCACTCCCTCTGTGTAGAACTTCCTTCTAAACTCCAGCCTAAACCTCCCCTGGTGCAGCCTGAGACTGTGTCCTCTTGTTCTGCATCAATGTGTCAAATTTCCCCTTGCAAAATTCTCCTATGCAAGTTTTGCAGACCCGAAGGCTTCAGCAGACATAGCTCTTGTAGGGACTCACTAAGGTTTTAAAGTATTTAACTGGTCCTGAATCTACAGTGCAGCTCTCCAAATACAAGACTGAAATATGTACTGATCCCCTTCGTCTGTTCTGCACATTTCAGTTGTTGTTCCCAGGTAGGCTGACACCTGTATAGAGGAATTGTAAACCATGGTGGTTTTCAGCAGAAAAGATGTTGCTAAGGGGAATTTGTGGGTGTATGAGCTGTAGTGTGGTGACAGTTCTTCAGTTACTGCTTCTGAGATGTCTTTTTAGACGATGCCTGTTCTGAAGGTTAGAATAAGCAAAGATTTTATTCCACTAAAACATTTTTATCTTTTTTTCCAAAATTTCTCTTTGCTTAACAAATTTTCATTTGATTTTTTTCATTCAAGTTTTCTTTGATTGGGCCTTACATAAAATGTTAGCTAGGTATTTTCTCCTGCTCTTTCTCAGGTGTGTTCCTGCTTGATCTCCACACTCCCAGACTTTTTTGATGTGTGTTTTCCTGTGCATTCAGCTCCAAAGTCCATTCTGAGATGTAATCCAGAGGTGGAGGTGTCTGTGCACCCCGGTCCTACCATCCTTCAGCCTCCCTGTTCACTCAGTGTGGGTACCCTGCTCCTGCCAACAGGAATGAGAACCAAAGGAACTTATTATGGTAAGGAACTAAGCTCTAGGCTTGCACCAAGCCATTCAGTGGCAAAACTCTCATTTACTCATAATGTTAATGTAAGAAAGTAATCTTAACTTAGCCAACTAATTTCTAATCAGGTAGAGGTTTAGATAGAATTTAGAACAAGTATTTGGTTTAATAAAGAGCACTTTGATTTTAGAGCTTTGCTTTTTCTGTCATGATGTCTGAGAAAGATGGTGTGTGGAGAAGAGAGTTCAGAGACTTGCCACAAGATCTCTATGAGGTGCAACTGATACAAATCATGCAACAAATGTGTGAGCTTCTAGACATGCTCTTTCTATTGCAAGAAAATGGTCTAGGCATGGGGTCTGTGTTGATAGGTTGGACTCGATGATCCTCGAGGTCCTTTCCAACCTAAGCGATACTGTGATAAAGTGGTGTCCTGTGCACAGCCTCTCCTGCAAAATTCAAGTTGTAGTAGAAGGTGTCACATACACCAGCAACATGTTTCTGTGATGGAGATGATGTCTCAGATCAGGACAGGCTCAAATTTCAGCTGAGGGAGTAAAATTTTTTTGGGGGGGGGTATGTGGGGTGTAAAATATTATTGGAGTGTTTTAGTTGTGTTTCCTTCTAAAATAGAACCATTCAGGTTTTCATCCTACTGTCAGTTGTTCCTTGGTCATGTGAACCTTGTGTGTGTTTTTACAGTGTGCATCCATGCATCTTTTAATTCTTAAGTTGGTATTTTTCTCTTAAACTCCAAGACACACATTCTGGAGTGATGACAACCTAAATCTGTTACACATGTCCACAACACAATTGTATTTCCTTATTAATAAACCCTTATGTAAGAATAACAGTTGAGTGTATATTCACTGCCAAAATTCTGAAGAATGTCAGCTCCCTGAATGGGAGAAATTACTAGCTAGACACCTGGAATTGGAACTTCTTGAGTAATGACTATCTTTTGACAGCTGTAGCCTTTTCTGCAGGTGCAGAAAAAGAACATTTTCTTCTCTTTATTTTATCTGCTTTACATCACTTAATGACTAGAATATTCCAAGTTGGGAAAACAACTGGAAGTTGAAAGAACAGGAAATTTTGTTTATCCTCTCCCATCTCAGGAGTAAATGATGTGTTGGGGAGTCTGAGATCAACGAATTCTGATCTTGGAGAATGTGGGAGCAAGTTAAAAATAGCTCAGCCAGTTAATTGCTGGTTATGTTTGCACTGTTAGGTACAACAACTGCCTCGAAATGCAATGAATATTTTGCTAATATTTCCTAAATGTGCAGGACACCATGGAGTTCTGTTTAAACAATTATGTTCCTCTGCATATTTTTGCTCAGAAGCAGCATGGCACAAAGCACACATGAAAAAGTCAATCAGGTGGCTAAAAGGATGCAATGTCTTGTTTGCTCACTAATCAAATACAAAAGTCAGAAACCAAAATAAAGGCTGAGGTGTATGGTGGTGTAAGTAGGGGAGGGTTGTGGAGCACAAGCCCTGTGAGGAGAGGCTGAGGGAGCTGGGGTTGCTTAGCCTGGAGAAGAGGAGGCTCAGGGCAGACCTTATTGCTGTCTACAACTACCTGAAGGGAGGTTGTAGCCAGGTGGGGGCTAGTCTCTTCTCCCAGGCAACCAGCACCAGAACAAGAGGACACAGTCTCAAGCTGCACCAGGGGAGGTTTAGGCTGGATGTTAGGAAGTTCTTCACAGAAAGAGTGATTGGCCATTGGAATGGGCTGCCCGGGGAGGTGGTGGAGTCGCCATCACTGGAGGTGTTTAGGAAGAGACTGGATGGGGTGCTTGGTGCCATGGTTTAGTTGATTAGGTAGTGTTGGATGATAGGTTGGATTCATGATCTTGAAGGTCTCTTCCAACCTGGTTAATTCTTTTCTATTCTACTCTATTCTCAAAACAAATGTTAAATACCACCTCGAAGCTGCCTTTCTTTACAAATAAACACTTTATTAGTTGTCAGCTTCTGAGAATAACTCTTTTTTAATGAATATCTATGAGAAGGCACAACTACAATGCAAACAGAGTTACTTAAATTGTGATTTCCTGGTTCTGATTTAAACTACAATTAACAAACCTGATTTAAAGTCAAAGTGATGTCAATTGGTCCACCCTGCTTTAAAAACTAATTAATGATGTGCCTTGAAAGCTTGCTCGTACCAGCGCTCTGCCTCAGTGGGTTCTCAGTATCACTCAAGTCTTAATAAATCACAGCAAGGGCTGGAATTTTTATTTAGTTCAGCAGTCTCTGAATTTAAGGCCACTGAAGAATAGATTAACATTTATAATTGCTAGGTTGATCAGTAACACAAATTAAAAATGGGGATTTCAAAACAAATTAACCTTTGCAGCGCATCATGCGGAGACAGACAGACAGCGGAATCATTGAAAAGGTTCCCCTTGTCCTTGAAGTGATTTGTCACAGATCGTCATATCCTCTGTGGTGCTTTACTGCTCTGCAGCAAGTGGCCTTTGGAGTTTTCATGCCCAAAAAAATAAACTGTAAGAGCTGAAGGAACAGCATGGACAGTTTGAGCCTTGCAAGTCGTCACTTGGGTTATTGTCGCTTGGCACCACTCCGAGCAGATTTGTGTATTTTGGGACTAAGATTAGGGTGCTTAAGCTAGGGGCAAATGGGTTTATAATTAGATATATGCAGCCTCTGACCTATTAATTAAGGCTCATGCTTCCCTACATCTACCTTCCACGTGAAACAAGAGTGTGCTTTAAAGCAGCAAATGGGAAAAGGTTCTGTACCTATATGTTTTTTCACTTTGAAACTGCTCAGTCAAGAGGTATCTCAAGCTCTTTCCAACAGCTGTCTCTCTTTGGGATATCACATAGGGAAAGGACAGTGTCTCAATGTATTCTTTGTTGTATTTATTTATAAAATGCAGAGCTAGATTCCACCTGGAGAAAACAACAGTGTGTGGTCAGCACCTGCTTCTCCTTGGTGTAACTAGAGGTAATGGAGAGGATTTTAATGGCACCGTATAAAATCTGAAAGGGCCCAAGAGTATTCCTTCCACGCCAGACACCTACAGAGATGGGAGACACTGTCCGAAGCACGAAAAATCTTGCAGACCCTTGTGGAGAGATGTGTGAGGAAAGAGTGGGTCAGTCTAAGGCTGGGCAAATATGAAATGGGTGGGAAGAACAGTGGTATCACGAATAGAATAGACCAGACCAGGTTGGAAGAGACCTTCAAGATCATCACATCCAACCGATCATCCAACACTATCTAATCAATGAAACCATGCAACCGAGCACCCTGTCAAGTCTCCTCCTAAACATCTCCAATGATGGCAATTCCACCACCTCCCTGGGCAGCCCATTCCAATGGGCAATCACTCTCTCTTTGAAGAATTTCTTCCTAACATCTATCAGACGAACAGCTTTGGTATGGTCTCTTGCAGGTGCCTTAACTCCTGGAAAGTTCTTAGCAACTGATGTAGCTAATGAGGACTCCAAGCTCACTGTATGGTGTCCCAAGGAGCAGCAGACAAGGTAATCGAACTTTCACTGTAAGCATGTAAGATGGGGTTGCTCAGCCTGGAGAAGAGGAGACTCAGGGGTGACCTTATCACTCTCTACAACTACCTGAAGGGAGGTTTTAGACAGGCGGATGATGGTCTCTTCTCCCAGGCACCCAGTACCAGAACAAGAGGACACAGTCTCAGGCTGCGCCAGGGGAGGTTCAGGTTGGCTGTTAGGAAGAAGTTCTATACAGAAAGAGTGATTGCGCTATGGAATGGGCTGCCCGGGGAGGTGGTGGAGTCGCCGTCATTGAAGGTGTTCAGAAGGAGACTTGATGGGGTGCTTGGTGCCATGGGTTAGCTGTTTGGGTGGGTTGGATTGGTTGATGGGTTGGACACGATGATCTTGAAGGTCTCTTCCAACCTGGTTTGGTTTATTCTAATAAAGGTTTATTCTATTCTAATATCTTTTTGACATGGTCCATAGGCTTCCAGAGAAATCACTGTTTTCGCAATGGCAGTACTCTACCCAAAGTTTCAGTTCCTTTGGCACTTTAAATGCACATTGCTGATGACTGAAGTTGCATGCAGGAGAATTATTCCCTTTTTTCCTCACAATTTAACTGTGTGCCTCCACAGCCCTTACCAGAACCAGTTAGTTAGAAACCAGTGTGGAGTACATGACCCATTAGTCTGACTCTGTGGAAAATATTAGATTATGTGAATGTTTATGCACATCCTTTGTGTAACAGCAGAGCTATTGTATAACCTGTCTCTTTTCCTATGAATGGACTGGCATGGGGGAAACTGGTAATATTATCTCCTGCTCCCAGGGCTCCAGAAGGATATAAATAGGGAATGAACAGTGGTATTAACAGCTTCCTCTGAAAAGAATACTTTCTTTCTTTCTTTTTGTTTTCCCCCCTAAGTTTATAAACAGAAATAAAGCAAGATAAACTAAACAGCCTGGGATAAACACAGGACTGTGGCAGGTATTGTCATTGGTGCTTGCAGTGAGTGACTGGTATTTTGGTTTATGGGACAGCAAAGCTAGGGAGGATCCTTAAAGTTGTCCAAACTTAAGCAGTGGAAATGCAAAAATGTTTTGATACGTTGTGGAGCAGAAATGAGCAACTGAGCTCCTGATGCTGTAGCATGGGGTCCTGGTGGCACTAGCTGAGGCTTGGCAGTCAGAGTGTGGTGCATGCTCAGGCATGGCATCAGGCATGGGAGGTTAGGATAGACTTCTCCTTTCTGCCAGAACCACTTCCAGCTGAGATGCGCTTAGGGGTGGCAAGAAGTGGGTGATAGGTGAAAGAAAGCTGATGAGTGGGTATTGATAAGGCTACTGAATAGTCAGCTAAATATTCAGAATATTTGCCAAGTTTTGGCAGACAATACAGGGTTGCAGTCTGGAAGAAAATGTACCTGTCTGTCATCTTCAGTGGGTGTTTCCAGCTGCTGGTAATGGTGTTGGCAATAAAAGTTAATTAATAGATGGAAAATTATTGCTTTTTAATGCATGCAAAAGATTGCACAACCTCCATCGGCGTTCACTTAGACATGCCCCGCTTTGCACGCCTCATTTTTTCTCATCTAAATGAAGTGCAGTGTGTGCAAGGGCCTCTCCCTTCCATTGTGCTCTATTATTTGTTGAATTTTCATTTTTTTTTTTTTTTTTTTTCCCCCCCCTAAGGAGAATGAAGTATTGCATGTGGAGTGTTTCCAAAATGAAAGCTCTTTAGTATGATTAGCCTTTCTGGTCTTATTACTGATAGTTATACAGATGTACTGGCAAAACCAAATTTATTGCCCTATTTATTGGACTGGATTTGAGGTTATTTATAATGTGATTAGGTGACTATATATCAGACATGTCACAGTAGCTATTTAACACTTTTATGGCTGTCTACCTGTGATTGTGATATAAAACAGTATAGCATATCATCCAGAAAATGTTACAGGAAGAGTAAATTCTAAGAGGGAAAGACACAACCACCAGAGTATCAGAGAGGGAGGAAGAATGAAACGCAGTTTTAAACAGCAATTCTCAGCCAGGCTGAGGGAGGGGAATATTTAGCATGTGAGGAAGTCCAGGTGCAGATTTTAAGTTCTCTAAAGTGCACCAGCACTCTGCCTAGCAGCTGACCTTTCCCTTGCGAAATGGACATTTTTCATTTAGAAAAGGAAATGAGAATCATCTTCTTTGAATTTTTTTTCCCCCACTGATTGAGTGGAGTTAAAGAGTTCTGTGGGACCGTTTTCCCTAGGAAACAATTTCATGAAAATCAAGCTTTTCACAGGCAGGTGTTACTTTGACATTTTTAATGCTTTGCTTTAAGGTGGTATTGACTATTTTGTTTCACTGTGAGGGCTTCAAATGCTAACATTTTTTTTTCCATGTTGGTGTTTTGTTAGCTCTGTATTTCACTGTTTCATGGCAGGTTTGTACACCACCAGGACAAAAAAAAAAAAGCTTCAGTTTCCATGAATATCCAGGCAGTTTCTGTTGGGTTTTTTTTTGTTTTGTTTTGTTTTTTTTTTTTCTTATTTAAATCAGAAAATGGATGCACATAAATGCCTCCCCAACCTTTGCCTTTTCACCTCGAGTACTGTGTCCAGTTCTGGGCCCCTCAGTTTAGGAAGGATGTTGACTTGCTGGAATGAGTCCAGAGAAGAGCAACAAAGTTGGTGAGGGGTTTGGAACACAAGCCCTATGAGGAGACACTGAGGGAGCTGGGGTTGCTCAGCCTGGAGAAGAGGAGACTCAGGGGTGACCTTATCACTCTCTACAACTACCTGAAGGGAGGTTGTAGACAGGCGGATGATGGTCTCTTCTCCCAGGCACCCAGTACCAGAACAAGAGGACGCAGTCTCAGGCTGCGCCAGGGGAGGTTCAGGTTGGATGTTAGGAAGAAGTTCTATACAGAAAGAGTGATTGCCCATTGGAATGGGCTGCCCAGGGAGGTGGTGGAGTCGCCGTCATTGAAGGTGTTCAGAAGGAGACTTGATGGGGTGCTTGGTGCCATGGGTTAGCTGTTTGGGTGGGTTGGATTGGTTGATGGGTTGGACACGATGATCTTGAAGGTCTCTTCCAACCTGGTTTGGTTTATTCTAATAAAGGTTTATTCTAATAAAGGTCCCATGAGGAAGTCTGGATAAGGCTTGCTGCAATAGAATAGAATAAACCAGGTTGGAAGAGACCTTCAAGATCATCGCGTCCAACCTATCATCCAACACCACCTAATCAACTAAACCATGCAACCAAGCACCCTGTTAAGTCTCCTCCTAAGCACCTCCAATTATGGTGACTCCACCACCTCCCTGGGCAGCCCATTCCAATGGGCAATCACTCTTACTATGAAGACTTTCTTGCTAACATCCAGTCTAAACCTCCCCTGGCACAGCTTGAGACTGTGTCCTCTTGTTCTGGTGCTGGTTGCCTGGGAGAAGAGACCAGCCCCCACCTGGCTACAACCTCTCTTCAGGTAGTTGTAGAGAGCAATAAGGTCTCCTCTGAGCCTCCTCTTCTCCAGGCTAAGCAACCCCAGCTGCCTCAGCCTCTCCTCATAGGGCTTGTACTCCAAACCCCTCACCAACTTTGTTGCCCTTCTCTGGACAAGTTCCAGCAAGTCAACAACTTTCCTAAACTGAGGGGCCCAGAACTGGACACAGGGCAAAAATTTCCCCAAAGAATTATGAATTTTCTCTTAAAAAGAGTTTCCTGTAATCTTCATAAAATGCAAATTCCTTAGGAAAACAAATCCCCTGTTTTCATATACAGGCACAGGCCATCTTGAAAGATTTCACCAAAGAAAGATGGTTTTGTTACTTCTGCTTGTCAGATAGACCCACTTCTGAAGGAGGATGAGGAGGAGAGAGGAAATGAGGCCACTGGAACTGCTCTCTACAACTACCTGAAGGGCAGTTGTAGATGGGCAGGGGCTGGCCTCTTCTCCCAGGCACCCAGCACCAGAACAAGAGGACACAGTCTCAAGCTGTGCCAGGGAAGGTTTAGACTGGATGTTAGGAAGAAAGTCTTCATAGCGAGAGTGATTGGCCATTGGAATGGGCTGCCCGGGGAGGTGGTGGAGTCACCATCAGTGGAGGTGCTTAGGAGGAGACTTGATGGGGTGCTTGGTGCCATGGTTTAGTTGATTAGGTGGTGTTGGATGATAGGTTGGACTGGATGATCTTGAAGGTCTCTTCCAACCTGGTTTATTTTATTCTGTCCTGTTCTAACATCTTGCAGGTGTGAGGGTGAAGCTGGGCAGTCATCCGCTTCCATTGCTTGTGAAGGTGCAGTGGGGGAAGGATTGAGCATGGGCTGAAGGGAGCTGTCCTCCTGTATTTCATGTCTCCTTTTTGTACTTTCTTGTGGCAGAAGAGTAGGTTTGCAGTCACCACTGTGCAGAAGCAACAGACCCCATCACAGCTTTTGCCTTTCCAGCCTAATTCAAGTTGTCCACCCCTGAATCCCATTGGACTACCTCCCTGCATGTCCCTAGTCAGCTTATCACAGGGTGGCAGCTGCTGTGAAACAATAAATACATATTTATCCTTTATTTATTGCAAATGGAGGAAGCTGAAAGTCTTTAGATACTACAGCCTTGAATGACATGGGATGAGATGATGAGTAACACAGGGGCAGGATGGCATGAGAGAAAACATTGTACAGATCATATACGGACTGCAAAGAGTTTTAACAATGATTTTTACGAGTCTAGCTTCCAACCAAATTCAGGCTAATGCTAGTAAGAAAGTCAAATAGGTTGTTCAAGGAAACTATATATTTTCTTTAATTCATTAGCTCCCCATAGAAGGTTAAAGAGAGCACAGCTAAAAATAATTGCAGGAGAGTTATGGAGTACAAACAGAATGTGTTACTCTACTCCCACAGAACTTCAAGGGAGATGAATTAGAGAGGATTATTAGCATTTTTCAACAAATCTTACAGGCAAGGAAAAACATAATAATGTAAAGGAGCTGGAAACTCATATTTCTGTAATTGATGTACCTGCACCACCCTACCTGTGAAATTTATTCTCTGTGGAGGTGGTGATGATGTTGAACATTTTTTATTTCTTAGCCACCCTATTTTTCCCCTGCAAGCAGCTCTTTTGAGTGTGGTTATTAACCTGCAGTCCTCTCCTAGCTAAAACTTGCTTTGGCCACATTACACCTGGGCAAGGGCTCTTACAGTGAGCAGCATGCAAAATTTATCAGAAATATACTCTCAAAAATGCATTTTATTTGTGCTCCTTCATTCTAATTGTTCTCTTGAGGCTTGATCCAGAGCACAGACAAATTCAAAGGAGGCTCACTGGGCTGTGGGTCAGATTTTCTTTTCACCTGTATGTGACAAGTGGTGAATAACAAGCATCACACCATATGGTACTGACTCCTTGGGCCTTTACCCTGATGATGGAGGTAAGAATTCAGTCACTGATTTCACTAAGTGCAGTCTCAGAGCTGGAGGAGAGCATCAGCTCTCACTCCTTCTGCAGCAAAAGGCAATCACAGATCCTAATGATCAGCAGACTAATGTGTCCCAGTAATGCAGTTGACTGTGATCTGTTCTAACTGCTGCAAAGTGTGCCCCAGAACATTTTCTCTGTAGAGTTAGTTCTTTTATGGATGTCAGTGGTCCAAGAAGTTCTGAAAGTCAAATATACAAATTACAAATATGCTTCCATGTGTAACTATGAGCACTGTGATGGCTGATTTGTCCTTCCCAGTGGAATAAACAAACAGAAGTACATATATTGGAAACTTTTTGGGGTGGACTTTTTTTCCTCTTGCATTAACAGAATCCTTTAATTGGATTTGAACAGTTTGCTCTTGCAGACAGAAATGTCCTTCTCTTTAGTCTAGACTAGTCATTTGGGTGGGAAATAGGATTTGGAGGTGCTGGCCCACCTTTATGTACAACCACACATGAAGAACTTCATGCTTTGTCTCTTTACTATCCTACCAAGCTCTGCGCTGCTTTGCTAGAGGAAAATTCATGGGAAGTGTCCTCTTTTGTCCTTTTTTACAGACATCAGCATAGTATGATCCAAGGCCAGGGGTTCTGGACATCACCACAGTAATCATGATAAGCATTTCAGAGCCTTTTGGTCAATCCCACATGTTTCCACTTTGTCAGAAACAGATTCTGGGTGAACTGCTGGTTTTTAGCACCTAGCATCTCCATCTCAGTAGGGACCCCTTTATGGTGTCCCATTGGTTTCCATAGCCTGAGTTATACTGGTGTCACAAGGACCTGGAAAGAGATGAGTATTACCAAGCATAAATCAGTTTAGTCCATAGCAGAAAAAGAAATGTTCAAGCCTGGGAAAAAAAAGAGTTAATATAAAACTTATTTCTCTTACTTTCCAAAGGCACCAACCTTCCTATATAAATTCCCCTGTCATTAATCTAGTAAAGCTCTACTTTGTTCATAATTTACTACACCCTTCAATAAGCATTGTAATATTTGTGCAGGGCAAGTATATAAATCATTGTTGTGCTTTACTTTTTTACTTATGTGGTTCTTTCAGGGTCACTAACCTAACTTACAGCTTTTATCTGGTTTAAATATTCTGCTATTACCTTTTACATCTTGCTTGCTCTTTTGTGCCTGTTTAGTTATCTGCAGCTGCATCTTCTCAAGTAGCTATTGATCCATGTCTCTTTGCTAAAGGTTAGTAACTTCAGCAGCAGTAACGATACAAGTTACACCTGTTAGGGTACACTTGCACCTTTTGGTTGGTTAGAAGGGGGGATAGTTTTCTGAGTTTGTTGTTATTGACCACTTTTTCTGCCTGGGATATCTAAAACATTGAGAGAAAAATATATTCAGTAATATAACCTCATTTTAACACATTAGGCTTTCAGCACCCAGGTCAGGCTAATCTATCCCTACTGCCCTTCAAGAGCCTGAAAGGTAGCTAGGTAAGGCTTCAATCCTGCAAAGCACTTAAGGATGTTCTTATGAGAACATGAGCTCTGTTGCATCCACAGTGCGATCCGGTGAGAAGCACATTTCAGAGCAGTGCATCTCAGAGGATGGTGCTTCTTGCAAGGCCAGGCTCCACAAATGCAATTGAAGTCCAAGCTATCTCACAGACTTGCATGGGGCAAAGTAATTCTCAAGTGTGTCACTTGTGGGGACATCCCCATGCTTTGGAGAAGGCTGTTGAAGTGTCCTTTTTTTAGAGTCATAGCATGAGTCTGAGTATGAGTTCTTGTGGTCTGTGGAGGCAATGAGCTCTTAGAATGTGTGATTTTTTTCTTTTAAGACTGTTTAAGAGACAATGACATTATTTAGAAGTGGGCAGAGTAGTGGTCTGGGTCCTGCAGAACCTGACAGCTGTGCTTGCTGTGTGATAACTGGAGACATCATCCTATCTTGTGGCTTCACTGGTTCCTTGAGGCAAGTGTGTTCCTGCCTTAAGATTGTCATCCTGTACCAAAACACAGGTGGAGCTCTGCCATGGCTGGCTGGCAAGGAGCAAGGCTGGGGTGGTTTTCACCATGGCATAGAAGAAAACAGGGCTAGAAGGGACCTGAGGAGGTCATCTCACTCACCCCCACACAAATAGCTCCTGACACATGTTTGTGTAATGTGTTTCTTTAACCCCGCCAACAGCGAAGATCCCCCAGCCTCCTCAGGCGATCTCCTCCAGTGCCTAATGACCCCTGCAGCAGGGAAGTTATTCTAGTGCTGAACTTAGCTCTCTCTTGCCACATCTAAGCCCATTACATTTTGTGGTCTCCCTGTGGATGTGGATAACAATTTATTGCCTTCCTTTTTGCATAAACCTTTTACATAATTGAAGACTGTTATCATGCCTCCTCCCTGTCTTCCCTGCTCTAGACTAAATAGCCCAGATAGTAGGATGAAAGCTGGAATGAGGTGTCAAGGAGGAGTTAGAGGAGGAAATCAGAGAGGGATTAATCCTGCTTCCTGTCCCTACAGAAATGGACTTTTACTTCTGAAGCATAAGGGCAGTGGGAGTGGGAAATATGCTTCCTGGTGCTGGCAGTTTACTAAAGCAGCTCTTGGAACTGTGTGTCTGATTGATGGGTTGCTGCCTTTCAGCCCAGGGAGGAGAGGCTTGGACTGACCCTGTGCTGAGCTGTGGCCCTCCTCTCCAGCCCCTGTACTTGGTAAGTATGACTTTAATTTGTTATATTGGTAAGGAGCATTATCCTGCTGACTTGTCAAGTCCTGCAAGATGTATCTAGTTGAGCTTCTGCGCATCCTGAAAGCTATTTCTAGGTTCTGTATGTGTTATGCAACCAGATACAATGACACTGTAACACCGTGAGCCTGCAGCGGCATCCATACGGCCCACCACAAGCCCTGCTAGGGAGTAGGAGCCCTCTCCTCTGATAGCAAAGTGAGGTTTCTGTCGGGGGTGTTGCCTGCGCCGTGCCTGTGTGCTTCCCACCCATGCTCCGGCTGGAGAGCCACCCGCCGCACACACTGCCTACATGTGTTTCACAACTTGATTGCTGTTCACAAAAGCAACACATGGAACAGGCAAATGCTGATCCAAAATGCCCCGGGGCGTATTATGTCAGTGTCACATACATTAAGAAAGTACAGCGAGCACTCACGCTGACTCCTTGTGTTCATAGCCCTTTCCATTATTCACGTCTTCTGTCAGAGCTGTAGCACATACACAGCCATTGCGTTGCGGCTGTCATAACCTGGAGGAAGCAAAAATAACTCCCAGCCTGGAGACATCCAGAAACACAAGGTGAGAGAGAACATAGTGGGGGACACTGGTTCTTTGCCACTTAACGGTCGCAAACAGCTTTCAGTGACACCCTTTGCCTTGCTCTAAGCACTCCAAGAACAGCACATAAGGTGGAGCTGTTTTCCCTAGGCTTCTGGTGACACGGGATTACAGGTTTATTTACATGAGAACAGGGCTAGCCTTGAAGAAACAAAATATGAGAGGCTCTTTGGGACAGCAGGGAAGTCCTTTACACTGCCATCGCAATGCAGACTACCTCCAACACCCCCAGGCTTTCTCTAACTCCCCTACTTGCTCATCACTTGGCTGTTAAGACTTTCCAGTGTAATGTCACACTGGGGGAAAAAAATCTTAATAAATTGAAATCCAATTATTATTTTTATTCTTTTTAACTCTGCTTTCTCCCCCTTCCTCCCAAGAGTGACTTTGAAGATGACATTTGTACTTCTGAATTGAAACCACATTTGGCCACCACAGCAAACGGAGAAGGGAGGGGCAGAAGAGAGAGAAAACCTTTTGTTCTTCTCCTTGTGGTTCCCCTCACCTGCTAGGGCCAAGCTCCAAAATAAGTCCTAAAAGCTGAGGTTAGCCAGGGACATCTAATCCCGGAAAGCTGGCTCTGAATTCCAGCACCAGCCATGGCATTTGAGTTTCATCAACAGCTGTTTACATCTAATTCCCCCAGACTTCTGGAGTGTGAGCATATGTGCAGCTATGTGTTTGTTTAATTGAAAAGAAAAAGGTTAATTTTTTTCATCAGTTTTTTGCAGAAATAACAGCAACAACAGTGGCAACATTCATGCTTTAAAGCTGTGCAAGCTCATGAACTCCTTCGATAGTGTAGTGGGGACCTCTGAGTGTAGTCTAAACAGCTGTGTCTATAGGACTTGAATACTGTCTTAAGTACTGTGTCCAGTTCTGGTCCCCTGAAAGAGAGTTCCCCGGTTGGCCCCAAGTACAAAGAAAAAACTCTTCATTGGTTCTGGTGCACCCCTTCCCAGAAAGGAAAGGAAAGGATAGCATAGCATAGAATTTACCAGGTTGGAAGAGACCTTTGAGATCATCCAGTCCAACCTATCATCCAACACCATCTAATCAACTAAACCATGGCACTGAGAACCCCATCCAGTCTCTTCCTAAGCACCTCCAGTGATGGTGACTCTACCTCCTCCCTGGGCAGCCCATTCCAATGGGCAATCACTCTTTCTGTGAAGAATTTCTTCCTAACATCCAGCCTAAACCTCCCCTGGTGCAGCTTGAGACTGTGTTCTCTTGTTCTGGTGCTGGTTGCCTGGGAGAAGAGACCAACCCCCACCTGGCTACAACCTCCCTTCAGATAGTTGTAGACAGCAAGAAGGTTTCCCCTGAGCCTCCTCTTCTCCAGGCTAAGCAACCCCAGCTCCCTCAGCCTCTTCTCACAGGGCTGTGCTCCAAACCCCTCCCCAGCTTTGTTGCCCTCCTCTGTTCACATTCCAGCAACTCAACATCTTTCCTAAACTGAGGGGCCTAGAACTGGACACAGGACTCAAGGTGTGGCCTAACCAGTGCTGAGTACAGGGTCAGAATGACCTCCCTGCTCCAGCATCTTCACTTTTGGGGGTGTTTACTTTAAGACCATACTCTTTTCATTAGGAGAAGGCTTTGGTTTTGCTCTTTGGCCAGTTGAAATGAGTAATGAAAATGTTATTTGTATGGGACAAAGGAAATATTTTCTTTGAAATTATCTCATCTTACTAATTGATAACAACAGGACTGCTTGGATGTGTGCAGTGCTGAGCATCCGGTCCCTCTGCTCAGAGCAGGACTTCAGCCAAGCGGGTATAAACCATCCCATGGGAGACAGCAAGAGAAAAAGCTGTCAGGTATTTGGGGCTGCATGTCCTGTGGAGCCAGCTTAGCCTCCATGAGGAAATTATATGGGTGTCTGAAAAGAACATGTTCTTAAAATATCAGAAACTTCTGTGGAAGATGAAACACTAGAGAATATTGATAATTAAAAACATTGTCCAGAAATAAATCAGGAAAAATAAAAATCTGGAGAAAACTCCTTCAGGGAACAGGTATTTTCTGTTGTTCAGTGCAGGCATCACTGATAGCCTGATGGCATTGAAAGTATTTGCTGTCAATAAAAAGTAGAATAGAATTAGAATAGAGGAATAGAATAGAATAGAATAGAATAGAATAGAATAGAATAGAATAGAATAGACCAGACCAGACCAGACCAGACCAGACCAGACCAGACCAGGTTGGAAGAGACCTTTGAGATCATCGAGTCCAACTCATCACCCAATACCATCTAATCAACTAAACCATGGCACCAAGCACCCCATCCAGTCCCTCCCTAAACACCTCCAGTGATGGTGACTCTACCACCTCCCTGGGCAGCACATTCCAATGGCCAATCACTCTTTCTGTGAAGAACTACTTCCTAACATCCAGCCTAAACCTCCCCTGGTGCAGCTTGAGACTGCGTCCTCTTGTTCTGGTGATGGTTTCCTGGGAGAAGAGACCAACCCCCACCTGGCTACAACCTCCCTGCAGGTAGTTGTAGACAGCAATAAGGTCCCTCCTGAGCCTCCTCTTGTCCAGGCTAAGCAACCCTCACTCCCTCAGCCTCTCCTCATAGGTCTTGTGCTCCAAACCCCTCCCCAGCTTTGTTGCCCTTCTCTGGACATATTCCAGCAACTCAACATCTTTCCTAAACTGAGGAGCCCAGAACTAGACACAGTACTCAAGGTGTGACCAAATCCAGTGCTGAGTGCAGGGGCAGAATGACCTCCCTGCTCCTGCCGGCCACACTGTTCCTGATACAAGCCACGATGCCCTTGGCCTTATAAGTCCCCAGTATGTCTGAATTCAATTCAGAAAGGGAAATGATTAATATTGCAGTATTACACTACAATTCTCTCTGATACAAAAAATAATAATTAAAATAAACTATTTTTTACTGTGATTTTAATGAACTTCAAATTTTCATGCCTGAAAATGTTTCCTAAGCGCTGTTTCCAAAATAGATGTTGCGAGACAGCAACTATGTCCTGAGCTGGTTTCAAAACCATGGCAAATAATGTTGTTTCACATAAACACAGAAGAAAATGGGACATCAACAGAAATGAACAGGGGGGCTAAAATCATCCAGATCTGTGTGTCAAGGATGGAGCAAAGGCTTAAACTGGAAAGCTGGAAAAGCCAGCATGGAGAAACAATATCATTCCCAGCTCACCAACCCATCCGTGCCGTGTGCCTGGTTATGATCTCTTCCCCCTTGGCTCCAGCAGCCACTCTCACTGCTGCCTACTGCCAAGAAGTAGGTCAGAAACCTATTTTTTCCTCTGTTCCTCTGTGGCCACATCGCAGTCCCTGCCCCCATGCAGCAACAGGGAAAGCCTCTGAATGGAGGCTGTGAGACCAAACCTGTCTTGCAGCGCACCAGGATGAGCAGGTCCTAGGATCCCCCTGTAGTCAGTGGCAAGAGAGAAAAAAAAGTCTCCAGCTGCAGAGATTGCCCCGGAGGTGCCCATCTCTCTCTGCTTCCTGGAGAGGGATTTTAAGGGAATTAGGGGCTTAATCTGTGGTTAAATAACTAAATTTAACAAGATGAATCTGAGCCAAAGCATGTGTAATGTGCCAGGCCCATCCAGGAAACCTGCATTCAAGTAGAACAGAAGGTTTTGGTGCTCACCCAGCTCTGTGTTCTGAGGGTGGCTTTGAAAACACTTGTGCTGGTGGGCTGAGGTGGGGGAGCATGAGGACGTAAGGCAGAAGCAGTGAGCTGGGGTTGAAGCAGAGGGAATTGCGTTGTGAATGCATGTTTGGTGCTCCAGGGCTGAGAGCTGCCTGTTTCTCCTGCTGTCCCCTAGGGCTAGTGATTTTATCACCTCTGCTTCACAACATCCTTCTTTCCTCTCGAAGTACTAGATACCCTTCCCCCTGCCTTTCAAGTTGTCCAATTGATTAACATAATTCAGTTAAATTCAGTAATTGTTTTCAACTTGTACTTACCTTATAAATTAGCTAGAAGATATGCCGGGAAGCTGCTCTGATTTACCATCATTGTCATCTAGAAATTAAAAAAAAAATTAACCTGAAGAGACTCTTTCCCCTTATGGAGCTGTCTTGTTTGTATCCCTGTGTCCCTGGTGCTCACCCCTCTCCTGTCAATACAAAGCAAAGGCTGGCAGGGACAGCAGCTTTGCCACCCTGGAGCCCTGTGACCTTTGAAGGACAAGTGATCCATCTCCCTGCGGGAGAATTTGTGTTTTGCCACTGGTAGAACAAAATACTGTCCCCAAGTGAATGGTTTTACAAGTTGCAAACCCAGCTAATGCTTCTGCCTCAGGGCACAGCACTGTCCTAAAACTCAGCTTTGCCATTTTTCACCACCAAGGTGAGTTGCAGGAGGTGCGAAGCAAGAACATTAATCGCAATGCGGGCCTCTAATTATGTTCCTTTAAAATATCTGCAGGGTTCACTCTAACACTGTGCTGCTTTATCTGAGGGAATTGTAATCTCTGTGACATGAAAACAAACTGCAGAGTGGTTGCCTCATCATTCTGCTTCTAGCAGATCTTGAGTCCAGCTTTTCAGACCAATTTTTCCCTTTTCACAGAGCATCTGTCAAGATTCCTGCTCTGGAAAAGAAGATCAGAGCAAATGGGGACCGAGGAGAACAAAAGCTGACCCAAACCTTTGACCTAAACTTAACATAAAGCCAAATGAAACCTTAGAGGTTTGTAAATGTTCATGAAACATTTCCACCTCCTGCTCCCCTCTCCTTTATCTTCAGTTTCTTTATACTTCTACACTTACTGTTTCTAATTGAAAGTCTAATGTAAAGCCCCACTAAATTAATGGGAAGGCTCTCACTGACTTCACTGGCTTTTGATTCAGCCTCCCAAAGAAAGGAAATAATTTCTTTAATGGAAATGTCTTTAAACTTAAAAGAAAACAAAACTTGAAAAGAGATAAGGAAAATCAGAGGTCAAATGCAATTTTCCAGCTAGCAGCACATGTCCTCAATCTGAACCACACCCATAACATTAATAGGGACATTGCTAGCCCAGGGAAATAAAAATCAGTGTACAGAAACAGAGAGCTGTTCCTGCAGTAACAGTGCACTGATTTAACAAGCTATGAATTCTGTTCACAATCACTAGAACTGTTGCCATTCTTTACTATCAGTTTGTGCTGTAGAGGAGTATACCACTGGCAACCAGCTGGCATTTAGGACCTGAAGTTTCTATTTGTTTATGTGAGACTCAGGCTTTCCCTTTGTAACAGAATTGAAATAAAAATGTCAGTCACAGGAGAACTTTCATAGGGAAATGACTCTCTGCTACTGATACAGTTTTAAACTTTCTGAGTGCCTTGTCAGAAGGGGGCAGAAATGGGATAGTTTATAGGATTTAACACCTGAGCTTTCAGGTAACTTGACCTGAGAAAGCCAACAGCATCCTGGCCTGTATCAGCAATAGTGTGACCAACAAAACTAGAGAAGTGATTGTCCCCCTGTACTCAACACTGGTGAGGCTACACCTTGAGTACTGGGTTCAGTTTTGGGCACCTTGCTACAAGAAAGACATAGAGGTGCTGGAGTGGGTCCAGAGAAGGGCATTGGAACTGGTGAAGGGTCTGGAGGAAAAGCCTTCTGAGGAGTGGGTGAGGGAACTGGGGTTGTTTAGTCTGGAGAGCAGGAAACTGAAGGGAGACCTTATCATTCTCTACAGCTCCCTGAGAGGAAGCTGTAGCAAGATGGGTGCTGATGTGTTGTTCCAAATACCAAGTGATAGAGGAAATTCAAGTTGCAACAGGGGAGGTTTAGGTTGGATTTCAGAAGAAATTTCTTCACTGAAAGAATTCTTAAACTCTGCAATGGGTTCCCTAGAGAGGTGGTTGAAACATTCATCCCTGGTGGTGTTCAAAAGACACAGATGTGGTGCTAATGGAGATAGTCTTGCACCAGAATTGGTAGAATTAGTAGGATTTGGTGGTCTCAGAGGTCTTTTCCAGACAAGAATTCTATGATTCCCTGAGCAGTGCATTAGATAGAATAAGAGTGTTCTTGTCTGAGTTATACTCTGGATTCGTGAATGAGAGACTTGAGGAAGGCTGGTGAAACCAGCTCAAGCAGAAGTTAAGACATGGCTTTTCTTGGATGGCTGTTGTTGCATTGTCATTTGCCAGAGACAGTTCTGATGGATTGGTGTGGCCCATTCAGAGCTTGGTCTCCTCTAAAGTGCTGACCTTCCTCAGGCTCCTGTTTTGCACGTACATATGGGGTGGTTTGTGTGTGCAGACTGGTATGGCTGCATACTTTACTTGTGAATACATGCACAGCTTATCTAGAGAGTCATTGCCCAATATTTGTGTAACAGTTTTGATTTTCACAGTCACTTCACAGAACAGTGTGTGCTCCAGAGGTTGTTACTTGGTCGTAATGGAAAACACAGATGTGGAAAATTGTCCTAGGAAAATGCTGCTAATAAGCAGCTACTGCTTGCTCATCGTGTTTCTGTGAAAGAGCATTATTTTATTACTATTATTATTCATATGTAAATTGTACGTGACATAGGGGTTTTGTCATTCACTCTTTATAAACTTTTTTAATGTGTCCTCTGTTTCTGAACTCCTCCAAAGTCTTCTGCAGTGTCAAGTCTGGAATGTCTGGTCCCTGCCAGCAACATGCTCATTGTCACTCTCAAAGCATCTGACAGCAGAGCTGGCACCATCTTGCTGGGAGATCTTGTGGTAGGCATGCTAAAAGCTTACAGCCTTCAGACCACCGGCCGGGTGACTTTGTCTGTGGAGCTATGGCTGGTTCTCTCCATACACAAAACGTTGTTTATCTCTTAAAAGAAATACAGACCTTGATTCAAAAGTGCTGGTCGAGGTCTATCACCATTCAGTGCAGAGAAACTTCTGGATCAAGGACAGAAAAAAATGATCCTATTAGGGTTTTTTTCAGCCCAAGTTAGAGAAAATTCTCTGTGTTGGCTCAGTGACCGATCTGTTTGGATTGTCAATAACTTAGAAATCTTTTCCTTTTCTCCTTACTCACCTTGGATCAATTTTTGTTTTAGAGTCTGCAATGGTTCTGCTGGTGTTGTATTTTATAAGTGCTTGATCTCTCTGCTTCTAGAAATTAAGCAGGGCATGAATTACTGGAAACTAAGCAAAATGTACCAGACACAAACTCAGCGCATTCTCTTCAGCTCATATTCTCTGAAGACTCATCTGTCCCTTTCCTCCTTTTAAATATTTCCTCTCTTCTTTCTGGCCTGATCTTGTTATTTGTTTCATTGGCTATTCATTATCCAACTCTTGGCAAAGTATCAGGGAAATCTTCCTGACAGTGAACTGGGAAGAGCTCTCTTAAGGGAACAACAACAGCTTCTTCACATATGATTGCTGCAAGTGAAACAAGCCCACATACTGCCTTTGCTGAGAAAAACTTTGAAAGGACTGCAACGTGCTGTGTTGGAGTCAGTTGTGTAACTGATGAAACTTGTCTAGTTGGGCTTTTCATTGATCTTTAAAGGGTTTAAGATATCATTTCTCCCTGTAAAACTTGCCTCAGTGCTGTGACGATGGTCAAGTTGGCAGTGAAGGCAGCATGAACTTGAGATGCTGTCTGGTGGGAGCTGATTTCTTTGTGTGTGGCTCCATGAAGGTCTTCTCATCAATGGGTGGAGATGTCATTCTGGCTATGGGCAGCCCAGACAGTAATCAAAATGAGCAAACTGCATGCTTTCATCTCTCCTGAGAACTCAGCTTCCTCAGCCCAAATGAGATGGGCTTCGATCCAGTCTGGGCCTCAAGAAGCTTTTCATTTCTGCAGTTTCACGTAAGGTTTGACTTTGCTCTGGGATTATTCTGACATTCAGCTGCTTCAGAGATGTTGGGTTCCTCTGTGTCCTCCTTTCCAGCTGAAAGTTTATAGCCAAGCTGTGCAACCATGTCCTAACTTCAGAGCAGTCTCAGGAAAAGGCAGCTCCAGCTGCAGCTCACAGCCTGCCAGAGAGACTCCCCTGGCAGATCTCCGACAAGCCTGTTACTGCAAGTTCGCCCAACCGGCAATTCTGGTGAATGTGAAAATTTGCATGAAGTTCATATTAGTTCAACATTAGCTCACATTGCCAGCAATTCAGTAGTTCCTTCTAGCTGTTTGAGTCTCAGATGAAAGATTTAAGTGCACTTGCCAGGCAGCCTCTCTCAGAAAGTGGTGAAACTGGGCAAGTGTTTAGTTGTCACAAGTACTGTGGTGCAAGGTGAGTTTTACAATGTCTGATGAAAGAACTGATGACTGAAAGTCCTAACACATACTTGTCATCTCTGTGAGCTGTAATAGCATCTAGATTAACTCCCAAAACATCATAGAACATAGGGAAAAAAAAGTGGGTTTACATAATAATTGTCATTTCTGCTCATTGATTTCAGTGAGGTCTTACATCAACTGCATAAAACCAAATACTAATAAAGCCTTTCCTTTAAAATAGGTTCTACTACATGATGCATAATACATGTAGCTTGGACTACATGTATTAAATCACAGCCTCTTCAAAAGCTCTTTCTCCCCCCAAAGCACCCTATGCATTACAACCTCTGTTAAACCTTCAGTTGCTATAGAGACCTTGCAGAGCTGATGATGTTCTTTCTAAACTGATTTTGTATTTTGTGCCTGAAGTTTGTCAAAAGAATCTTTTTGCTCAGAAAAGAAAAATCAGTGTTGGTCAAATTTTGGAGAAGGGGTTGCTGAACAAAATAAACCAAACCAAATTCTAATTGATTCCTTTTTTTTTTAATCTGGAAATTAATCTAGATTTCAGTGGGTACTTAATGAATGGTATTATGCAAATAGTAGCAACATAGCTGACATTTTCCCTCCTCTCCTGACTTCTAATTGGAAACAGGGATTAATTATTGTCTCACCCCTTGTGCTGGGTGAATCCTGTTTACTCTGAGCTGAGGCTAATGAGCCAGCCTCAGTCTTCAGCTAGAATCAGAGCAAAGCAGTGGCTTACACAGCTTCCCACAAAGTTCTGCAGTGTGAAAGGTGACACCACCGTAACCAATGACTTGGTCTGGTACCAGCTCACACATGGTCTGGAGATGTACCTCTAGCTATTGGAGCCATGAAAACTTCCATCTTGCTGGAAAGGGCTCTCCAAGGAGGAAGCAAAACCCTTCCTAGTGCCGTGTAGAACAGACAGTGGCTTTGCAGGGGTGGCCGTGGGAAGGGACATCCATGGCCCTGGGAATGGGAAGCATGTCTGCAGTGGGAGGCAGCGCTCACGGGGTTCCTGGTTCTCACCATTGAGCATTGTTCAGAACAAACGTAGATGCTGTATAGGAATGTAAAGCTTAATTTTGTGGGTTTTACACCCACTGCATTTCTTGGAGTTGACATTTTCTGGAACTTTAGGGGTTTTCATCTCCAGGCTTTTGATTTGATTCGGGGTTGTTTTGTTTTCTTCTTCATTTTGTAGAAAGTTAACAGTCCATACTTGGGGTGGGTTTTTTTGTTTGTTTTTTTACCTGCACCATAAAATATCCTGTGATCAAACTGACCAAACTGTGATCAAACTTCAGACACAACAGCTGTGTAATGCTGTCCTCTGCTCATAGGTGTACAAATCTGGGGGTCAGCAGGGACACGTTCAGTTGGTGTAACCCAGTACAGCTGCACCATGACATTGGCTGGGTGGATGCTGAAATATCTGGGGGAATTCACTGGGGAAATGTAGAGCTGGAAAAAAAAGGGACTTATTTTTCAGAAATACCTTGGACCATCTGTGAGTGAACAGCACATGAACTCTTTCTTGTTCTTGATAGTGCCCAAAATATTCAGGATATTCTCCAGGTGGAAAAAAAAAAAAAAAAGAGCTAAAGAGATACAGAAGAGCAAGGGAGGAGATTCGAGGCAGCAAGTATTTAGTGTAAGTACAATGTCATTCCTTCTAAAATTTCAGCCCTTTGTGATGACTTCAGAGCTGAAAAGAAGGAAAAATTTCTACTCTCTTAGGAGTACTGAAAACTCCTCGCTCCTCCCATTCTATGGCAGAAGATATTTCATTAAGTCTTGTACAAGGCTTTGACATGAGTTACACCTCTGAAAATCAGATGAGTATTTTCTCCAAGGATGGAAAAATGTGGGGCAGTCACTCCCTTTTCTGGGGATTCCCAGCCAAATAGATTAGGTAAGTGGTTTAGTTCATTGGCAGGGGGGCTGCAACTGGAGCATTGGGTCCCTTTGTCAGGCATGGGGTGATGACTGTGCAGAGATGCTAGGTTTGATTCTTGTCATCTCTTGCTCTACCATTGTGAGTCAAAACCTGAAGGGTCTCTTCAAACCCTGCTGCACCCTGACTTACCATGATCCTTTCCTCAAAGCTCTTTCTTCAGCCTTTACCAGCCAGAATGGTAGATTTTGACACATAAAACAACAAAATCAAACAGTATCAGCTGGAAGAAACTGGTGGTAGCCCCAGAGAGGCATGGATGGACATTCTCCATTGGTTGAAAGTTTATAGTCTAGTCTCAAGGGCACTTTGATTTTCAACTTCCTTTTCCATTGGACATGTACGTGTGAACCCAGGTAGCATAGATAAAGGCTGGCACAGGAATTTATGCCTAGCTGCCTGATTTCTATTGTATGCCATAATTATAGTAGCACAGACTTTGGACTGACAGAATTTTTCAGCAACAGAGTACTTTAAAATTATTAATCTTATGTCAGCTGTTTTTGTTGAATATTGCCTTATTCAGCAGGTGATGTGAGCCAATATTATTTTACTTTCATAGACAGCAAAACAGAGAGAGAAAGAAAGATTAAGTGACTCACCCAAGGTCAAGCAATACGTCCAAGAGAAAACCTAGTTAAGCTTGAGGATTACTGCCTCCCAGTGAGCAAGAAATGGGTGCAGTATTTCTCAGAAACTAAGGGATGTGTGCCTGCAATAAATTGGAAGTTACACTGGTTTGGGTGGTTACTCATTCACCCATGGGAGGGACATTTTCATTGCATGGCACCGTAAAAGCGGGACATGGTGATTATGGACAGCAGTGGTCAGATCCTGCAAAACATTGCAGTGCTCCTACTTGTGCAAGTCCCATGGCCTTCAGTTTCGTTAAGGAGAGCTGGATCATCAGCAGATGATTAATAAAAGTCTAGAGTTGTGATGAGCTTGTGAATTGGCAAAAATTACCAAAACTTTAACTCTTCTAACCTCTTTTTCTCATTACTGGCTGTTTGTCATTCCGTTAGTTGAAAGGAACTACATTTGTGGCTATTTCCCAAATATGGGGATAGGCAACATGGTGAGGAACAGAGGAACTTGTAGGTCCAAGTGACTTCTACAACAGCAAGTCTTAAGGTAACAACATCTCTGAAAGTGAACATTGATGTCATAGTGTTTTTAGGAAACTAATTAGCCCTTAGTTGACTACATTTCTGAGAAATAAAAAGATTTACACTGGAAAAAAAATGGCTAATAACAGGACTAAAGCATTTGTACATGGGGAAAAGGAGAAACCAGGCTTTCCTCTTCCTGGACTTTCTTTCCTTACATTGCATTACAGACGCCATTCAAGGAAGCAACCTCTGCAGAATAGGTCTAATTGCTGACTAATTATGTTTCAACAAAAATGAGGAGGGTCCCAGATTTTACTTGGCTTGGATGTTTAAAGGCAAATGGTTAAGTTGCATGATAGAACAACAGAATCATTAAACATTGATTTACATGTTTATTTTACTATAAGAAATGAAATTTTCATTGGAACAGAATTAAAGAGAGGTTTATGTGCTTGTATTCCCCGTAGCCCTTTATGCTCTAATAATATAGCAATATTCATAAATCATACCAGAGGTTCCAAATTTCTTCAGGGGTGACCTAGGCAAGAAGCCCTTAACAACTTGCTGAGAGACTTTGAAATTAAATTCAGATGTAATATCGTCATGACTAATTTATGGCTAATTTGGTGGCTAAAAAGATACAATTAGAGAAATTGAAAAACATGGTGAGGATAAGTTAAAACACAGGGTTAGCATCATGCATGCAGTTCACAGAATCACCAAGGCTGGAAGAGACCTCAAAGATCATCAAGTCCAACCTCTCACCCAAGACCTCATGACTAAATCATGGCACCAAGTGCCATGTCCAATCCCCTCTTGAACACCTCCAGGGATGGTGACTCCACCATCACCCTGGGTAGCACATTCCAATGGCTAACAACTCTCTCTGTGAAGATCTTTCTCCTCACCTCCAGCCTAAACTTCCCCTGGCGCAGCTTGAGACTGTGACCTCTAGTTCTGGTGCTGGTTGCCTGGGAGAAGAGAAGAGACCAACCCTCTCCTGACTATAACCACCCTTCAGGTTTTTGTAGAGAGCAATAAGGTCTCCCCTGAGCCTCCTCTTCTCCAGGCTAAACAACCCCAGCTCCCTCAGCCTCTCCCCACAGGGCTTGTGCTCCAGTCCTCTCCCCAGCCTCCTTGCCTTTCTCTGGGCAAGATGTTCAACAGTCTCAATGTCCTTCTTAAACAGAGGGGCCCAGAACTGAACACAGTACTCCAGGTTATTCCATTAGAAAGATTTAGTCTATGCTTCATCACTTTATTGAACATGAAAGTCTGTTCCTTGAGAGAAGGGAAATCTTATCTAATGAAACCTGTAAATACTAGACCTCCAACCAAGCAAAACGGGGAAAACTCTAGATCTGAAATTAAATCCTACACACATGCTCGTGCATGCATATGGTCTTCACTTTACTCTTAATAGTAAAATATTATTAAGGCTGAGACAAGCATTATCTGGCACAATCTGAACCACATTTCTGAAATGCCCAACGTCCCTGAAGCCCAATTTTCATCCCACTGCCGCTTTTGAACTTCCTGTAAAGCTCGTTATGGCAAATTGAGATTGATGACAAAGTGCAACATTTTGAAATTATTAAAGGTATTTGTTTTTCCTTTAATTTCTTTTACCACAGAATGAAAAGGATGAAAAATGATTATTATTTTTTTTTCACAGTAATTATATGTCTGACTTCTCAAATTTTATGTGGGCAGAAAACTCTCTCTGAACTCTGTGTGTGTTGGGAGCCAGCTCATAAGCAACTTGCTTTATCCCACTCCAACCTCATCACCACCTCTTGTTTGACTTGCAGGTTTTCATTCTGTCCTTGCTGGTTAAGAGCAGTAAATCATTTCAGGCAGAAGTTAAGCTAAAACATTTCTTGGCACATGTCTTTTCATGCCACCTGTCTTCAGGTAAGTGGCTTCTTGGTGTTGAAGTTTCTGTAGGTGACCTCCCGGACTTCTTATACAACTGATCTCTCTTGCACCTACACCCAGGGGCTGACCCACAATCAAAGCACTAACCAACCAAGCCTCCCAAGATCATCTTCTTTCCAGCTACTCTGTGTAGTGTTATCTTCTTACCAAACACAGAGAAGCAATTTACTAGAGCCACACCACTGGTTCAGTGGGTGGCCTCCCAGTGCTGCCTGGACATTGTCTATGGAGAACATGCAGTGCCCTTGTCAAGTGTTCAGCTAAGCAGCAACACAAACTGAGGCACTCACTTTATAAAGCCCAAGGGAATTACACACATCCATTCCATGAAAGAAGCATCAATACTTCTGTAAATCCAACAGGGAATTTATTCATCTCAGCCTCCAGCAACGGTGAATTACCCTGGTGCAATTTGTAAGCACATACAGCCATAATGAGAAAGTACTGTGGTTTCCTTAAAGTGGTGTAGTGGTTACTGCTGAGGGTTGCTGCCTTTGTGAAGTATTAACACGTGGTTACAGTGCAGTCATGTAGCAAAATTATAGGGGCCTGTAGAATGTTACTTAGCAACACCTGCTAATGTTGAGATGGTAATGAAGAAATGGAGTCAAAGAAATACTGAGTATATAGGAGTCATAAAATGAACTGTGATGTGACTTGAGAAAGCTGTTCTGAAGGTAAAGATGTTGTCTGTTTCTTTTTGCCACGTGGATATAGTAGAAGAGTTGATTTGAAGCAACGCATTTGAAATTATCCCAGTAACAGAAACAAGCATTACATTTTATTTATTTTTTTTAATCATTGTTGCCTGGGGAAAGCAAGAGAATTATTGGGCTTTTGAAGATCCTCTCCCTGTAATTTCAAACCCATTCTGAGGCACTTGCTGGCCAATTAAAATAATCTCTCCCTTGGAAAGCTAGCGTTTGTCAGAGTTAAGAATGGAGGCTTCTTTCTACTACATCTATTTTCCCCATTCATTCATTTACATAACTCCCTCCATCGTTAATCAAGTGCCTCTAGGCATATCTCAAGGAAAAAGAGCACAGCCATAAAAATAAAGGCAGACATATCTAGTTATAGATGAACCTTCCACATGTTGTAGATCTGTCTCAGACACTTATCTTGGTTTATCTCCACCTGTTTAAATTGGAAAACTCACAAAAATCCATCTCCTGTGAGATTTCCAAGCTTTCTTGATTTCATTTGGGTCAGAACTGCCACAAGAGATGCATTTCTTAGAGCACTCTTGAGCTGCTGCCAGGAACAGGGAGTACTGGACTGTGCCACTTTAAAAAAAAACAACAACTATTTGAAAAGCCACCAAATTTTATAAGCTTTAAAAAAAAAAATGGCCTACTTCAGTCTCAAGTATGATTAAAAGAGCTGCCCTGATTTATTGGTGTCAAACAAAGTATGTTTGGGTAAGATATTATTTTGCAATGGAAAAAGCGTCAGTGGAAGCACTGCCTCTCAGCACTGCTTGGACTGGATGAGAACGAAGCCCTAAATTTAAGAGTCTGTAATGCTGGGGAAAAGAAAAACTGCTAAAAATGTTGTAACTGGAAGGCCATCTCTTAGTTTAGTTTAGTTTAGTTTAGTTTAGTTTAGTTCAGTTCAGTTTAGTTTAGTTTAGTTTAGGTGAAGTCAACCTCAATAACATGTTAGGGTTCTGCTGGTTTAATAATAGATTGTATTTGCCTGCTTTGTGCCTCAGTTTGGTTCTGCAAAGCAAAAGTGAAGTTTCCCATTCCTACTCCAGTGGGAGTGATGATCTATGAGTATGGAGTGATGGTTTAGGGAATGTTTCACAAAGAGAAACTTTCTGCATGCATAAATGTAATAGGAAAAAAAGTTCCCCAGCTAGTAATGTGGTTGCTTCTTGCTGTCCTCTAACTTTACACCATTTTTTGTGGTTTGCTTGTTGGGTTTGTTGTGTTTTTTTTTGGGGGGGGGAAGGGGGGTGTATGTGTGGGGGTTTGTTTGGTTTGGGTTTTTGCAAGTGACAAAACATATTTTATTTTGACTAACTCTTGCTCTTGCTCATTGTCTTACCCAAAGCAGTGCTCTACCATAGCATTGCTAGCAGGATGTGTCTACCAGGGACAAGAGGAACATCAAATATAAGTGACAGGTGATGCAGGGAAGTCAAGCCTCCTGTTCATAAAAACATCTGTTTCAGCTTGTATTTGTCCCACCAAAAGAAAACTCTTTATCCTTCATTAACAAGAAAACCTCTGTGCAGAAGAAGACCTTATTAAGACAGCTACTCATGCCCTTCCTGAAACCACCATCTTCATTTTTCCTTGAAACCTGAAACCGAGGTAACTTTTGGGTTTAAATCTGCTTTATCACCCTTTGAGATGCCATTGAAACTACAGCTGAGGACTTTAAGAAGGTGAAATTAGAAGCAAATATGAACTTAGTTTGGTGAACTTCAGGATAAAAATGATATTTAAAAATCAACCCTGACAGGAGAACTCCAACATGCAAAGTTAAACTGGGATTAGCAGAGTCCTCAGCACCTGTACATGTTTCTTTTAGTAGATGTTCTGCCTGTCTGACTTTTGGGCAACTACTCTTGGTCAAAATGCTCTGGACATTAGCAAAAAAAGGTGGTCCTCATTTTCTAACTTTTAGCAGTGTTTATTTTGGGTGAACAAAATTGTCTTCTGTCTTAAGATGTTTAATGATTATTTGAAAGCAACTTGATGAATAGAAGAGCGTGTACTCCCACTCGGGGCAAATGTATTTTTGGAGTGATTCACGATAATTAATCTTTGTCTAAGTGGAATGCATTAATTTCTCCTGCTGCTGGTGACTCCACTTCTGCTTCTTTTCCTAAGTTAGATGGTTCTGCTCCAGAGGCATATTTGCTGATTAAATTGGACCGCGACCGGATACTCAGGTTATGTCACCATTATCCAAATGATCTTAAGAACACAGAGTACTTGTTTTTACAGATATTTGTGCACTCCACATTTATCGTGGACCTTTGTAGCTTGTTATTTCTAGAATTCACTTTACTGCAGCTTAAAAGCCTCTCTGTCCTTACCAGTGCCCAGTGACATAAAATAAACCGGTGTATTAAGGAAAAAAAACAACACAGAAACTTGTCAAGTTGCACTTAGGGACAGAAAGAAAAAGAATGAATGCTTTAGGGCGACCTAGAAGCACTGTCTGCAGCACAGCTATAAAGGGAAATGTTAGAATTTGTGAATATTTTCCATGTAGGCAGAACTTTATTTTTGAGAGGGCTGCTACCCACGGCAGTACCCAGCATGGCAGGGTCCCGCAGTGCCAGCGCGTTGCAGACGTGTAGCGAGAGATGGTTCATACCCTGAGGAACATACAGTGTCAGAAGGGGGAAGGGAAACAAAGCAGAGGAAGCGATTTCCCGCAGTCGCCCGCTGCTTCTCAGCAGGACCAGTCACTAAACCCCGGCTTTAGCCTCACGTTTGCTTCTCCGAACCCTGCTGTGGGCTGCCCGACGTCTCCGGGGTCACTTGTGGCTGGCTGCCGAGCTGCTAGTGCCGAGCAAGGTGCCTGTTGCCATTTTCCTCCTGCTGCCTCCTCCTCCCCCTCCCAGGCGCTGGGGACTGTGTCGGGGATGCAGACAGAGCAGGCACAGCCTCTGCAGCCCTCGGTGGACCGAAGTGCTCAAAGTTCCTTTTTTAGTAAAACCGCTTTGTTTCGAAAGTGCTGCGGAGCGAAGCTGCTCGCCCTGGCTGCCCTCCTCCCTGTGCTCGGCATGCTGGAGGTCCGGGCCAACGTGCCAAAAATACTCCTTTTCCCCAGAGATGGAGCATCCCGGGGGCCCACAGCCTGTACCCCAACCAGAACCCCAGCCCAGCACTTGGCTTGCCCAGCAAGAGCAGCCTGTCCTCCCTGCCCCACCAGGTCTCTCTCTGGTGAGGGCTGGTGGCAGCATTGCTCCTTTGTTCATATGAAGTGTGGCATGTAAGGAATGGACAGAAACCATCAACACTTTTTTATTTTTGGCCTGGAATAACAAATAACTTGCATGCAGCTATAAAACACTACACTCAAGGCAGGATTTCACTGGCTGCAAGATGAAAAAATCTCCACGGTGTCATTAGTTTCTTCTGTACCCAGTTTTGCCTTTTCTGTGCCTCTTCTGAGCAGCCTCTGCTGCTTTTGGGGCATGGCCAGGGTGCTAGGAAGGAAAATGACCCAAAGTGATTATGGGAGCTCAACAGGATCTGTTGCTGAGTTTGGTTACCCTCCATTCCCAGTTCTGGTCTCTTCCAATCTCCAAAAAGCCTTTGACCTTAAGTCTTTGCCAGTATTCCACCTCATAAACAAATCCTTTACATGTCTGCATAACTTTTTCAGGTGAGAGGACAGCTTGAAAAGGAGATGACAAGTATCAAGTTTGCCCTGAGCAGACATGCACAAGCAAGGCAGTGGGTAGAAGGCAAAAGAGGAGTGTCTGGGTTGGGAGCAGAGCAAGGTAAAGGGGGCTTAGGGCGCAGCAGAGGAGTCAGGGAGGTACTAGGAGCTATCAAGTTGCTGATAAGGAATGGGTGGAAATTAATAAAGTGAGCAGTAAGCAGAAGAACAGTTGAAAAGAGGGTGTGGAAGTCTGCATGGATGTGAACAGTCAATATGAGGCAGGGATGAAATTAGGGTGGAGAAAACAAGGTTGGTTAAGAGCTGAGGCTGGGATGAGGGCAGAGTGTTTGGAGCTGCAGGTAAGAAAAGGCAGACCTGTTGCCCATCAGGTGCCTGGTTTTTGCTGTGTGCTCCTGGTTCAGCTCTGAGCTCTGGCAAAGGATCTCTGTCTTTCCCTAACCTTTTCAGAGGCCACGTGCATCTCTGCCAACATCTGGGGCAGATGCTTGTGCACAAACTGTGTGTGTGGCTGTGGGTATGGTGCCAAATGTGAAACAGCATTTGGGGGAAACTGCCACATGAAGGTACAATCCTTGGTAATGTGGCAGGGTACTGCAGAGTACTGAGGCAGGCTTTATCTTTTACTTTTTAAAGTTTATTTATTCATTCATTTATGTAGGTCTTCTGTCACCCTCTGTGGCTTTGTTCCAGTGCCAAATCCTGGAAGAAGGATGTTACCTGTCAAATTCCTCTTCCTATGTGACAGGAGGTAAGTCTGGGACTTCAGAGCTAGGCAGGATGGTCCCATGATTAAAATCATGCATTCAAATGCTGTCCCAATGAACTGGATTTGGTTTCCTCAGTTACCTGAGCTAAACTCTTTCAAGATGACTGCTTCTGTGGTTTTGGCCAAGGGCTGGTTTTGCAGGCATTGTGTATTCCCTGTTGCACTGGATGCTAATGATAGTTGGATTTTTTTGTATGCAAACAGTCTGAGAAACAAGTTTTCTGGACAGTTTGGACACTCCAAAATTAGTATATCTCTCTTTTTTTTTTTACTTTATTCTGTTTATTTCTTCCCCCTCTTTATTCTCACACCATGTGATTTAGCTGCAGGAACACTTATGCTGCTTTTGAATGACTCAGTAATGAGAAGTACAGAAAACCCATGAGGCTATGAGCAAGTCTGTCTTATGTGCTCAAGTAACAGGCAGTAAGAGATGGTGCAATGCAGTAAACAGCAAGTAGAAAACCAAACAGAAACCATTAAAATGTACCGTCCACTTTGTGCCAGTGAGGGGTAGAAAATGTTGAGGAAAATCTCTGTGACTTTGGATGCTGTTGTTGAACTCCAGTTAAAGTAAAGATGGTTTTTTTGTAGGGTTTGTAACTTTGCTCATGGGAATTCTTGTGCTGTCTCATAGGTAAGGTCTCATTTGAGCCACTCATCTGATGCCTTTACTCTGATACTAGGTGTTATGTTATGCTATGAATAAAAGTCACTTATTGACAGGGCAACTTCTAGTTGCTTTGGGAGGTGGTGACTTTACTGGGTCCTGTATTAGAAGCTGAAGGTGACTGATCCATTTCTACATCTCTGGACCCTGATGGAAACAAAGCATCTCTGTTACTGTGAATTCTTGCTTATTTGTTGTAAGGGTGGTGGGGGAAACACCAAAGAGGACTTAACAAGAGGATTTTCTTTGTGATTTCAGTCCCTCATTAGAAGGTTTATGATCAGGCTTCGGAAAGTTTTCCTTGAATTATTTTAAGGTTCTAATGATAAAAACCTCAGGGAGGTCATGCACATGGGGGATTTAATACCCATTCAGAACCATCTGGCATTAGATTACATGCAAGGAAAGAACAAAATCTGGCAGTAATATTCATCTCCATTAACTTAGAATACAGGCTGATATGATTATAGTAGAGAAAATACTCACTCCTTCACCAGGAAAAGGTCTTAATAGACCTGAGCTAAACTGGTTTATAAAACCAGAGACTTCTTCAAGAGAGGATCTGTCCTCTCACTGACTGAATTTGCTTTAGCCTTTAATATGCATTTAGTATCTCTTTAACCTTGACAACCATTATCTTGAGGTATCAAGTATTTCTAGGGTGAAAGACTGTGTTTGTAGCTTCTGACTTACACCATGAGCGCAATCTTAGTAGTGTAAGCATAATGCTGGAGTAGAGACCATTCATGCTCTGCTTCTACCTCTTTTCAAGAGTACTGTGATCACTGTCTTGGTGGCATCCTCAGCAAAACTCCCACTGATGTCAGTGGGACAGTGGTGACTAGATAACTTCCCCTCAAACCATTCCCCCAGGACCCTGAACCAGCTACATGGTTAAGCCTGCAGCTGACCTGAGGAACACTAGTGAGGGTGTTTGGTACAAACCCAAGAACACAGAGGAGATGGTTACTTTCACCTTAACTGCTGGGCAGGCTCTCTTTGCCTCCTGTCCTGTTCATTACTTCTTTCATCATTTTCGTCTTGTCATTCTCCTCAGCACAGTGGCTTCTCTAGAGAGAGAGTCTACAGAGAGAAGAAGTTTTCTTCTCTTCCCTCCTCTCCCAGCTGGGCACAGTGAATGCAGTCAGATAGCTCCTCTCCTTCAGACAATGTTATGATTCATTTGCTATATGGAAAGCAAAACCATATGGAAGACAAGAAAAGGCCATTTATCTCAAAGACTATTGAGATGTGAACATCCCACATTAAGGTTTCAGTTCAGGCAGGCTTTCTTGCACATGTTGCTGTCATCTCTTTCCACTAGAACAGAGATGGACTCCTGCGTCAGCCAAAACAATCCTCTTAGCTTGTCATCTGCTTTGTACATAGCATGGCCCTGCATGCAAAACATTCAAAGGGAGAAAGGAAAAATAATCTTATTATGTCTTTTCCTTTGTTCTGGAAAGCCACCTGTGCCAGCCTCCCCTTTGGAGACTGCTATCTGGCAAAGGAAATTGTTATCATCTTGAGGCAGGGCTGTAGTTCAGTAAATGCCATGTGCATCAAGCTTGGCAAAGGGAAGTTTGTTCTGTATTCACTAATTAGATGCTTCTCCCTGAGTGGCTGAGAGAGGATAATATTATTCAATTAATAGCTGCTTTAATAAGGGAAGGCCAGAGGATGGAGAAGCAGTAATGTCAGCTGTGCAGCCAGTTAAGGGGCAGCAAGCACAGCACGTGGCCCGGGACACTGCTCTGAAGTGCCCTGGTGCTTCCTCAGATGAGGAAGACCTCAAGCATGTAATGAGGTATTCAGTGCTCCTTACTGATACTATCTCCCTGCTTCCTCTCTGTAGTCCCCACAACAAAATGAAATGACAACTCATTTAATTTGGGGTGAAAGCCTCCATCTTTCACACTCTGGGGAATGAAGAGATAGAGACCCCCCTGAGACACAGCTCTTGTGGGTGTCCTGCAGTGTCTGCTGGTACATTTCTGCTTTCTTCTCTGAGGTTGTAACATATTCGTTGATGGATTTATGCTGCAGTTGGAAACCAGAACCCAGGACAGCCTGTTCTCTGGCTTCATGCTATAAACATAAATACACTCACATAGAAAGAACCAGATACAAATGGCTATCTGCACAAGGATTTTATTATCTCTCTAAAATGGTCCTGAAAGGGAGGGAGAGACTGGCAACAAAGGGCAGTGCTGAAACAGGAACCAGAACAAAAAGGAGCAAAGGGCAGGAGGCTGCTATGAGACCATGCAAGCAAGAGCAGGCAGTTAGTGGCAGGTATCAAAGTGGCTCATCTTTAGAGCAGGAGCTGCCATCGGATCACATCAGGGTCTGAAGTGCATATTTAACACAGAGAAAACTTTTTCCCATCTGCAGTTTTGAGCGTTGCAGACTGAGTTGCTCAGTTAATGACAGGCTTTTAAATTAACTCGTGTTGGGGAGCAGTGGAGCGAGTAACGTGGAAAAGAAGAAAAATAAAGGCAAGCAATTAGGTTTAAATAAACCTCACCCACTGTGTTATTAGAAACTACCTGAGAAGAGATTTTGCCTGTGCTAAATTTGTCTTCCAAACAAGTTATCCCAGCGCTCCTGTGTGAGAAACTGGGAACCAGAGGGTTTGCAAAGTGTGAGAAACACTGAGTAATTCCAGGCTGGCAGTGCTGAGCTCCCAGCTGCTTTCTCAGACTCCTCACACAGCTCTCGTATTTGGGTCCTGGTTTTGTTGTTGCTTTGCTCCTGATATGGGGAGGGTCTTGTGACTGTGCAAGATCCCAAGTGCTGAACAAGGCAAGGTGGGGTGGATATGAGGGAGAACAGGAGGGGGGAAAAAATGATTGAAAGGTGAACTATTGCCATCTTTCAATCACTGCTCTTGGAAAACTGCTCAAACTATCATATTTTGAATGATTCCAGCTGTTCTCCACTCCCTCAGAGATATCATCAGAAAAAAAGTTGCTTACACTGAGATTACTTTAATGATATCAAAGGGTGTGGAAGAAGGCTGCTAATTAGTAACCCCTCGAGGTATGAAGATATAAATACCCCTGGAGCAGTAAGCACAGATCCAAATCTGCAGTCTACCATTATCTTGGGATGAAAGCATTATGTGTAGGCTGATTCCACTGGAGAAGAGTGATTGAACTTTCCTGTTGATCTGAACAGCAGGGCTTGTTTTGATTGATAAAGCTCCTTGTCAGATTGTGCAGCATATTATCAATTTAGCAAGACACCTGCCAAGCCTGAGCCAGTAGCAACAGTAGCAAGAACTTACTCTGGGACGAGCAATCATTTTGGAGAGACTGTACTTTTGAATCCTATTTTTGCTTATTAAAATAAATAAATAAATTAGCACCTATCCCAATGTCCTTTGCCAAGAGCTAAAAAGCTTTTGGGGTCCAGCCAAAAGGCAAAAGTTGTGATAAGCAGCTGAAATTCATCAGCTAAGCATCTGTTATTAAAATGAACCTATCCTACCCAATATGGCCGTGGCAGGGGGGAAATGTCAAGGCTGGGAGAGATGGAAATTTCATCATTGCCAATTCCTGATACCTCTGCATCCTCAGGAGCCACATCCCTCATCTCACAGCACTAGTGACAGTTCATTTTCTGTCTTCTAGCTCAGATGCAACTGTCAGACCAGTCAGCTGCTCTTAAATGGCCATCCTGTATTTTGATGCAATTTACTGTACTCCTCCACACATTGTTTTCTGTAGGGATTACTTAAGAGGGCTTTTTTAAAGTCCTGTGCTGTGTCTGTTGAACACAACACAAACCAGCCGCTCGCGGTGGTTTGACAGCACTATCACCCTGTGATAAACTTGGAGAACTTGGTTTTAAAGTGAAGGCTGTATTCAGGGAAGAGGGGGAGGAAAACACAAAATCTAACCCAAGCTTCCCTTCAAAATACCAGCCCAGCCATAAGCGTGGACTTGCACAGCTGTTCCCAAAGCAGGGTCGGAGCACCGCACGTACAGAGCCCTTCTGCAGGACCACACAAGTTTACTGCTATTCTTAAATCTGAGCCTTGCAACTGGGAAACTCCTGCCAAGTTGTTTGAGACAGTGGCACCTGGGAAGTATTATATGAGTCTGTATTGCATCATGAGAACCCTATTTGCACTTAATTACACATCTCCCTCCCTCCCCCCAGTATAACAAGCGAGACAGATGCTTCATCTACAAAGTGAGAAAGAAACACAGTTTTTAAGTGGAATCTGACAGGCAGAAGCCTAAGAGCAGGCTTCAGACAAAATCCCAGCCGTGAAGATCCTGACAGTATTGCACAGTTCAGACTGATAAATATCAGTGCTGTCTGTAGCAGTGATACCCATGTATCCTAATGCAGATGAGAGTTGAACAGGTTGCCTTGCAGTCCTGCCTCCTTGTGCTGAAATGTTGGAGGACAGGTCTTCACCTCCCTTCTTTCCCTTGGTCCTTCTCTGTGAGGCCTCTCTCAGCCATGTCTGGACATTACCTTCAAAGACGTCCTTCCAGGTGTTTGGTATGGTATTCATCATCACAGCTTTACCTAAAGCATGTTAAGATTCCTGGCCAGGAATGTACCCTGACTCTGGATTTGGGGTGTAGATTAATAGACACTAACTGAGCTAGGAGATCTTTTAATGCAGCCTGTGTCTCCAGGATGGGTGATGGAGAGGCAGGAAAGCCTCACACCAGCTTTGCTGGCCCACAGCGTGTAACGGCAGCATCACTGTGTTGTGTTTAACAGGAGCAGATCTCCTGTAAACAGATGCAGCTGGTAGGTGGGCTCAGATCCATCACCGGCTAGCACCCAGCTGAAGCCCAGTGTGTTTATTCCCAGGAATGGCTGGAAGACAAGACATTTCTGCTTCATAGGACAATTCCAGGGTGTACTTATGACAAATGTGTAAATCAGTCTTTTTAGAGTAATTCATGGGAAGTGCAGGTCTCCGGGAGCATTTCTAGCTTGGGCTCATTACTCACAGGCTTGCTGTTGTGTGTACTTAGGGGCTTTACCCTTTTATCCTCCCCTCATTTACACGTCAAATCCCCCATCCCCTGCCATGTAATCCAAGGCAGGAAATTTCTTCTCTGTTTACATCAGGCCATGGTAATGCAGTCACTAATCTGGCACAAACCTGGACTGCTGTGAGGGGGTGATCCTCTTCCCGCTGCCCTTTTCCCACCCTCTCCTTCACACTGGCTTTGCAAATGGTGGGTTTGGGCTTTAATTCTGTAGGTTCTCTAAAGAAGTCCCAGGAGATATGATGGAAAAGTATGTTTATCAGATGTGCTGTAGTTGAGTGAATAAAGTGAATGGTCCTCTACTTGTAGAAAATGCAAATTTAGCAAAGAAAGTTTCAGTTTACCTGGTTCAGCAATTTTGCAGATAGTGATTATTCCTTTGTCTGAGAAGTGGAATTCCTCCATATTTTTTATTGACTGCCTGCATGGAGCCCACTTGACACAAAGTTTGAGCTGCTGCAGATCACAAGCTGCCTCTGCCCAACTCCTCTGGCTTTCAGAGGAAAATGGAGGATCCTTTGTGGTTTCACTTTAAAACTTGTCTAATTAAGTCTGTCACTTATTTAGGTGCATTCTGGATTTACAGTCAGGAGAAGGAAAATGTATGTGAGCAGCCACACTTTAACACTCCTCAAACTTTCCAGCATCTTTTCAAATGGTGGGTAAGTTCATTCTAGAGGTGAATCATTAACACTTTTTCATATACTTTCATTTTAATATGAATTAAGGTTCCAAGGAAACAGCAAGATGCTTAAAACCAACCAGAAAACCCCAAACAAAGCCACCCCCAAACAATAGTTTAGCTTTCCTGTCTACAATGACATGTGGTTAAAGCACATTCTTCTAAATACATCAAGACTAGTTGGTGTCTTGCCTATTTGGCACATTCAGAAAACATACATGTCTAGCTTTGCAGCTGAAATGTGAGTGCTTAGTGCAATTAAGTGGTTTAGATGCTGGAAAACACAGTGTCTTTATATAACACAAAGCACTGTTTACAACACAAGGCATATTGGATCCTGTTAGGTGCAAAAAAATTACTATTTCTTCTACTGAGATTGCAATTAATGTCTTCTCTGTAGAGTTTTAGTAAGCTATCCCACAGTTTCAGTTTTAAATGTGTTTCTAATTGTAATGAAGTATCTGTTTTAATTATGTCTCTGTTTTAACAATGTGTGAATCCCAGTCAGAAAAAGCTACTTTACACAGAGATGGAAGAGAGTGCTTTTCCTCCTTCAGGAGCTGTGCCCTGTGACCAAGTTCCCCTGTGAGGCAACAGCTCAGGTTTCCTTCTGTACTGGAAAAAGCACCATGAAGATGATCTCATGGATATCACTGCTTTTTCAGCTCCCTCTCTGGTAAACTGGACAGTAGGTGGAAGTTTCCATGATTAAATTCCTTTCAGAATTGGGAAACTGATATTCATTCACATTCAAGGCTTTTTAATCTGATTGTGTGTCATCTGGCTATTTAATTATTCAATAAGCTGTGCTGGCCAAGGAATGTAAAGTGGAATTGCTGTAAAATAGCTGTGGTATGAGACGGTCCCTCTAATTGACGTTGCTTTTGCTCAAACTTTCTCACAACTTTTTGGCATCAGATTAATTCTGTTTTCCACATTAATAACTGCAGCGGTGCAAGATCTCTTACCTTGTATTACAGACATTTCTCCTTGTGAGGGGTGGGAGCTGCTGTACTTCAAAGTGAGTTTACTTCAGCTGCTGCATGGGCAGGCACTTGTCAGAATTTAGGCTTATTTTAGTGGCTTGAACATTAAAAAAAAAAAAATAAAGAGAAAAAGTAATTGAAACTTCGTGGAAAATTCTTTGGATCCTGCTGAAGCTGGAAGGCTGGAAGCGTCTGTCTCTGCAGGGCTCTGTTGGACGTCACTTCTGGTTACACATGTGCCTAAATATTTTGTGAAGCTGGACCCTCAAAGCATGCAGAAACACCCACACGCTGCCAGAGACTATCCAGGGACACACTTTCCATTCTTCCCCCAGAGAAACTCTCTTTGTCTTTGCCTTGCCAAGTGCAAAACCTCAGCAGCAAAGACGCCTTTGCCTTCCTGACAGGGTAGACATGGTAGAGATTGCCCAGTGCTGCTGGTATGGGAGGATAGACTACTGCACACCCATTAAGCTGCATCTGAAAGCAGTGGGATCTTTGGCTGCAGGACACATTTCCTGAGGCAACCAAAGGCTTCCCGAACTCTTCATTTTTCAGTGTTTTTCCAGCCAGGGTTTGCAGGCATCTCATTCCAAATCAGCTGCGTATAGCTAGAGCAACACAAGAAGTGGTTTTAGAAGATACACTCTTTTTCTTACAGCAAGAATAAAATATTACCTTCCTCTGATCTAAGAGCAATGTCTATTAGATGTGCATGAGTGTGTGTGTTCAGAACAGGTGTGAAAATTAACTGTGACTCTTACTCATGTTTCAGGTATGAGGGAGGATGAACAGCAGCTGTCTCCTGTCTGGATACTCTGATTGAACCACAAAATGGGTTAGGTCAGGGTTTTCCTCACTTGTGTTCTTTCCAGGTCCCTCAGTAAGAGCTGGCCTGCAGTCCTCTTCTCGCCACTGCAGCACAGAGGATGGAGGCAGCTCTGTAAGGCTCAACAAGCTGGGGACAGTCTGCCCAGCCAGCAGGAAAGGAGAAGCCCTGTGGTGTATGTCTGCTTGCTGAAAACCTCATCAGAAAGCAAACCCTGCTTCAAAAGATATGATTCATCTGCTTGCTTGAATTTGCTCTTTCTATTGTCTCAGACAGCTTGCCTGTGCCTTCAGGCATGCAGCAGATGCCTGGAAGGAAGGATGTCTCTCGACTACCCGAAGCCCTGGTTTGTTTCACTTGGAGCACACTTGCTTCTGCGTGGCATTCAACTGATGCAGCATTACCAGCCTGGCCCCAAGCTTCCAGACTCCATTGCTGGGTGACTTATGTGTGGGTTTGCTGAAGCAGATTGTAGGGTGAAGTCTCCCTGAGCTCAAGTCACTGGTGCTACTCCATGGCAGCAACGCAGGTGGTGGCACTGGCAGCAAGAGGCATTGTGCTGTGCCTAGTCCCAGCATTTCCTCACTTACCAGAAGCCCTGGGCTTTGCCTGGACTAGGCAAAGAAACACTTGGCCTCTAGTGTTTCCAGTGAGGATTCTGCATGCCCCTCCAGTTGCTGCCTGCCTGCTGGCCAACATAATCTGTAGGCTGATGAATCCAAGCTCCACTGACTAAAACACAGCTTTTGTCTAAAGGTGATGTCATTTTTTTGGTGAATACCTGGGTGAAGTTTCCTTTCTTTCCCCACCCCCCCCCCTTCTTTTTCTTTCTCATTTAAAAGAAAGGTGTGTGCATTCAAAGATGCAAAAGACATTTGAGAAATGCATAGATGATTGTTTCAGGCAGGCTGAGCAGTGGGACTGAGTTGAATCATTGATAGCATCTGTTTTGATTTTTGAGTGGTTTCAAATTGTATGGTTACACTAAAGAGTTTTGAGTAAAGAAATCTTCCCTAGGTAGCTTCCAGTTTATCCCTTTGTTTTCTCCATCAATGTAGCTGTGCTCTGCCCAAATTCATTGTGGATAAACTGATACTTTCTCATAATGCTGCAAAATAAATACATATATATATATACATATAAAATAGATTCAGGGACAATTTGTCCAACAAGAATCTATAGCACAGAGGGGGATGCTGGAGTCATCTTCAAAGTGTGTGCTGATGTTTTTGAAACGACCTATGAATGTCTCTTTAGTTTGTTAAGAGTCCAGAGGGACTTTCCATATGATAGATTTGGGTTATTAAATTACTGTTGGAAATGTGGAGCTGACCTCCAGTGGCAAATATTTCTGTGAAAACATTGGCAAACACTTCATTTGGTGAACTTTCCTCCATTGTTTCTTTTGTAAAATAAAAATAAACAATAGAAATAGATTGGATAAGGCAAGAAAACAAAGCAAGTCTATTTTGTTGCATTTTCTGATAAGCGACACAGCCTAACTGCTAACAAATGTTAAGAGTATCTTCTCAAAATAGATGTGTCCAAGGCCAAAACGCCTTTGAACTTGCACCTGAAGCAGGATGAAATTGTCATTTCTTTTCTGCTGGCTTTGACTGGAGCTGATAGAAACACCACCCTTGTACCAGTGTTTCACTGTGCAATGCTGACTGAGGGAAACGTGCCAGTTTCAGTAATGCTGAGAAGGGAAGAGGTTCCTGATGATGGATTTTTGGCTCTGCTTCAGTGACACTCAGGCAGAGTGAATGGCAGGGGGAAGATGAGGGAGATGGGCACCCAGAGCTTTGATGCTTCTCCAGAGTGCACCTGGATTTGGATCTGTGCAGGGATTTCCATCTCGTGGCTGTCACCCTGACCAGATTATACTGGCAGGAGCTCTAATCTGGTGAATGCTTCACCTGAGCTTTTCACACTGGGAGGAGTTCTCACATGTCTACTTTCTAAATTAAAATGTTTTGGTTTTGTCCATTAAGAAGCCCATCCCACAGAGTTCAGAGGATGGATTTCCAAGTGTTTTCAGGCTCCTTATGGAGAATTTCAATTCAGCCTTTTAATAATGGCCTCAACGTTCGTGGCATTTTCCTTCTTGCCTCTTAAATTTCCAGATTCAGGGTGTTAGAATAAAATCTTTACAGACTCTGCTGCCCTAGTGCATGTGATATTTGTTTGACATTAATACCTGGTGACCAGATCCCCTTTTGAAAAGCTGTCTGTCTGTGGTAGTGCTTAGCCTCTTCAGCACAAGGTGGAGGGGAAACCCAGGCTGATTATTGACACTGTAAGCATCTCTGGATCCCCTGGGTGCACTACAAGGCAAATTCCTGTATCTGGCATTTTTTTCCTGAGTAGAAGGGCCTCAAAGTCCAGTTCCTTAAACCCAAACCTTCATGCAAGAGTAGTTACATGCCTCCAGAGTTGCTTTGTGAGAGCTCATTAACCCCCACAAAAGAAAAAAGAATGTGATAAAAAACTAAGGGGTAGCAGAGATGTTTTAAGCACAGGAAATGTTATTTTTAAACAGCTTGAGAGGGTTAAATCAACAAAATCCTAAACTCTTCCCTGCGAACCCTGTTCCCATCTTGGAAGGATGAGGTCTGGACATCGTCCTCAGGCCAGATCACACATCCTGCTTTCTGGGCTGTGGCTCCTTGGATGTGCCCTGGAGTGGCTGTTAGCAGAATGGCCTCTTTTCATGCTTGGTTTCTGGTGTTATGGCTCGGTCCAAGTCATCCAGCAGTAGTCTTTCCCCAAAGGATTGATATTAGCAACCTGGGAGGCTGGGTCATGATATACAGATTGTAATGCCAAATAATTATAATGCAAAAGAAATTAGTTATCATGCAAACATATGCAAATACACACACACACATATATATACACACACTTATATAGATATATAAAAACATATATATAAAATCAAGCAAAATAATAATTGCAATGCAAAAAAAAAAACCCATGAAAAAATAATTCTCATGCAAAAATTAATTCTCATGCAAAAAAAGATAATTCTCATGCAAAATAATAATTGCAATGCAAAAATCATCGTGAAAAAATAATTATCATGCAAAAAAATTACTTATCATGCAAAATAGTAATTGCTATGCAAAATAAGGCTGGGGGGGGAGAACATCAAGGTCTACAAAACAAAGCTAAGCTGAGTGTTGTTTGGACTGTGTTTCCTACTAGTGGGAAATGCTGAGATAATTCTAAAAACAAAATAATAACCCATGACCCAGGTCAGAGCCCTGAATGCTGACGGTCCTGATGTGTGGGAAACAGAACTGCATCTCTGTCTTGCCCCCAAAGCCCATTTCTTTGCAGCAAGGTAATCAGCAGTTTTGTGGTCATGAATTAAAGCCAAAGCCCAGTCCTGCCATTCTGCAGATGCAAGCAGAATGTATCTCCACGTTGGGGGGCACTGGGTTTTACAGTCAATTATCTGCTCTCTGCTCACTGCAGGAAAACACCCAATTTGCTCATTGTTTTGCCATGTGCTCCATAGCATTAAGGGGAGTGATCATTGATAAAATGGTAATAACTAGGGAAAAGTGCAGCTCTGCTGTCTTGCTTCAGCTTGCCAAGATGCGGGGAGCTGACTAAGCACTGTCCAGGCGAGGGAGTGGACAGAGAGCAGATCTGGTTATCTTATATATTGAGTGGAAATACCCCAAGGGGATCTGCAATCCGAAACTAGCTCAAGTGGTTTGGCACATAATGTGATATAACCTTCACATCAATAGCATCACCCATGAGATGCAAAACAAAGGCCATGCTATTGTAGAAAACCTTTCTTCCCTCTGGGCAGAAATGGATCTGGCCTCCTCGCTGCTTGCCAGCTACCCAAGTTGTTTAGTAATTGTTTAACTTCATGCTGATGAATGAATGGTAAAACTGAACCAGAGCTGCAGAACACAGTTCAAACAGCAAGATAAAAAGGGTGGATAATGCATGGATAGTAGTGTCCAGAAGTGAAATGTGAAAGTGATGATAAATGAGAACTAAGTTTCAAAATGTCAAGAAAGCAACACATGGAATGGATAAAAATTGAAATGAAACATGGGGCAGGGGCTTGCACTATGTGGCCTTGTCACATGATGCTGATTTTCTGGACGTCTGAGGGAGAATATTCTGGTTTGCCATTCTGCATCACTGATGGAAGAATTACCCTTTGTGTCCCAGAGCCAGCACAGAGATCTGATTTTTCTGGGGGCACTGCCAGCCCCACTGGAGGTGGCTCACCTTTTTGGAGCATGCACAGGTTAGGCTTTAGAAAGTTGGTGAGACTTTTAGGATTTTTCTTAGTCTCTTCTACTGTTCTTCTACCAACATTTATGAGTTTTGCTTAAATTTACTGGGGGATCTCACTAACTTTGATCTGGATTAATTTGCTTCTCAACATAGAGCTAAAGGGAGTTAGCACCTATGGGTCCTAACCCACAGGTTAGGGGAGGCATGTCTACAGTGGGGTACAGGTGTCCGAGGGGCTCAGGAGATGCTTTATAAAGGACAGGGGAAAGAAACTTTTCTCTTTTGAAAGTAATGTACTTAAAACACTGGAAAACATATTTATGTCCTGCTCTGTGTATTTCTGAATCTGATAGCAGTGAAAGGTGAGCACCCATTGGCTCATAGTTGTGATGAAAGTTGTGATGCATTAGCTCCTTCTGCAGTCAGTACCACAGATGTCATTGCGAGGGTCTCTTGGGCATGGGATGATTCAAAACGACCTGTAACAAGCAGTAATCCAGAGAGCTGGGGACATTTCCATGTTATATTATGTTTCGTTGAATCACATGTTCAGAGTTTAAAGATTAGAGGGGACCATTAGATCATCCATACTAGAGCCCTTGTACTGTTAAACCTCACCCATCCATCCCTGTATGAAGCAAGAAATCTGTATTTGGCTTGCACATGTCTTGCAGGAAGGCATCCAGTCTGGATTTAAAGATACCAGGAGACAGATGATCCATCACTTCATTGGGTAGTTCATTTCAAAGGTTAATCCTCCTCTCTCTGAAAATGCAATGCCTTGTTTCTCATCTGAGTTTGTCTGGCTTCAGTCCTTACCCAGTCATTCTTTTTGTCTTCCCTCATTAAATAGCCTTTATGGGCTTGGTTTTTGATCCCCAAAGTTTCTTCTGTCTTTATAGTCCAAGCATTTCTAAATCTTCAAAAGAACAAGCTTTGTGTTTGCCAAGCAGCATTCCCCAAGCTGTCAGGTCACTGTTTCTACCCCTCACTAAGACACCTCCTGCCTTTCTATGAAGAGGTCAAACACTAGTGTTGTCAATGGCATTGCAGCACACATCTCCCTGCTCCTCCATAGCCAGGAAAGGCTGTTCCCTCCTGGCAGTGCTTCTTATGATCACACAAGCTCCTTTTTGACACAGCATCCCTCTAGAGGTGCATGACATCCAGTCACTGCTCTTAGTTGTCTGTACTGGATTTGGCCACGGTAAGACTCATTTTATCTCACCAAAGCAAGCATTCCAGGTGACAGACTGTTCTCTCCATGTCTACCATGCTGTGAAGTCTCAGTTTGCACCCAGATGTTATCAGTGATACTTTTTTCCTCTAATCAGCTTCCTTATAATTTTTTATTGTAATCAGGGGCCATGGCAAAACAATATACCATGTGTGCATAGAAAATATTTTTTTTAGTAACAGGAAAGAACTTGAAAACCTTGAGCCAAGGGAGTTCTTTGTAGTTCTTCTTTGAGTTTTGTCTTTAATTCTGACAGTTACATCTCTATCTGCTCCCTAGGCTGCTGCACAGAGAGCAGCTCCACCCCAGTCTGGGGTTGGTTCTGAGGTTACAAAAATGTACTCACGGGTTCACTGTATGAACTGTGAAACAGATTCATTTAGAAGTTTAATTACTGGAGATTAAATATATGACAGTAGCAGTAGACTGGAACATAATACTGATGCTCAGCCAACCTTGAGCCTGCATTTTTGACTTGCTCAGCAAAATCCCATCAGATTTGTGGAACCACCAGATTTACCTATTGCACTCTCAGGCTGGTGTTTGTGGGAGCTGTTTTGTTTAGTTTTGTTTTTCTTCTGTGATTTACTTCATGTTGGAGGATTATGTTAAAAGTACTTATGTCTGCATCTCTTTTCCTCTGCCTTGAAAAAGTGCCCAGCTATGGATTAAAGGAAGTTAATACGATATACACAGTGGCCCTTTATACAAGATGCTTTGCCAGTTTTATTTTGCTAACAAGGGCATAACATAGATGGGTTGGAGCCTACTTTCAGCTTTACTGTGTCATAAAAAAGCTGTGACTGTTGATGGAGAAGAACAGGAATATGTAATTAAAAAAAGAAAAGACCGAGTAAAAAAAAAAATAATCTCAGAAGGCAGAAATGAAAACTCTAAACTAAAAAAAAATATATTAAAAGGGGGGGGAAAAAAGGTTATTTCAAGCTATTTTAATTAAATTCTGTAGGAAGATCAAGAAAAGACTCATACTGATTAGGAGGAAGCAATCTGTGATAACCCAAGCTCCTCCAGACTGTTAGTGACTCTGCCTGGGTCTCACCTATCTACTGGCTGGACTGCTCATTTGCTCTAAGAGCACTTCATGTCCTGTGTCCCAGCCACTGGCCAGTTCCCTCCTGGAACTATTTTACACCTGTCCCTGCTTTTCCCTCAGATGTGCATTCAGTGTGTGAGTGGATTTGCAAACCATTGTACACCTGCATCTGCCGCAGAGGCTGGAAAGGATGCACGTGGCTAATCCTGCTCACCTAGGGCCCAGAAGGGACAGGGCAGCTCCTTGCCCCCATGCAGCTCTTGTGTCTGATGAGGCTGAAAGGCACAGTTGGAAACACCTTACCCTTGGGATGACAGAGTGACACTGAGATGTTACCTTGCACACTCACTAGAAAAGACCAGCTGTGTCTCGACTGAGATGTTTCTCCTGCCCCAACAAGGTACTCAAGCCCTCAATCAACATGACCACAGGGGAGCCACCCACAGCTCACCCACCTGTGGTGGAGCTTCATGAAGCCCCTTAAAAGCACCAGTGCTCCAGCCTCTCTTGTTTGTTGGCTGAGGGAGCATCTTGAAGGTAGTATGGGCTGCAGAGATCCTGTCCTCTAGCCCTCCCTTTGTCAGTGTTCTGTAGAGCATCGAGCAAGCAGGTGAGGCCTCTCTGTGCACCTTCTCTTTGAAAGAAATTACCTTTTTTCCAATTTTTATTTTATTTTCTTTTTCTCCTCTTCCTCATGAGAAGGAATAACATAAAATTTGAGTTGTATTGATTGTTTCCCCGTTGTCAGTGTGGGTATGTGCTGGCCTTCCTTGGTGTAGATGCTTTGCTCAAGAGGGGCTGTACTAAATGCTCTAGACATACATTGCTTTTTCTTTCTGTTGACACTGCTCAGGGGCAAAGACTAAGCAGGTAGGAGGCTTGCAGAGTATACTTAACTGCTCTTCTATTTCCTAGTACAACTTCAGTTGGCTGTCTCTGAGTATCTCTTCTCTTGCTTCACCTGAAAATGCAGGGCTAGCATTTGGTGTTATGCCCCCAATGATTTGGTTAGCCTACACTGATTCAAATCGATGCAGAGTTTCCTTTCTCTTTAAAAAAAGAAAGAAAGGTGGGGGAAGGAGGGGGAACACTGTGGGTTTATCTTGCTGTGCAGGGTAAGGTGATCTTCTCAAAGCTGGTCCTTGTCCTGCTGCTATGGTAGCAGAGATGTCCCTTGTGCTGCGCTTGCGTGTCATGTACCCCCTTGAATTCTAGTCCTTGATTTTCTGGGTCTGTAATTAGAAAATCCTGAGTTCTTTCAACACTTTCCAGCAGCCCGGTTTGCAACTAATTTTGTGCACTGTCTAATCAATTGCTATACCCCTGGATCCCAGAACACATCTCTCCAAGAGATGTATTTCTGGAGACGGCGATATACCACAGCCATAATTTTGCAAGGAAAAACAATAGCAGCATCCTCATACATCAGGGAAAGCTCTTTCATGTGGTGAGGTCACACCAACCCCACCGCTGGATAAGAGATTACACATCAGTTACAAAGCACCAAATGTGCAAAACTAAATTGACGGCTAGCCCTGTTTAGCTCCTGCACCCAGCAGGTCAGAGCTGGGCAGCCAGGGAAAGGGTTCCAGTGCCTCTTCAGCAAGCTGAACTCCAACAGAAACATGACTTTGAGGGTCATTTTTAATGCATTTTTGGATTCTCGCTGTAGGTTTTGTCTCCCACACCCCCTCAAGGCTCTTGTGTGCTGCTTGGCGACCTTTATTCCTAGGGTAGCCCCAAATTCCCACATGAAAATGATGCAGGATCACACCTGCCCTCTTCATAGCGAAGAGGAGCATGGACTTGAGGCATGCTAAGGACAGCTGAAAATAATTACTTTATAACTGATCTGGCAGAAAATGACTCTTAGAAACCATTTGAGTTATTTGAATAGGTTTCCTAGGAATTCTTCTCGAATGTTGGTGTGATGAACCATCCTACTTCTTTCCCCAGTTCTGTGGTCCTTTGTTGTCATGCTTTGAGCCAATTTCTGAAGTTCACACTGATATGCCAAGGAAAACTTCCTCTAAAAACATAGTTCTTGCATCTGTGCAGTAGTTGGTTTTCAAAGTTAAACATCCCTGCTGTTTCACATTTTTTCAGATGCCAGCAGTGATTAGACATTACCATGGGCTAATTGCTTGTACAGTTTCAGTTTTTACCTTGCGACCGCCTTGAAATTTACAGCTGCAACAACAGGAACAAACCCCATGCTCTCAGCAAATACAAATTAGTCAAAACCAAAACAAAACTGCTTTTCCTTCTGTTTTGTTTGCAGCTGTTTATCCCAAAAATTGGAGAGCTGCTTACAGCCCCTCCATCAGAGCCTTATAAACAGACATTACCCCAGTCTGAGGCAACATATATTCAATGTCAGCCCAGAGCCTAACAAAGGCACATTTTCTGCTCAGAGAGGAAAAATGCCCTAAATCTCAAGGAGTCTCTTCTGATGCAAGGGAGGCTGAGCATTTTGGTTAAAGGTTTTGTGTTTTTTCATGCCTTTGATACTGTTGCTCAACCCAGATCTGTGCAAAAAGGGCTCTACTCCTGTTGTAATCATTATGTGTACACCTAGGAATCAACAGACAAAACTGTGAGCACATGAAGGTGAACAGCTGAATTTTAAAGCCCACCAAGCTGCAAGCACTGATTCTCAGCTCCAGACTGGGACATGTAAACCACAGTTTGGAAGTTTTATGTAGAGCTTTTTTCATGAATACCATGTGCAATGTTTAAAACCCACAAAGACTCATGCAGACACACACCCAGACTGATACCTCTTAGGGGCAGCATTGCTAAAAGGTTAACATCTTTCTCCCCAGGATGAATGTCTCTATTTACTAAGTTGACTGTCCTCAGACAGAGGTGCCTGGACAGCAGGGTGTGTAACCTGCCTTTAGCAGAGCGGCTGGAGCTGACAGGACATGTGTTTCCAGCCTGCCTTGGCTTCAAACAGCTCTTCTGGCCCAGGCATTGCCACCTGAAAGAGCAAGGAATCACCTTGCTGCCTTTTGCAGATTTTGGCATGTGGTTATTAGATTCAGATGCTGGAACATGTGCTGATGCTGGAGAGCCTACATCATGCCTGCGGATGTTTGCTAATCCCAAATTTCAGAGCCTCCTGGTCTTGCCAGAACATCAAAGCTGAGCAGAGCATTGCAGTGCAGATGAGGAAATTACAAAGGGGCAGTACATGGCGGGTAATGGATTAGGGGCTTTCAGAGGAGTGAATGTTTGGATCAGGGAAACCATAGGTAATTATGAACAGTATGGGACTTGAGATGGTTCCAGGACTAATTTCTATCTAACTGCTTATTCTCTTTTCAGCATTTCCTCTGCCCCTTCCCCTCTGTCCCCTGTGGGCAGCAATATGAGAGGCTGCCCGAGGGGCGGGGAGGGGGAGGACCTGCCTCCCATCTTCTCTTCCTCCCATTATGGCTCTGCCTCCAGGTGCTGCTGGGCGCAGAGCCTGCGTTGGCTCCGGAGGTTGTCTGCTCTGTCGTTAGCAACTCTTCGTCTTGCCTGTTACAAAAACATATGGCAAATCAGTCCTTCTGCCCTATTTTATGGGGACAAATCCCCAAGCAAAGATCAGCACCTGAACTCAGATGTACACATGCTCCCACGGACATTAGTGAATGCCAGAGCAAAAGTAGAAATAAGCAAGCAAGTCTGAAGCAACCCTAGGAAACTCTGATTTAAAAAACAAACATTTCTTTGAATAATTGTAAAAAGATGTTGACATAGCCAGGTTTAGCTCCTAATACTAGAAATGACCTTGGAAAAAATATTAAGGTGTTGTTTACTGGACACAGACAAAGTAAGCGCAGGCTAGTGAAGCAGGGAAGAGGATAGTTGGGCAGCGCAGGTTGGGGAGAAGATAATTTAGCCTTTCTCCCTCCCTGCATCACCAGAGCTAATAATAGGCCACTTTAAAAGCTTCTTGAAGTGCTCACATGTTGGTGGAATCAGGGTGGGTCTGTAGCAAGGGCTTTCTTGCCTCCTGGTTCAGCAGATGTGCCTGCCTGCTGCTTGGGTCACTCAGAGGCAAAAATACTCTCAAGCAGAAGGTCATACTTGCAGTGTACAAATTTGCAATGGCTAATGAGGCCAAAGCAATTTCATGCTGGCTGGAGTTAAGACACAATGTGGTATTTCTTACTGCATTTTCCATCTAGCATTACTTCTAACAAAACCAGAAGTAGCTCCACTCATTTCTGCCCTCTTATCTTCACTTGTCTAGAGCCATCTCTGCTCCCAGTTCACTAAATGCTTTCATTGTTTATGGACTTCTATAAATCAACAGGGTCTCCAAAGCCATATCATTTCCATACAAAAGCCTTCAGCAGGGTTTCTCACCCTCGGTCCTGGGATGTTACACTGTAAATACCAAGGAGAAGGCTCCATCCTATTTCCCCATGGGAATTCCTTGGCTGTAGAAAGATTTAGTATTTGCTGTGTAGTCCAGGTGCTTTTTGATTTGAGTTGTGGCTGTGTTAGTCACACAGGAGAGGAGGTAGCAGGTTTCATTGGAGCTGCTGGGAATAGTCTGTGGCCAGGAAATGAGAAAACGTGGCTGTCCCTCACCTGCATTTTCATTGCTTTCCTCCCTCCACACTCCAGTCTCTCCGAACACATCAGGAGGCACTCGGTGGCCCCAGGAAAGCATTTGTGTATGTGCTGTGCTCTCTCTGGAGACTGGGTAATACCTCGCTACTGTTATTAGCAAGTAAATTTATTTCCTTAGCAAAACCTGGCAAGGCTTGTACTGCAGTACTGGTGGCTCTAAAGCTTTGACCAGCAGGTTATTACATTATCTGCACCCCACAGCACCAGCTTGTCTGTTTATTGCTTTTTTTCTTTCGGTCCTCTCCTTCTCTTTGTCATGAGCAAGAAATAAGAAACTGTCCTTTCCCCTACTTACCTCATTAGGACTTTAATAACTGAAAGCACATTTTTGGCAATTAAAGTTGGCAGTCATCAGGGTTTCTTTTTTTTTTTCCTCCTTTCTTTCTTTTTTTTAAGCAAGCCTGAACCTTTGCAGCAGCCTCCAAAAAAAATATTAGAATTGGATTTTCCAGCCTTCCCCCCCCCCCCCCCAACTTTGCCTTTTTTTTTGTTTGGAAGCTTATAAAAAGAAAGTCTGCACTGCTGTTGTGTAATGTTTTCAAGTGGAACAACTAACTTTCTATACAGTTAGCAGAATTAAGGAGTTTACAGTTTTTCCAGCTGGTTTCTGTGATGCAACATAAACAGTACGAGCGATAGCGTGCCTTGGAAATGCTCGGTGCGAGCCACGCGATTGGATTCCATCATGATAAGGGTAGGTTATGCTGTCTGCTGCTGCTTGTTGTTCTGTTCAAATTTCTGAGTCAGCAAAAGCAGTGAGGAGAAAACATGTAGATATCTTAACCATCACCCATTTTCATTCCTTCCCCGTGCCAGGAGGAATGCAACAAAATTGATGTAGGGACGCAGGGAGTTGCCGAGGAAGTTTTTGTGGCTTCTAAAGCAGAAGCGTTGGGCTTTGCACGGTGCAAAACCAAACAAAACACTTTTGTGGCATTTCAAGAACTAAAAGCTTGCAAAATAAGGAAGCTGTCATGCCTGTGTGTAAGACAAGCGCTACACAGCAGGGTCATATCCATCAGCACAGTGGTCACAAGTTGCTTGGATTGGGCCTTACTGTGAAATGTTCCATGGATGGATGTAGCTGTGGGTACTCTGCTCATGCTTTGGTTGGACATTAGACAGCTCTGGTCTCAGCTGAGGCTAGTTTTTACCCATCTGCATATATAATTCCTTGCAGAAGGCACAAAGCTTTTGATTCCATCCACATCATGTGGAAGTGGGCTGGACAATGCATTGCAAGCAGGCATGGAGTGAGAGGAGTGGAAAGAGACTGTGTTTTACTGGGGCTGGTTTAATGCTGCAGCGTCTCTGGCCTGAGAGGCACGCTGGAGTAAATCTCAGTAGATCTAGGACTTGGGGTATTAGTTGAGCTGGAGCAAGTACAGTGGCACAGAGCTAAAACATTGCTCCGAGATAACACTCAAATGGCAACAAAGCACCAGATTTGATTAAGGTGGTAAGCATGTGGTTTGAGATCTGAGCTAGTACCTGCTCTGATACGGGGACAGGGCTGTCTGTGTGAAAGTGAGCTAGTGGAAAGCTCAATCAATCCTGTCTGCAAGTGCTGCATTTACATGTCAATGAAATGCAAATGTAGCCAAGGACTTGAGCTGAACCATCCTCTGAAAATGGATAAACCCTTCTAGAGCTCAGAGTCCACTTGAGAGCACCTCACTGACAGGAAAACAATCAACAAAGTGAATCTATTTTTTTTTTGTCCTAGGGCTCTCTAAACCAACCATATCCTTTCATTAAAGCCAAGGCAAAGCCATGGAGGCTCTGTACTACTTCAGCTCCCACTGAAATCCACAAGCCCAAGATGCCTTTACAGGTCTAGACATCACATACCTGCAGATGCTGCAGCTGGGGAGGTACATTTCCTGTGAACACTATTATTTTATTGTTGAACTTCAAGTGGAAAATCAAGTGAAAGATGGCAAAGCTACTAGCATCTGATTCCACTTCTGGGTTACAATTTATCCTTCCATGATCTCTTCAGCTGGTGAGAAATGACAGGTTCTGTGCCAAGAGAAATCATCTGAATCTGAACATAACCTTCCAAAGAGATTTTAACTGAATTACAAAGGCTTTTTTACCTCCAGTGATGTGCAACAAGCCCTCTCCTGCCTCCCCCACGCCTGTCTCTTTCTATGGCTGCAACGTCTGGTCATGCCCTGCTCCATGGAGAAGAAGCCAGGCATGTCTGAAATGTTTATAGCTGTCGTTGCCAAGATACAGAAGGAGGCTCATCAGGTCTGTGTGCCAAGCTATTAGCTACTGAAAGTGTACCAAGTCAGGGGCTGCAAGTGTGTAGGCTGACAGATCCCTTGCTGGTGAGAGGAGTGAAGGCAACAAGCAGTATTTTCTGAGGATTTTTGAGTCACGTTTTCAGGCAGACTAAACTAGAAGACAAAATGATATGTATGGTGGGTAACCATGCATCTGAGAACAGAGCTCTGGTGCTTTGATCTAGTTGGGATGCTGGCACTGATCGATGTTCTCAAGTGAACTGTGAATAGGATAATTCAACAACAGTGTTCTTTTGCAGTCTTTCCCTCTGAAATCTCCAATTCTTGTTGAATCAGCAGCTTCAAGAAAAAGAAACTGACATTAAAGAGCTAGGAGAGAAACAGGCTTCCTGCTCCCAAAGATTTGTCTGGATTTCAGAGATTTTTTTCTGTTCTACATCAACACAAACTCAAGGCCATCCAAAAGGTTCTGCAGTAAAAAAAAAAGATTGAAAGAGGCCTATTCAGAAATAAGAGAGCCCAAAGGCAAGGCTGGTTGTGTGGGCTTTGGGAGCTACAGCTTGCTCTGAGTCATGGTGCAGGCTCTTGAGTTTGATTCTCCCACGTTCCTGACAAGCTGCCCAAGAAACAGGCAATTCCTTACTCTGTGGTGAGTGTCTCTTGGCCTTTGCTGAGGAATATTGGCCAGGCTCTGAGAAAAATTTCCTGATGAAAACCTGATCTGCATCAATATATTCTCACAAAGTCTTTTAATGAGCTGACATCTTGCAGCAAAGATGTTTCACTGGTGCAGTCATAGCCTCTTCTAAATACAGAACTCTAACAGGTTTAGCAGCATTATAAACACCAGCTTTGATGAAAGATGCTCAAACAAATATTCTAATGTTGTCTCTTGGACTTTAACGATGCTTTCATGGCATCACACTGTAAAGCAAAACAGCAGTTTCCTGCTCAAGGTTTCCACTGCCTGCAGCTACAGACTTCAGTGCATTGAGTTTGTAGCTAATTGAGAGATGCACAGATCCCTCCAAATGCTTGAATACCCTTATTCACCTCAGCCCCATATGACTGTTCTGTGCATAGTACATCAGATAAATTTATGTGGCCTGATGAAGTTACACAGGAGAGACTGACTTGTAGTTAAGTTTCTTGGAGAAATTCCTGTGGCTCATTCAGAAATGCATAGCTAAAGGTATTCTGTCATTGAACCTTTTCATATAAGGCTGGAATAAAGTCTGTTCAAAACTAATGATTCCTGAAGTGTTATCAGAACAGTCTTATTAACATGCCACTTTTCTGCTGTTCTGCCCATGACTTCAGGCTCCTTAAACTGTTTATGCTTGCCTAAAAAAAGACCTCAGCTTCTCTATTTCAATGTGCAGTTTTAATCTCCATGACTGGATTCATCTTAGGTTTAAACACAACCTTCAAGCTCTATATCCAAAAAAAAAAAAAAGCTCAATAGGAAAATCCCTGCTATATTTTGTTCATTCTCTTGATTCTTAATATTTATTTGTTTTTAAGAAAATCAGTTGAGGAGGTTCTTCACCATGAGAGTGGTGAAACCCTGGAATGGGTTGTCCAGGGAGGTAGTCGAGGCCCCGTCCCTGGAGGTGTTTAAGACCAGGCTGGATGAGGCTCTGGCCAGCCTGATCTAGTGTGGGGTGTCCCTGCCCATGGCAGGGGGTTTGGAACTAGATGATCCTTGTGGTCCCTTCCAACCCTGAATGATCCTATGATCCTAAATGCCTGGCTGCTGTGAAAGGCTAACAGTGCCCTGGGTTACATTACTTGTATCTCCTTTGATTAAAAAGAAACATCAAATGCCATATTGTTTTCAGTTAAACTTAATGTTATTACCAGGAAAGGGAAAGCATTAGCACAAATACAGTTCACCAAGAGAAATCCCAGACAGTGGCCATTTCCCATCTAATTGCTGCACAGGTTGATGATGGAATGATTTATATGGAGACAAAAGAAATGCAGGTTGAAGATGCAGGGGGAGGAAAATCAGGCTAGAAAGCAGCTAATAATTCTGAGTATATTCTTCAGGGACAGTATAAGATGGAAAACTTTGCCCATCAATGCTTTGAACAGGAATGGGCAGAGGAAATAGGAACTGCCAAGGTTGGGATATTCTTAAGCGCCATTAAGGTTGCCATACATTAAGGTGTGTCACCCTGAGACCGTGAGCAAGGGATCTGCCTCAGGCAGGACAATGGCAGACCTCTGTGGGCGAGAGCAGGGTCATGCCCTGGCATAGCAAGTTTTGCCCATTCAACTGTTCCTTTTTCCTTTCTAAATTATTGTTTGTTAGTATCTCCTTCCTGCAGAGGCCCCTGGACGTTGGCTCAGCTGCTGAAGGGTGGGTTTGTAAGTCAGTTCCTTTGTTAAGCAGAACTTGAGGCCTCTGCTTTCACTGTCATAAAGTCCTGCACAAACTGGTGTCGGCTCTCCTGCTAACCAGAAGACCTTCTAGTGAGGAGTAGCTGAGCTTTGAGTCCATTTGTTAGCTTTGGCAAGCTCAGTGATTTCTTTAATCTTCCAATAAGTCTTTTTTCCCCCTCCAAATGACTCTGGATCCTTTACTAGAAGGATGTTGTAAATCATTCCAGAAGCTGGGGGGAAGGAAGTTAAGACACTCATCCAACTTTTCAGCATGTATCTGAAATACTTCTTTTGCTCCAGCTGATATCAGGGATGTTTTCATAGATTGCACTCCATGTTCTTAGGAAATGGACATGAATTTAATAGCTTCCTTAATACTGCTTTAGCTGCTGTGCCTGTTCTTCTACTCTCTACACAGTGTGGCACTTGGAATTGACTGCAACCACATGGACACCTGTAGAAACTTGGCCTTCAATCTACTCATTGCCTCTTGGCAGGCCTTCTTCAGTTTATCTGGGATTGAACCAGCAGTAATTGACTTTCAGGAAAGGACTAGTAATTTCCCCTTCCAAGCTGAGTGCCAGATTCTGACAGGACACAAATGCCTGTGCTGGAAGAAGAACAAGGCTCAAACTTGTCTGTCAACTAGAGCTACACTGTGAGACAGACATGCAGGGCAGGATGCTTCTGTTTCCCTAGTTCCTAGGGGAGTTCTATGTAAAGATTTGCTACATTCTTTGCTCAGAGCATGATAGCCCCAGGCTTCATTTACTTCAAAAGAAGAACAGAAGGGACCATAGCTCCAGCAGCAGCACTTGCACCCCAGGACCACAGGGGTGATCCCCTTCCAAGCTGGTCAACGCCTGACTCCACAGGGAAGGTGGAGCTGACACCATTTCATGCCAACAAGTGTGGATCAGGCCCTTGGCTGTCAAAATGCTCTTCAGTGTCTGTCTGCTCGAGCTGCAGGTGGTGGTAACAAGCAGAACTCTGGCTGTGCATTAAACCCAGCACCCCTCTTCATGCTGTTAAGTGTATTCTTCTGGCCTGAGTAAATTACCACTGGACATCTGTAAAACGTATCTATGTGGCTAGGGGGTTTCTGTAGACAAAGATGGGTTAGCTCTAGCTTACCCTTCCAGTTTAGCCCCAGGGTACGTTTCTGCTGTGGATGTCTCCAGTGAGGAACAGCATTCCAGAGTTAACAAAAGGCAAGAGAAGCATTTTTGGTCTGTGTTATCCATTAGCTGCTGGAAGCTTGTGCCAAACAAATTCTTATTGTTACGGCTGATTTTTGTGTAGATATCAATGGATATACCTCTGAGAGCAAGGGAATTCTGTCTATAGGAGCTGTTCTCCAATGATACACGTTTTCATGGCTTTCCACACAGAGCTGGGTATTGCACACTCTTAATATGTATGCTATCTGATTGCTAAAGCCCAGGGGGATCCACTTGCTATTCCTCAGACTTGCAAAAGTGCATTCATATGTCCCAGTTTCTGCATGGTTACTGGCTTTACTGGCTTTTGGACCATGCACAACATTGAGTGAGGCATATATGTTGGGTTTGCTGTTTGGCTTTTTTTGAAGAATCAAACCCTTACTGTGACCTTCTCAAGAAGGGAAAAAAAATAGAAGCAGTTATAACTTCAGGACAGATGCAGTTCTTTTGTTCTGTGTTCTTACAGCGTCTAGTTGTGGATTCCTCAGCCATCAGTGCTGTATACTGCAATTATTTTGAGGAGGAGCTAGAAAATAGCTGTATACAAAAGGCAGCAGAGCACTTAGGGACACACCCTCGCCTCCTGTACAAGGATATAGATTACAAGCTCCTTCAGAGGATTGACAGTGCTCACTGCACAGGACTCTTGCATCACTGTTACACCAAAACTGCATACAGAGGAACATGTGACTGATATTATCAAGTTCCTTCAGTTCCTCGTGGCACAAGTAATTGTTGTAATTTTTAAGGGTAATTCAAAGAAAATAAAGCACCTAAACCTTTTGCAGTGACAAGGGCCTCTTAAAGCTGGGAATCAAAATTACTTTCTAGCAACAGCTAATACTTGGCAAACAAGTATCTGCTGAGCCCCTTTGCTGGAATTATGCCTTGCTCTCAGTCTGTACATGAAGTATATTGCTAACATAGCACTCATCTAATTTAAAGCTGGGACTGAAGCCATTGTGTATGGTAGAAGGTATGAGTGGGGGAAATCAAAAGATATTACTTTCCAGGCTATATTTGTTTTTAAATCCAAGTCATGCTGCAGTCTGGCTATTCCAAAGGAAGACAGGAAAAGGGAAATTTCTTATAGAAGTGCTTTTATGAACGATGAAGATAAATCACCTTCTTCAGAGCTGAGTTAGCAGTCATCAGAAGCCATAACTCCTGAGCAGGGAAGGAACTTGCTGTAACCCCTGTTCTGCGTGCTGGCTGTATGCTGCATCCACAGAGAGTTTGTTTAAAAGCTTAGTTCCTCCAATACCTGGGGGAATCCTGGGGAAAGGGAGCGCTGATGACATCTGATGTTACTAAAATGCTATTAAAAGCCAGCCTGCCACTTAACATTGGCAGTGCATGAATCTTTTGTGATTAGAGGAAGAAGAGAACAGGTAACAAGGTAAAGATACCTACCAGAGCTGACTCGCAGTATTTGCAGAGCACGAAAAAGAAATGGGAAACTGTGCCGCTATGAAAGATTCTCACTTCATTTATCCTCTAACATTTCGATTGCTTTGGGCCATGCTTGTATCTCACACAGGCAGTTTAACCTCTAAACGACCAAGCAGAAGCTGTGCTCACTTCTGGACACCCAGCTGGGTTTGAATTTGATGCCCATCAGAGCCAAACACAAACAGCCCTCTGAAAGCCGCTTCCAGAGACATCCTAAACATCCTGCAAGTGTTGTTTGCTCCTAAAGCTGCGATGCTCCAAGGAGAGGCTGAGCAGGTCCTCTGGGAGGGGAGAGCAACAATGCAAGAGCGTCCATACCTCTCCTAGTCTTCACACCCATCCCAGCCTGTTACTGCAGTAGGACAGCCTTTTGATGGACACCTTATCTTTTACAACTGGGAAAGGGGCCCCTCTCCTGGAAGAGATCTCCTGGGGAGGCACTTCATCTGCCATCCAATCCCTCCCTGCTGGCTAAACTCACTGTGGAATTAACCCTTGGAGGCCTGATTCTGTTCAGACCTTTGGGTGACTTTGATTCAGGAACATCTTTGCAGATTTTAGGTGTAAGCAAGCACAAAAATCTCATCTTTGGTTTTGCTCTTAGGTGTCCGCAGCTGAAAAGGGGATCTAAAGTGCCAGAAAAAAATCAGAGCAAAAATAGAGAGCAGAAATGTGTAACTCATTTAAGGTACTAGACAGTGACAGACCATATAAAATGTTATTGTTCAACAAACACTGTCTCTAATAAACTCCATTTACTAGTGTTAGCAGCTTGGCAACTTGGAAGCCCCAAACTTCGGTTAAGTAAGGAAACAAAAAGCAGAGCCATATGATGATACCCATAAACTATGCAGCTGGTTTTTGTTTTAAAAGATATTCTACTTTCCATATTAAATAAAGCTGCTTAGAGTGCAAAAAACCCATATGGCCTTCTGGAAAATGAGAACCAAGTTCCAAAATTAAACAAAAAAAAATAAAATAATAAATCTCTGGCTATGTACAGCCATTCAGAATGCTTCTTCCCTAACTAGCTACTGTAGCATCAGAAATAAACCCACTTTGGTAGAGTGCAGAGTGGGAGAGCCTGCTGCTGCTTCTGTTCCCAGGAGACACTTGGACCTTGGTAGTGAATCACAGAATCACCAAGGTTGGAAGAGACCTCAAAGATCATCAAGTCCAACCTATCACCCAAGACCTCATGACTACTAAACCATGCCACCAAGTGCCACATCCAATCCCCTCTTGAACACCTCCAGGGATGGTGACTCCACCACCTCCCCAGGCAGCACATTCCAATGGCCAACAACTCTCTCAGTGAAGAACTTTCTCCTCACCTCCAGCCTAAACTATCCCTGGCACAGCTTGAGACTGCGTCCTGTTCTGTTCTGTTCTGTTGCTGGTTGTCTGGGAGAAGAGACCAACTCCCACCTGGCTACCACCACCTTTAAGGTAGCTGTAGAGAGCAATAAGGTCTCCCCTGAGCCTCCTCTTCTCCAGGCTAAACAATCCCAGCTCCCTCAGCCTCTCCCTGTAGGGCTTGTGCTCGAGGCCTCTCCCCAGCATTGTTGCCCTTCTCTGGACACGTTCAAGAGTCTCAATGTCCTTCTTAAACTGAGGGGCCCAGAACTGGACACAGTGGGAGCTGTGATGCTCAGTCTCCCTATGATATGCATGTAAGGCCAGGTCCTGCATTCCTACCTGCCACAGGTTTCTGTAGGAAAGGAAAGACCTCAGGGATTTGTATAAGAAAAATGTTTAGTCCTTTATATCTTCTCAACTGTCCTTATTGGTGCAGTTTTACACTGAGATTTGTAACTAAAGATGATTTACAGAGCTATAAAAAAATATTGTTGTACTTTATAAATCTTGTCAATATTTGTGTCTTGAAGATAAATGAAGTTTTGCTATATTTGTTTGGAAATATTTTAAAGAGCACCTTATTAAATCTTCAATTCAGCTACTGCTGGCAGTGGAGAAGATGGCTGCTAATTTTGCTTTTGGTTTGGCCAGCCTCCTTCAGCATTTCACTTCCAGTGCTTGTCTGCTCTTTTGATCATCCTGCTGTGTGCAAAGTCCTGGGAAGCTCCCAGTCCTCTGTACTTCAATCAGCAAACTAGACAGCCCCTGACAAAATTGTGTCATTGACCTATCACCTTTGCCAGTGTTTGGTTCATGCTTGTGCATACTGGTTATGTGCACCTATGTCAGGTAAGAGTAGCTCATACCCTCCTTAGCATGTGGGGAGGTTTTGGGGGGGGGGGGGGGGGGGGGGGTATACATATTTATAAATGTTTGAGGCTTTTATATATCTATAAATGTGCTGGCAGAGTTCTCCTGCTGTTGGGGGCTCTGCACAGACACAAGTTGTGGACCAAGAGACACACTGATGGGGGTGGTATTCTAGTGGCAAGGACTTCTGAGATAGGCTGAAGAGAGTGAAGTTTCTCCAGGATTTCAGATGGAAATACTTATCTAAATCCAGAGATAACTCATTTATCTCTGGAGGCTGGAAGAGGCACCTGCCTGACTCTCATCCAAGTTTAGTTTGTATTTTGAACATTCCTAATACTGCTGTGCTGTTTTCATCTGAAATTTCAGGGTTGAAGTCATGTTTCCTGAGAGTATCAGGATCTACAAAGGACGTGTGATGCGGTAGCTTCCCATTACCACTCTTCTGGAGGGGAATTTGTCTATCTACAGCCACTCTTGTGGAATCTGTCAGCAGTTTTAAAAGCATCCAAATGCTGTTTTACTGTGGGCTTTGCAAAATAATTTTGAACGCAGAGCTTAATTCTCTTTATCATCTGCTGTCGTAAGTAGCCTTTGAAGAATAACTAAACAGTTTCAGGAACAGCATTCAAATTTGGGCAGAAGTTTTGGCAGACTGAATAGCTTCAGGAAACAGGGCTTTCCAGAGGCTAGGCTGTAAGTAGTAACACATTTGTACATATGTGGATTAATATGGCAGAGTTAAAAAAAAGAGTCAGAGAAAGTTGTTGATGTTGCCAGTTGGAGATTATTGGTGAGCTGATGCTCCTTCCATGAATTTCTGCACACTGCTTTGGAGAGTACAGCTCTCCAAAGCCTTTGCAGGACTCAGGTATCATTTGCCTTGTGCTTTTAAATTACCAAGGGGCAACAAATCTGCAGGGAATATGTTGGGGTGACTGTGGTTGCAGGCTGTGGATAACCCATCTGGGTGCTGAATGGTGTTGAAGCTAAGCTGTAGGTGGTTTCCTTCATGAAGGGTTCATTTAGGTTAACCAGCTCCAGAGTAGTGGAGCCCTCTGTACACAGTATGTGGGCTCTGGTGGCAGCAGTCTGCATGTCCCTGCTAAAGAGTGAAGTGCAATTGTCAAAACACAAAGCAGTACCTGGAGGGCTGAAAAGTGCATAAAGCAGCATGGGAAGGAAGAGATTTGGTCTCCTAGGAGAACTGAATAAAAAGCATTACACAAACTTTCTAATAAGAGGCAAGTCTGCACTCAGAACTAGCAGTGGGGTTGAGAGAGATAAGGATGAAATAACATCTTTCTATCTTGTGAGGAGGAGATAAGGACAATGGGAGCAAGCTGCTATTTTCAGGAGCCCCATTTTCTGGATCTGCTGCCCAGGGGTCATGCAAGCACATCAGTCTCAAAAAGGAGGTGGGTGATGTTTCCAGCTTCAGTGAAGAAGAAACAAGGAGGGATTCACTGGAGTGTGCAGGACTAGAACTTCGTGTCTGGAGACTGAAAATCTTGCTAATTACAGATCAGGATATTTATGAAGTGTGGGGCTTCATCTTGCAGGAGCCAGTGGTGAGACAAGCAGCCTAGAGAAATGCCTCCTGAGAGCCAGCAGCCCAGGAGATAAGCAGAGAGAGATCCCAAGAAAGGAGGAATATGAATCAAACAGAGGAAGCAAAAGGTAAACAGAAGCTGTCTGGAGTCATGAACTTCCTAGGTCGCAGTATGTGCTGTGGTTATGCCTTGGGGAAATGGTCCATCTCTGAGCTATGGTGCAAAGGATGGGGAGAGGAGACTTTCTTTGTCCTGAAGCTTCACTGATTGCAAAAGCTAAAATAAGAAGCAGAAGTGGGAGGGGAAAAAGCATACGGGAAGAGGCTTGCTGTGTGAATTTGTCAGATCCAGAGTCAATAAATCCATGAAGCAGAAGAGTATTGCCAACCATTCGGCCATGTTCACGCTTGCATTATTGAATCAACAACCTCTTCCCGGCCAGCTGGACTGTCATCTGATAAGCAGAAAATATCAGGCTGCAAAAACACTATAAAGCCATTCTGCGGGCAGTGGGGAAATGCAGGTTGGTGATAAGAAGCCTCCAGAAAAGGTGGTGTTACCACTTGGGGTTTATGAGAGCTGCTGGCCCAGAGGAGTGCCACAGCCAGCAGTGCAGGAGGACACAGAAAGGCAACCCCATGATATGCTCAGATTAAGTGCAGGACAACAGTCCCTCTGCACCTTATCTGGAGTACAAGGCTTTGCCAGGCCTTATCTGCAGAGGTGGATATATTCAGGGAGAATTTTATTTAGTCATGATAGAGCCATTAAATAATGAGCTGGCAAACCTTCAAAGAAGAGGCATTAATGCACTCATAAATCTCAACACAGACTGGTTCAGCAGCCACATCAAGGAAAGCAAAACCTCCAGAGGTAAGGAATGGCTTATCTAAGTGGAGAGCCACTTAGACAAACATTAAAAAGAAGTTTCTCACTACTGTCAGCAGGTGAGCTCATCACAACAGGCCAGCTCATCTACCTGGAGAGAAGCATCCTATGGCTGAGAGATGAAGAGAGGCTGCTGCTGACTCCCAGAGCCAGACAGGAGCTGTGTCACCAGCCAGACTGGAGGGGCTGGCTTCCGAAAGACCAACAGAGAAGACCTGTGCCCAAAACCTTAGAGAGAAATTTTCCACAGATTCAGAAACCTCCTTTGGATTCCTGCTTTAACTCTTGGGATGGATGGGATAAATCAGCCTCAGATGAAGGGAGGCTGGAATGTACATAAAAAATTGTAAGATACTAAGCCAATAACAAATCAAAATGGATCAAAGGAGGGAGCTGCTGTGTGTAAGAGACTACTGCACTGACAATTCAAAGATTAATTCTGCTCTGATTCAATCATGTATGTGACCTCAGCCTTGGCCGCCTCTGTGTCTCCTGGCCTCCCTCCAGGATTCAGGTCTCTGCTGCAGGTCCATTTGAGGTGCTGACACATCCCACATACTGTCCTCAGACAGGTGGCTTCAAGAGCCACTCAAGAAGAGCCTGCCCCACCTGAGGAATATGAAATGTATCTCATTTGGCCCCTCTGTTCCTGCCTGCTTAAGACTGAGTCATGACATTTACACTTTTGAACAGCCCCTTTGACTCTCATGCTACCTGTAAAAGCAAATGGATTAAAAACAGATTTGCATCTACCCTCCAAGAGGTAAGCAACAGTTTTTAGTGTCAGTGTGATGGTATAGTCTGTCTCAGATGTCAGCCGGTCCAAAACCTGATGTCTGCATAGCAGAGACCTGTGAATGTCATGGGCTGTAATGTCACTTCCAGATGAGAGGAGTTACTAGTTATGTTACTTACTTTTTTGTCTGTTTGTTTGTTTGTTTAAGGAAACCTGTATCTGTATTCCCTGAGAAAGGAAGAACCTGATCAGAGAATAAATGGGAACTGACTCCATCGCAAGATTCAGACAGAATGGAATTTGACTGTTTTGCATAAGCAAAAGTCTGTGTACAAACCCACCGGAGACTCCTCCACTCTCCTGAACCCCATTCGAATCAGAAAGTGGACATTGTCTTTGGATCTCCCAAGTTAATGTTTCCCTCAGCCTCATAAAGTGGTGATATACTTTGAGACCCAACTTATCCGGAGAAGCCCTAGAGTTCATGAGACTTGGAAACAGCACTTGGTCAAGCCCTGACAGACTTGCCAGGACTGCAGAGCATGGCATCACCTATGCAACAGCACTGCAAGGCACCAAGGAGTCTGATAGGGAACAAAGAGTTTGGGGAGGGGGAAAAGGAGGCAAGTAATGAAGGTACAGGGCTGGGAGGAAGGAAAGGAACAGTTCATCAGAAACTGAACTGAAAAACTTCAGTGTATAGCAGGTAACAAGAGAGGTTTGGGGAGAGCTCAACACATAATGGAAGTGTTTTCACATGTCTGATCCAGACTGAGTGACCCTATAGGCAGCTGGCATCTTTAGTGGGAACCAATGGTAATGCCATTTGAATAGAAAAGAGCTGTGGCCAAGTTTCAGAAGCATGGGTTCACAGAGCACTTGCACCTGCACTCTGCTATATTACACATGCAGTCACTCTGAGCACATAAGCAGATTAAATGCAGACCTTAGGTATACTCTTGGCTCGTGTGCTTCCAGGCAAATGGTCGGCACTTCTTTAAAGACATTGCAATGTGTTGTAAGTACAGAGCCTTGCTTTCATCATGCCTTCAACCACATTTTTTTCATAAAGAGTTTATTTCACTACTTGACTGACAACTAACCCAATCCCTGTGGCAGCAGAAGTACAAGTTGTAAGTGACTGTAGGGATCGTAATGACCTTGCTCCGTTACCCCTTGCTCACACAACCCATCCTGACACAGCTGTGGTATTACCAGGCTGGGACTTCACATCTCAGTTTTCACAGTGAGTCTGCCAAGATGGGTTTTCAATACTGTGCTTTAACCATGTTGCATCCTTTAGCATTAGTGGAAATATGGCTCTAAAACCCAGGCCCCATATACATCACAATTAAAGTACCACCTTACCACTATTCTGCTTTAAAAAAGCACAATTTGAGCTGGGTTGGCTATCTCACTTCTGGGAAACAGATCTGAGCATCACCAGCTACTGCTCATCCTTTTTATCCTTGGTTGTTCTGTTTGCTCTTTCCAGTGTGCATTCCCTACTGCATTAATGCTATGATGCTAGCTGAAATTGCCCATCATTTGTCTATTGAATTAAAAGATCATCAGGGCATTAAAATGTTACTCAGTAGCCGCTGTTTACACAGATTGGTCATTAAAGATTCCAAGCTCCATTTAGCTCAGAGCTTACAAAGCAACTCATTAAGCTAAGACTGCAGGGCCCACCATTCAGGGAAGCAACTGGCACGTGCTTACATCCCATTAAATCCAGTGAGGCTTAGGCTCACCATTTTGACTTTTGCCATTTTGCTCATTGGATGTTGCAGCTGTTTCTAGTGGTTATGTTCAATTATATCTTTTCTGATGCCACAAAAGTAAGCTGAAAATATAATCAAAGTCAGCATTGAAAGCCATTTTAGAAACCAATGTCCATCCAGCTGTGCCATGAAAAAGCCAATATTTATATGCACAAGCTTTATACCTGGGAGTGAAACTCACAGTGTGGGCTGTGCATTGCCATTTGAGAGGAGGCAGCAAAGGGGCAAGGACCAGGATACACCTTGAGCACTGTTGACTCAAGTGTTGCCTTTCTGCAAGGCTGAAAAAATTAAACCAAGTCACAGAGCACCTGCATCACTCATTTATTATGTTATTCAATAGAGCTTTTTGTGTTGGCCTCTTTGTTTCTCTGTCACCATTGATGCTATCGTAGATTAATTGGCACCACTGCAAATGTTCACAGCTGTCTACAAGATGCTGGTGAGTGGATCGTGTCAGTCAAGCATGCTATCACCAAGGAGATGAATTTATTTCATTCTTCTGGAAGACAGTTCTGTAATGTGATCTAATAAAACAAAATCTTTCAGCAAGCATTGGGAGAGTGTCCATCAGTCTTAGGCGGACTCCAACGTGGGCTTGAGCTCACCGTTGTGCTTTTCTACCTTGTGGAACATGCATAGGCTGAAACAATTGCTTACAGGCATTCTGGATTCAAACCTGTTATATTTGCAGAGTTTTATACATATATATATACACACACATATATATAATACATATACATATTATATATATATTTGTAGGCTGACTCAATCCACCAGCAGTTCGAACTGGCACTGTCCCTGCTCAAGCTAAAGAAGGGCTGTGTTTTTAGGTCATGCTTGCAGGTGTGCTGAGGCAGGCAGGGGTGGGAAGGGTGTAGGTGGCCATCAGGCTGTAGGCAATCCTCCCCATCTGCAGCCCATCAGTGGCTGCCAGTAAATCAACTATAACAGAGCAAGTGGAATCTTTTCAGATTGAAAGGAAGATCAAGGTGTTTTAACTATGTGATTAAGGTGAGTTGAGGTATTTCCTTTGAGAGGAGAGGGTAAGGAAACTGGCTGGCTCCTTTTGGTTGTAGGGTAAGCCATGTTACATGAGGCTGAGAAGAAAACAGAAATCCTGTGTTGTCAGAACAAAAGCTCAGCACCTAGGCTACCTTATGTCTTTCCTTGCAAAAAGAAGACCTGCCTATGTGTGTCCATCCCAGGTAATGAATCTCTTAATGTGTTTTAATTTAAAATGCTGATGGAACTGGAAAACTTTGCCTTATTTTGTTCTTCTAAGGGGTCTTTGTAGAAAGTCTTGGGTGATACATCATGAAAAAGGGTGTTTCTGTTTTTTTGCTATAGGCTTTTCTTAACAAAAGCAGTATAATATATCCTGTTTAATGTTATATTGACTTACCGTAACAGACTGCCTGTTAAGTGTAGCTGGAATGGAGTCATTACACTCTCTATCAAGTTTCAGAATGTAGTAACCTTCAGTTATGTCCACAGAGACTTGTTTTTCAAATGACAGAATAATTTATCTAAGAACACTAACCAGATTCATTGTGCTTTAGTTCCACAATCAGAAATAACTAAGCTACCCAGAGCAAAAACATTTGACCAGCTATGAAATTTTCACTCTTTAAAGTCCAGCCTAAATGCCTTTACAGTGCTTATTCTATGAGCCCCCTTGCTTAAAAGCATATTACAGGGTTATTGTTGCAGTATTTCTCTTGAATGATGAGTATTACTCAAAATGACAGTGCATCAGTGTCAACTGCTGCTATGCTCTCAGCATTTCTAAGTCTTTTGGAAATATACTAATAGAAAACTTGGGCAGTGTGTGTATGTTGGGAAAGTATGAAAGGGGTAAAGGAAATTGGCTCACCAAAACCATTTCACTTTATTTTTAAATGCAAATCTGAAGAATGCCTCCTGCAAAATAGTGGTTTCCTGGATGCCATAAATCTTTCTGCGTTGGCAGTCTGTCTTAATTGTTCCTAGCTTTGAATTGAGAGTATGTACTCTTAATAGCATTCAGTAGGGATTTTATTTGTCTTCACAAGAGAGGTGTGCAGTTGAGTCAGCAGCCTGTGCTCAGCAGAGATGTATACATGCATAGCTTTTGTCATAGCCACGTTTCACAAGCCCAGGGCTGTTTCATAGCCCTCCACAGCAAGCTGTGATGATGTACTGTGTTTCTGGAAGCAAATGTGTGCCGGAGATGGAAATTTGTGTGGTAGCTTGAAGAGGTAGACTTCAAAACAGATGAGATGATCTGGGAAATACGCCCTTCTCATTAAAGTTGTGACAGCTGCAAAAGTAGATGAATCCCCACACCTTGTGTGGAGTGCTTTGTGCTTTGCACAGGAAAAGTGCCACAGGGAGAGGTTTTGATCCTCCCACTAAAGAAGCAGCAGAGCTTGCACTGCAAAAGATAGGACACAACAGGGACACATCTTTGAGGAGAGCAGGGTTGTGTTCATACTGCAGAAGGTATTTAGATTGTCCCTCAAATGGGTGAAGCTGTTTCAAGACTTTTCAGTAAGTAGGATACTTCACAATTCCTTGATCCTAAGGAAGAAGTTATCAGTCTGTCTCCTCAGTTTCTCCTCTCCTACAGTTACTGGGGTGACCACAATGTTTGTGGGGAGCCCTTTCCTCTCTTTTTTGAAGTGATGGCTTCTTTTCCCAGAAAGACAAGCAGCCAAAAGCCTGGCACACCAATGCTGTGGCATCAGCAATGCAGACAGACATGCCCCATCCTCTTTTCCCTGGGTTGCTCTCCTGCTCGTGCAGCCACCTTCTCTGCTCAGCAGTAGGATGGCCCTAGATGTACCTCCTTTGATTTGGTATGAGGGTGAGGGAGACAAGCAGCATGGGGTTTGGTGGAGGACTGTGAGTTTTCTTTTGCCGACATGTTTTGAAACCCACACCACGCTTTATTGTCTTTACAACCTTGCCTGCAGCCCTGCAAGGCCTTGCTTCCAGCACGGTGTTCACGTACCTGGCAACGGGATGGGAGTGATGATAAGAATGACTGTGCTGAAAATCCCTCCATCTTCTGGTCCAAGAGACATTTAAATCTTAGAGTAAGCTAACTTGTACCACCTTTTGCACACATCATTCTTATTTTCAGTAGACTGCCCTTTGTTCATGCACATCCATCCTTTTAAGCTCTCTTGAGAGCACAAACCCAAGGAGCAGTCTACAGTCATTTATCAGTGTGTGAAAGGTGCTGAAATTAAATGTATATTCCATAATGTGCTATTCAAGTCAGGAGTGGGCTTTGGTGTAATGGTTAAGGCAAAGAGCTCAGTAGGAGTCAAAGAAAAGTTAAAAGTTAACAAAGCCAAATAAAGATACTTGAATATTCCATCTTAAGGCTATAAACTAATTATTGAACATAGGAGGTCAGAGAAAAATGTTTCCCAGTGCAGTCAGTGAATAATTATCGATTAGGAGTGTTATAACTTACACAGTGATGCCAGAGATGGTGTTTGTCTAGAGCAGACATTAATCTCCCGGCAGTGCAGTGCTCTTGTTCTTTGTCTTCTGCAGTAGCAAGAAAATTGACCAAATGCCCTCCAGAACATCCATATTCTGAGTTCAGTCGTTTGTATTGCTATCGCATGTAATTATTGCTTATGGTATTGATTTCTTTAAAGGTCTTTCAGTCAGAGTTAACAGCCCTCTTGTATTGACCTACTTACAAACTTTGTTTTAGACTCTGGGCTGCCATGCAGCATCTGGTGTGCCATCTGAGAATCTACCTTCTTTCTTCTCAGACCCTATAGATTAATGACAGCAAGGTCCCTAATTCTCAATTACGTTAGCACTCCTTCTTGCAGTTTAAAGAGAGGGGTGAGGAAGGCAGGGTACTTGGTGTTCTCAGCCTGGCTTCTTTTATCGTTGAAAGCAGGGAAGTTTGAGTCCCCACCCCTGTGGGACTTCATTAATACTTCTCCCAGGTGAACTTAGCCCCTCACAAAGGGTTCTTTGTATTTTGTCTTTAACCAGCTCTTTGTTTGGGCAGATATCCAGGCCAGTAAGAAAAAAATGTCAATATTCACTGTTGAATCAGTGGCTTTTTCCTGCTATAAGTTTCTAAAGAGAGTTTCAGAGACAACATGGTTATAATTGGACATAGAAATAATGCGTGTGTGTGTGTGCATATGTGCATGAGAAAGGAGTACAGAATTTACAAATCTCTTTCAAAGAGGAATAGAAGGACAGTAGGGGCAGTAGGAGCATTGTGTCATTAGTTTTTTTAATTGTTTTAATTAAAGAACATAGAAGCCTCAACTGCTTTGCCCAAATGGATTTGGGTCTTGCTGAGCAATTGCAATTCTTACTTAGAGTACTTGGTAAGATGAAAATAGCCAGAAGTTGCTATGGCAGGATTCAGACTGCTCGTTCTGTGGGATTGACTGCGACTACCAGCAGCAGATCTGCATTTGCTCTGCCTGCAGCAAAAGTTTTCCTGCTGCTCTGAACCACTGCATATAGATCAGGTGTTAAAGCCTTAATTGGCTCAATTCTGTATGTTTGTCTTCTATTTGGGCTGACATCCCAGAGAGCCTTGCGCTGGTAAAAATTTCTAGAGAAAGACTGAAAACAGGGAGCTTTAATGTGAGCTTGTTCCTGGGCTTGCAAAGATAGAGGACATGTGCAGCCATGTAGGACTCACTAGTATCGTTTTGTCTCCCATTACCCTGATATCTGAGCATCTATAGCTTTGATGTAGTTATTCTCCTAATGCAGAAGGTACAGAAATACTGTTGTCTTCATTCAAATAGTGTGGCACTAAAGCAATCAGTCACATCCAATTTCATCAAAATATTTCACTGCTGAACTCAGGAGAGGACAACAGCAATTTAAATCTTGGACTAGAGTTCTACCTGCCAGGCCAGACTTCTTCCTCTAAAACACTTTATAAGTGGTTGTCTTATCCTGTATGTGTTTCATAGAGGTTCCTCTTCCTTAATCACAGAATCAACCAGGTTGGAAGAGACCTTTGAGATCATCAAGTCCAACCATATCTACCGTATCTAATCAACTAAACCATGGTACTAAGTGCTTCATCCAGTCTTTTCATAAACACCTCCAGGGACATTGACCCCCCACCATCCCCCTAGGCAGCCCATTGCAAAATGCAGATATTAATCTAAATACATTCGTTTCTCCTGGTAAATCTGTGTCATCTCTAGTTATGAAAGTGTAGGTGGAATAAGAAAGTGCTATTGCTAGGCTGGTTTTATCCTCTGAGTTTGAATAGACCACCTTCCCTGGGAAGACCCTCCTAAAAGGAATGGACTGCCTGGGGAGGTGGTGGAGTCACTGTCCCTGGAGGTGTTCAAGAGGGGATTGGATGTGGCACTTGGTGCCATGGTTTAGTCATGAGGTCTGTGGTGATGGGTTGGACTTGATCTTTGAGGTCTCTTCCAACCTTGGTGACTCTGTGATATCTGAGCATGTGATAACTTTAATTGTTTTTCCCCCTCCTCCTATGGGGAGAACATACAACAATCTTGGGAGACAACCGTGATGCTTTGTTATTCTGGCACTGAACTGAGACCCATCAGTGGCAGATCTTTCTCTGAAGAGCCAAAGAAGAGGAGGAAAAATAAATTTAAAAAAGACCCAAACAACTTGCCTTTACTTCATCTTACCAGAATGTAAACTAAAGTGAATCTTTGATGTTACATGCACAGATGTTGTAGTCGACATATCTCATGGCAAGCGCCAAGCGAGAAGTGACGGAACGGCAGGAAGCCGAGTAGACCACAAACATCTAACGCTATGAGGATGGCCCAGAGCAGAAACCTACACAAACACAACTATCTGCCTCCATCCTTAATTAAAGCCGTGCTTTCCAAGATATGAGAGGGAAGAAAATCAATGCTGCACTTGGACTCTGATTTTTTTCAGTTGTGGTTATTGATGCCGAAGTCTGATTCAGGGCCAGTGGTGAAGGCACTGGCACCCGCCCAGAGAGAGCTGCATTTATTGCAGCCTGCATGCAATAAGCTGTGATATTTGGGATGCTCTTTAAAGACTTGCAGCTTTTTGGATAACCAAAGAGCTAACATGTGTCAGTTGTTTGCCCATGAATTTAACCATTATTTTATTAGCTAGACAGATGCTCCTATTTCACAATTTATTAAGCTTTCTGTTCCTGGGGAATCTGTGAGCAGGGAGGATGCCTTCCACTCCTCATACAAATAAACGTTTGCAGAAAATTATTTTAAAGGCTGTTTGGACTTAATCAAAGACTCTTGACTCCAGATTTTGTGCTCAGTGTTAAAGTGGAGTTTAAATCAGCCAATTCTTGCCTATTATATTCATATTTCAGGTTGGGGATTTGAATGTGAAGTGTTATAGAAGAGTCAGTTGTATTGTAAAGGAGTTGAAGCAGGAAACTATACACAGAGGTTTGAAGGGAATCATTACATGAGAAGTAAGAGAAATTGTGGATGTCTGTACTCAGTAAAATACACCAAAAATAACCCCAAAGCCATTTCTTTATGAGCCTGCAGTGCTTTCTCTTGCTGAAAACTGACTGCATGTGTTTGCACAGTCCTCCCATGAAAATGTGTATTCCATCTTCATGTAGCTCATTTAATTCTCCTTTTGAGTCCCAAGTGGCTTTGGGAGCAGCGTCTCATACCGTGTTAGCAGCAGCTCTCCTTCCTCTGAGTGACTTCTGGGGCAACGCTTGATCTTACAAGCTTAAAATTCTTACTGCAAGCACTGATGCAGCAAACTCCAGTGGAAAAGTCTGGCTGGAACAAACTCATTTCAAATGCAGTAATAATGCTCACAGGTGATTTTATTTTTTTTTCCTCATGCTCTTTTTCCACTGCCTGAGTGCTTCCTTGCATGCTACCAGAACAAGATGCTAGCATGCTGAATAAGTGCTGGGTTAGGAACTGGCTGGAGGGCCATGCCCAGAGAGTGGTGATGAATGGTGCCACATCCTGTTGGAGACCAGTCACTAGTGGTGTCCCCCAGGGATCAGTTCTGGGCCCCATCCTATTTAATATCTTTATTGATGATCTGGATGAGGGCATTGAATAAGTCATCAGTAAACTTGCCATTGACACCAAGTTGGGTGCAGATGTTGATCTGTTAGAAAGTAGAAGGGCTCTTCAGAGGGACCTTGACCGGCTGGACAGATGGGCAGAGTCCGATATGATGACATTCAACAAGTCCAAGTGCTGGGTGCCACAACAATCCCATGAAGTCCTACAGGGTGGGGTCAAGTGGCTGGAGAGCAGCTAAAGAGAAAGGGACCTGGGGGTACTGATTGACAGCTGGCTGAACATGAGCCATCAGTGTGCCCAGGTGGCCAAGAAGGCAAATGGCATCCTGGCATGTATCAACGATAGTGTGGCAAGCAGGAGCAGGGAAGTCATTGTGTCCCTGTACTCAGCACTGATTAGGCCACACCTTGAGTCCTGTGTCCAGTTCTGGGCTCCTCAGTTTAAGAAGGACATTGAGACTCTTGAACACGTCCAGAGAAGGGCAACAAAGCTGGGGAGAGGCCTTGAGCACAAGCCCTATGAGGAGAGGCTGAGGGAGCTGGGGTTGTTTAGCCTGGAGAAGAGCAGGCTCAGAGAAGACCTCATTGCTCTCTACGACTACCTGAAAGGTGGTTGTAGCCAGGAGGGGGTTGGTCTCTTCTCCCAGGCTGTCAGCACCAGAACAAGAGCCAGGGGAGGTTTAGACTCGAGGTGAGGAGAAAGTTCTTCACTGAGAGAGTTGTTAGCCATTGGAATGTGCTGCCCAGGGAGGTGGTGGAGTCACTGTCCCTGGAGGTGTTCAAGAGGGTATTGGACGTGGCACTTGGTGCCATGGTTTAGCAGTCATGAGGTCTTGGGTGACAGGTTGGACTTGATGTTCTTTGAGATCTCTTCCAACCTTATTGATTCTATGATTCTGTAAGAATGAGTTGCTATTTCTGGTGGATGTAGTTGGGTTCTATTGACTGCATCTTTAATGCTATCACCATTGTCATCGATACATGCCTTTAGCTTTAGATGATTTGGTATTGGCAGTGGATTACACTGATTTTTCCAGGCTTAAATAAAGAGCTTAAAATAAAAAGCTCAGGATGGTAGGAGAATGCCCAATGTTTTTGGTCCTAAATATTCCAAAAATGTCTATAACAAGCAGTGTGCAATCTGTCAAGAAATGCAGCACAATAGCTGTGACATGTTACTTGTTAATCATGACTACTAGCATCTCTGTGTGGGGGAATATGTTTCATATCTGTATTGCTGGGAGTGTTCCCAGCGGGGAGTTGGAGGGGACATGCTTGGGACAATGCACTGTTTCTAATCAGCTATACAAATGTTGGTGAATGGCAGCAGATTTATCATCTGAAATTATTCCCTTCAAGTATTTTTTTTTTTCATTGTTGTAATACCAGGAAACTAGTCTCCTTTTTTCCTTTCTCTCTCTCTTTTTTTTTCAAACACTTTATTGAAATCATCTGGTTATACTCTACCTAATAAAACAGTAGTCTATGGCTGCTGGACTTCCTGTGAGAAAGAAGAATTAATCAGATATGCAGAGACACTATAAAGGGGAATGGAAGTCCTATCAGTTGCTGTAGCATAATGGAAAAAATCTTGGATCTGGGTGTCCAGTGGGTGTAAGATGGTTTAAGCACAGGTCTGGTCACTGGAGCCATATCCACTTTCCCCAGCTGAAGATGGCGTATTTGTGTTACAGTTGCTCATAGACTCCAGACAAACAAGCAGAAGTTCTGGTACAAATGTTTCAGAAGTTATTTTATTTCCCTTGCAGTCAGCAAAAGCAACGTTTGGAAGCTGTTCTGGGTGGAAATCATCCCAAATGAGAGGCTTGAACGCAAGCAGCCTATTGTCTGCTGCTTACCCAGAGCGTCTTGCAAGGAAAGATGTGGTGCATTGTGGGCACTTCAGAGATGCGTGTGTTGAGCCATCTTGGATGGCTTGTTGTCTGGTTTGTGCATAGAGCAGCTTTGGCTTTGCTGTACACCAGTAGGAACTAAAGAATTCTTTCCCAAGTCTGAAAATGAAGAAGTAAAGAGCTGCCATTCAGGATGTCTGATTTTTGCCCTGTGGAAGCAAATAATGGCTTGCCCACATGTCACTGGCTGCCTGAAACTCCAGGATGCTCCACAGCGATGCAGAGAGCCCTATTTCTAGAGCCACTTGGATAACTTTGGTCTGTTTGAATCAGAACAAAACTCCCTCTCTGGAGATATTCAAAACCCACCTGGATGTGTTCCTGTGTGATCTGGTATAGATGATCCTGCTCTGGCAGGGGGGTTGGACAAGATGATCTCTTGAGGCCCCTTCCAACCCCTAACACTCTGTGTATTAGCAAAACCTTTCCTTTGTGGTCGTTGGGCATATGCTATTACAGTTGTCTAGTTGCTATAGTATCTAACAGCTCACTAATCACGCACTAAGTGACATGGCTAATACATACCCTGTGTGTTTCTCATTTGGGGACAAATATCTGTTTACTTTTTCAATTTTAGAGAATTTCACCCAGCTCCAACATTCTTCAGCTGCTCTGTGTCCTGTGAAAAAACAGACCAGGTTAAAAATGCCTTATTGCTCTCTCTGAAGAGCTTTTTTTGTTTCAATGGATGAAGAGGAAAGTCAGTAAAATCAGATTGGTCCATGCTTTTATGCAGGCTATTTCTTTCCTTCTGAAGAAGAAGATAGGGAAAAATATTTTGCTTTTCCAAGAGCCTGCAGGTTAATTTCTAAGAGTGTGTACACCATCAGTCTGAGCTTCCTCCTCTCCCCATTACCTCTTGGATAAAGTGAAAATGCTTGCAAGAAGGCAAGAAACTCATAGAGTCCAAAATTATGAAGGCTGTGAGACCATGAGGAGACCGAGCTGCAAGGCAGACTGATATGGGAAAATGTAGTGTCTGGCAGCGAGATAACAGGACTTGTGGTGTCTGTGGCCAGATTGGTTTTGATGAATGACCAGCTTAGTGGTGTTGTCTCTATGACTCACTTCTTAGCTATCTAAAGAGGTCCCAGCTAAGCAGCGCTCACAGTTTTACACTCAACAGTTTTCTCTCTCCCGCTGTGAATTCATGGCCGGAAAGCACTTGAATTAGCTCTGTCCAGGGTAAAATTTTGGTTTGGAAGGCTTGGTTTATATCAAAAACATATTTTTCCTGTTTGCAAGAAAAGAATTTCCAAAAGTCTTTTGTAACATCGATCTTAAGTAAGCAATAGATAATGCGGTGCACTGTCTCCTGCTAGTACTTGTCTTCAAAGGCAAGAGCACTTTAAAGCGTAGCAACCAATGGGCCATTCGCTCATTTGCACCTTTCTGGAGACGCATACATTAACAGTCAGTCTGGAAATGTCATGCGGTCATGGATTCTTGCTTTGAGCTTATTTTTGCGTTATTTATTCCTTACCCAGGCCAGGCTGGCAGCTGTCTTGGGAGCTGATTACTTAATTCTGTGGTTCCCAGACAGAGAGAGCAGCCTTCCTGGCAAGCAGGTCACTGTGGAGGGAAAAGTTCAGGGATTTCTGTGACTTCACTGCGAGGCAGAAAATGGTGAATAAATGGGTCACCTCTTTTGGATGCTGGCAGCAGGATGCTCTACTTTGGGTGTGACTACTTCGAAGTGTGTGTGTGGGAAGTCTTTCATGCGCCACAAAGCCCTGTGAGTGAGCCCTTATTGTAGCCTTCTAGTATCTTAAAGGGGCTTACAAGAAAGCTGGGGAGGAACTTTTTAGTATGTCAGGTAGTGACAGAACTAGGGGGAATGGAACAAAAATAGAAAAAGGTAGATTCGGATTGGATGTTAGGAAGAAGTTCTTCACCATGAGGGTGGTGAGACACTGGAATAGGTTGTCCAGGGAGGTGGTAGAAGCCCCATCCCTGGAGGCTTTTTAAGGCCAGGCTGTGTCTCTGAGCAACCTGATCTAGTGTGAGGTGTCCTTGCCCATGGCAGGGGGGTTGGAACTAGATGATCCTTGAGGACCCTTCCAGCCCTAACAATTCTGTGATTCTATGATGGTTACTGTGAAAAGCCTCATGTTTGGTGGATCTGTCTAGAAGTCTAATGGTTTGCCTGCATGATGACATTCAGGCAACAAAATCCAGTGCAATTAAGAATATTAGGCTGCACTGCCTTGTAGTTACAGCAAGACAGTTTCTGCTCTGGATGAAAGTAGCTGCCCAGAGGTATAATGCGGTCTTAACTCATCCACTGTGAACCCGAAATGATTTTGCTGAGTGTCCCTGCATAGCTGAAGAGAGGTAAGATGGATAAGCAGATGAAAGAAAGTGCTGAAGATTCCCCTGTGATCATCTGAATCCAATCCAATCCCCACCCAACCTTCCCCTCAGACCTGGAGGCCACTCCCATTGCCCTGCCTCAGAAGGTCGCCTTCACCCTGCTCATTGCAGTTGTGGAATTGCACGGATGGGTTTTATGGTTAAGTTGAAGTCCCTTATGCCCCCGTGTGAATTTTGCACATAATTTTTCATACTCTTGAACTATGTCCACAAGCCTCTGGGTGCCAGTAAAAATCTCTGTGGTTTTTTTGGTGGTTTGTTGTTTAATTTTTTTTTTCCCCCATTACTATTTTTTTTTCCTTTCTAATTGCACGAGGGTTTGTTTCTGATTTGCAAGGGTTAGGAGGAGAGGCAAGCTACAGTCCTGCTATAAGCCCTGTGCATTTTTATATGACTTTATTTAATAGCACCCTGACAAGTATTTACAGTGCTTTGCCTCCTGCACACACACAAGCAAGATAAAATATCTATGGAGCACTATTAACGCTTATATCTGAATTCAGGCTGGTTCCCCAGGCTGTTAGGGACAGAAAGGCAGGCAGGGCCCTGAAGCTTGGGATGTGACCCTGCTTTTATTAGTTATTTCATATCTTCTTGAAGACAAAGTGGGGTTTGGCATATGGGTGACATCTGACTTTTAGATACCAGAGATGGCACAGCTAACACAGGGATCTCCTCCTGCTCAAGGCAGTCAGTGACCAGAGAGGAGGACTCTGACTCTAGCCTGAGATCAATCTGCCTTCTGCACCCTGAAAGGAGGAGAGGTTTTTTGAGACTCCTCCTAAGCAGCCATCTATGAATCTGCTCATAAGCAGGACACAGTTAATGGTGTGTATAGAAAATGGCAATTCAGGCAAGTAATGAATAGAGGTTTCTATTTGTGTACATCACAGTTCTTCTCTAGCCAAAGTCACCTACCAGGAGCAACCACACTGAATCAGATGAAACAACTGAGATGGGGAAACTGCTACTGTAGGCAACGGAGGGAGGTGTTTTATGCTTGGAAAAAGGGTTCTGGGTAGAAATATTTAATTGTGGCTTTTGGTGTGGGCTTAGGACTGAGTCCCATTCTGGCATTCTGAAGAGCTTTCTTCAGTATGTTGCGGAGATCCATCTTCTTTTTTCCACATTATTCCCTGGGTTTTGGCTCTTTATCTAGAGATGGTGTTGTGACAAACTTTTGAGTGATTAAAGTTACATCTTCCTTTGTACAGTAAATTACTTAAATCTCTGTTTAAGGAAAATTTCCCCTTTTTATCAAACATGCCCAGCCAGAATCCAAGTTTGATTCTCTGCCATGGATTTGGTACACAGGGGCTCCCAGAACATGAGAACATGCTGCTCTTTCCTCACTGTCATGGGCAGTAACTCTACTTTTGGTGCTGTACTTGTCACAGTGTTTTTGTCCCTTGGTCTTCAGATAAAAACATATCTATTTGCTAGCAAAGGCATTGTAGATACCCTTCACACTAGTTGGTTCCACTTAAATGCCTCTGAAATACTGCAGAACAGAGAAATATCTCTTGTTTTGTGTCCTTTTAGACTAGAATTAATTTTTGCCCAGGGAGATATCCTTTCTTATCTCTATTTAATGAAGGTGGGTCTGAATTTAAACATGCAGAAGTCAAGTGAACCCTCAGGATGAGGATATGAAGTGACTTGTAGCTGAGACTTTTCTTTCCCCACTTTTTGTTCAACCAGTTCCAGCTCCCACATTGTTTCATTCCCCAAAAGAAAAGCTCTGGAACATGCAGTGTCACTGGCTTGGGGAAGCAATGCCTGTTTGCTCCCTGATCAGACAGGGATGTGTGGAAGTAGGGATAGTACATTGTTTGTTGCAAAGCAGAGATCTTGAATATGATTTCCTTCCTTCCTACTATCTTGTGTGGAGGAGAGCAACACAAACCAAGTGAAAATGCACCATAAAACCAACCAAGGAAACGTTCTGCAGTGTGCTCTCAACCATGGTGTCCAACATCCAAAACTGTCAGTATTTCACTGTTTCCCTTGAATATGGCCACAAAACATTTTCCACTGGAATATCTTGAATAAATTAGTGAGTGAGATTGCTCAGAGAAAGCAATCACTGACCTTAGGGCAAGATGCCCTCTAATGCTGTGGAGTATGACAGCCAAGGATGATGGGCTAGCCTCCATGCATCTGGCCCTGCTCCAGCCTCCTCCTCTCCTTCAAGGGAAGGAGAAACTTTAGGGATATGCCACGTACATAGCAGGATCAGCCCACAGTGTACAGATTGTCTCCACCTGCTGCCCTGGGGAGCCATGTTATGCAAAGGGGGTGTACAGTCATCTTTGCTTCCTCTGCCTGGATTTTGCACTGTGTAGCTCATCCTGACCTTCAACTCTGCTCATCTTTCCTTCGCTAGCTTGTTTTCTTCTCTTTGGCAATTTCCTGAGTACACTTTAGTTGACTCTCCTTCTTTCTCTTCTTCAGTCTCCTGGCTACTGTTCATCTATTCTTCATGTACAAACAAAAATAAACAATTAGAAAGTGGTACAATTCCAGGTCAGAGCTCAGCTAATACTTTCATCTTCAAAGGCTGCAGCTATCTAGATGAGGAGCTGCTAGTCATGCCCAACTTGAGATTCTTTTGGCACCAAGGCAGATGTTTTTGTCTACTGGACAGGTTCCTGGGTTTTTCTCCTCGGGTTCAAAGACAGGGCTGTTACCCCTAGAGCAAATCACCGCTTGGGCATTATTCAATGTGAATAATTTTGCCTCTGTGCAAGACCTTTGTTGCTAGAATGAAATAATCAGCTTCATTTGTTGGGGATTTTTTGTCTTCCAAGAAGAGGGTAAAAGTAAGGTCTGGGTGTGTTGTGCACATTTGGAAAGAGGTCATTCTCTGTGCTGTTTCAAAGAGGTAATTATGATTGTAGCATATAAATCATGGGGGAGGCATAGGACTGTCCTCTCCTAATGGGGCTTTTTGCAAATGAGTGCTGATTATTTGCTTCCTGATGGTGTAATTGTATCTGGTCTGAACTTACCATACAGATAGCATACTGCTATGGTTATGTATTTGCCTCTCTGAGGCTGCCAGATACATGCAGCATGTGTGAGCTGACCTCTGGCAGAGGCTCTACAATTGTGTTTTTTTTTACTTTTAATCCCATTTCCACGCAGTGTATCACTAACACAAAGTTTACCACCTGAACTACCTCAGCAGGACAGAGGACAGTGGTGCTAGGGTATAACACTTCCTGGGGGAGGATGTTTTGTCCAGTTCTAGTGTGAGCAACACTGACATTGTGAAAGGGTCCACTAGGTTCTAAGCCAAAAGCAATGACTTAAGTGTTGTATTAATAGACTCATAATTGTTAATGACACTTTAAGGATTAGGCACAATATGGCTCAAGTCTGAACTTCATAAAGAATCTGGGAGCAAGCTGGCAGAGATCAGTGGTGATTGGAGTATCATAAAAGGAGCTGGCTCTGTGATGCTAAATGATGGTTGCTTACACAAAAGAGCAACGCCAAGGAAAAAGCTGAACTGTTTGGCTCACAATATTTCCTCCCCTTACAAACAGAGGAAGCAGTGGCTTTGGGATTAGCAACACTCAACACAGCACAAGAACAATACTATCTGTATTTTTGGCTATAGGGAAAATTATCTATTTGTTGGATTTCTCTGTGGAACTAGCAGAGAAATCAACCTTAAGTCAGGTCCCATTAAACCCATCAGCTCCAAGACTGAGTAGGTCTTCCCTTCTGGTTGATAAGTCCACACCAAGCAGTCCTCTATTGTGCCCACAGTAGGCTCATGTTCCTCTCATGCATTTGCAAACAATTTGGCTATGAAGCAAGCAGGGCAGGGGTCCCTTTGGTTATGGTTGTTCTGATTTTCACTGAATAATTGAAAAAAGACTAAGAGGGAACCCCGGGTTAGGATATTGGTTAGGCCACTCAATTGGAAGTGTATATACTGGCATCCAGGTCCTGGAAACTGTGGTGTTACTTAAATACAGAATAACTACTTAGGCTAGACTGTCAGGTCTTGCTGTGATGGCAAGTTACCCAAATAGGAACCTAGTGCATGTGGCCATTTTTAGATAACAAAAACAAAACAAAAACTTCTTACAGTTTGTGTTCCTGAGCTGTTTAGGAAAGCATACTTCAGACTCCTGGGCATCTTACTCAAGTCACTTTGATATCATAGACTTCTTAGGGTTGGAAGGGACCTCCAGGACCATCTAGTTCCAACCCCCCTGCCATGGGCAGGGACACCTCATGCTAGATCAGGTTGCTCACAGCCACATCCACCCTGACCTTGAAAACCTCCAGGGATAAGGCTTCTACCACCTCCCTGGGCAACCTGTTCCAGAGCCTGAACACCCTCATGGGGAAGAACTTCTTCCTAACATCCACTCTGAATCTACCCTTTTTTATTTTTGTTCCATTCCCCCTAGTTCTGTCACTACCTGGTACCCTAAAAAAGTCCCTCCCCAGCTTTCTTGTAGGTCTCCTTAAGATACTGGAAGGTCACGATAAGGTCTCCTCAGAGCTTTTTCTTCTCCAGACTGAACAGCCCAAACTCTCTGTCTGTCCTCATAGGAGAGGTGCTCCACCCCTCTAATCATCCTTGTGGCCCTTTTCTGGATGTTGCTCATCTTGGCATAAGGCAGGAATTCAAAGCAAATGTTCCTAAATTTCAAGCTAATACTCTAAGTAGGGGACTAACTCTGCAGAAAGGTGTGTTTGTTTTTCTTTGTTGTTCCCAGAGGAGAAAGGGCACAGGGAAGAAGAAAACATTTGACAAAGGGATATGGAAGGGAACTGGACAAAGGAAACCCTTTGTTTGGTTTGATAATGGTTAAACAAGAGGACAGTCTCAAACTGCACCAGGGGAAGTTTAGGCTGGAGGTGAGGAGAAAGTTCTTCACAGAGAGAGTTGTTAGCCATTGGAATGTGCTGCCCAGGGAGGTGGTGGTCCCTGGAGGTGTTCAAGAGGGGACTGGACGTGGCACTTGGTGCCATGGTTTAGTAGTCATGAGGTCTTGGGTGACAGGCTGGACTTGATGATCTTTGAGGTCTCTTCCAACCTTATTGATTCTGTGATTGGTTTGGTGTGGGTTGTTTTCCCTATTTAATCCTTCCAGATACAGACAGCATTCCCTAGTAAAATTCACATAAAGATTCTGCCCATCTAAAGAATAATATTATATTGCATCATTTGTAAATTGAGGAACTCTGTGGTGCTGTTACAAAACCCCCATGGATATCCATTAGATAGTCAAGCAACACTCTTTCTACCATTCTAGAACGAACTGGTATTAACTTTGTTGTGGACTTTATTCAGCTACAAACTTTCAGAGCAGGTTGTTTCTATGTTTATGTAATCTCAGTGTCTTTATGCCATTAATTTTCCCATTTTAAGTTTCTCTGACAGCCATAATGTTTAGAGAAGGGATTAGATTTAAATCTGTGAGTTGAGGTTTGGGGGAGATGTGGCATCCAGTTAGCCCCATTACTTTTACATAGCTGGCCTACCCCTCAAAGGGCCTTAGTCAGATCTGCCTAATTTCAGGAACTTTCAGCCCTACCTTCCCATCACACTGACAATTGTGAGTGTAATTTCTGCCCACTTTACCATCTCACACTGGATAGGGATAACACACTTTCCCACATGCTTGATGAGCCCCGATCTTTGCACACTGCCTTTACAGTCCACCCAGTCTGGTCACCTGCTGTTGCTGACTGATGTTGGATACTCAGTTTTCCAGCATCACAGTTTGCTGGAGACTCAGGGTCAAGTGCTCAGGAGCATTAATCAAAATGCAAAGTTGCCTCAGTCCATCTCTGAAGTGATCCTTGTTTGTAGCTTCACACAGGCAAAGAGCTGTAGGAGATAGAGTTGAGCAAGGTCGGTGTTAGCCTCTGCAGTGAATGATTTCAGCAGCTTTATGAGATCAAGCCTTGCAATTTGAATCCTGTAATCATGCATCATTGTGAAATCAAGCATAATATCCCCACATTTGTGATTGGTGGTGTGATGGAAAAGGTACTCAGCAATACACTAGAAATTGCCTGGCTTTGTATGCAGGTCCCAGAATCTTTTCCAACTCTTCACACATCTGTATTTTTCTTGCAACCAGACCATGTGGTTGTATGCAATCCAGGAAGGAAACTTTTCCATGGGCAAAGGTAGTGTGTGCTGTCTTACCTGTAATTAAAGGGGGGAAAAATGCTACAAAGCAGAAAAGCTTTGCATATTTTGAGGTGTTAGGAAGAGAAGAGGGGAGTACACACCCCCCAAAAAAGTGTCTGCAGTTGTCAGGTGCACATTGCAGTATGAATGTGTTCAAACAATTCAGAGAGTTTTATTGTGCATTCAATTATCCTGGCTCATGAGAAATTTTTGCAAATTAAAGTGAGCTAGTAATTGCCCTCCAAGTATCCCTCAGAGCTGCAAGCAGCACTAAAGGAGGCTTTAATGGCTTGTATGTACTGTATGCCTCTCAGCATGACAGCATGAGTTTGGCTTTGCTGTTGTTATGGTCTATCTCAGTGTGTCAGTAAGTATTGGAAACTGGAGACAGATAAATCTTTCCTTTAAAATATGTAGCTAGAATGAGAGAAACAGAGCCAGTGGAGCACTTTGGAAGCTGTTGTAACTTTTCATATTCACTGGATTAGAAAAAGAGGAGGAAAAAATGGGAGTGAATAAAATGGTACTTTGAGGTACATCAAGATTGTTGTTACATTGTAGTCCATCAGTTCTTATATATAAAGTAATGATGTTCTTCAGAAAATCTGCCTCTTCTCCTCATGTCTCTCCAATGTTTGTACTTTTTATGAAGAGAAGGATCCTAGCATTGCTTCTCTTGTACCTCTCCCTGCCAATGGCACAGGTCATCTATCATTGCCTTCTGGTTTGGAATGAGTACTGTGTCCAGTTCTGGGCCCCTCAGTTTATGAAAGATGTTGAGTTGCTGGAATGTGCCCAGAGAAGGGCAAAAAAGCTGATGAGGGGTTTGGAGCACAAGCCCTCTGAGGAGCAGCTGAGGGAGCTGGAGTTGCTTAGCCTGGAGAAGAGGAGGCTCAGGGGAGACCTTGTTGCTCTCTACAACTACCTGAAGGGTGGTTATAGCCAGGTGGGAGCCAGTCTCTTCTCCCAGGCAACCTGTGACAGAATGAGAGGACGCAATCTCAAGCTGCACCAGGGGAGGTTTAGGCTGGGTTAGTAAGAAATTCTTCACAGAAAGAGAGATTGGCCATTGGAATGTGCTGCCCAGGGAGGTGGTGGAGTCACCATCACTGGAAGTGTTTAAAGGAGACTGGATGAGGCACTTAGTGCCATGGTTTAGTTGATCAGATGGTGTCGGATAATAGGTTGGACTTGATGATCTCAAAGGTCTCTTCCAACCTGGCTAATTCTGTATTCTTCACTTAAGCCAGGCTCCACAGAGTCAGACATCTACAATTCCTCTTCTACACCTTTCATGCTGGGAGAGAATCTTTTGGTTAGATTTTAAAATCCACTGAGAAATATTATGTGCCTATTGATGCCTGAAGGGGACCTCTGAGGACCACTACACATCTTTCAAAACCCATTTATTTGCATATGTGTCTAGAAGGGAACTGAGCTTCTCCTGGAAAACCAAAGCAAATAAAAAAATCCCACTTAACCTCCTAGGAAAGATTTGGGGGTTTTCTGTTTAAAAACTAAGGAAGTTAAAATAAAAAGCTTTAACATAGACAAATCCTGAACTCACCAAAACTTGTTTACTGCTAAAACTTATGCCTAAGCAGAAGCTGTGGCAGAAAACATAGCAGAACCATACAGCACATACTTTAAGGCAATTTACAGTACTGAGAATCTAATAAAGGTGGCTGACAAGATAATTGCCAAATTATATGAATGCATTACCACCACTCACACACAAATGCTCTTTAATTATTTTTTGGCATCTGAGGAAAGGAAGAGAAATGCTGAGTTAATAGACAACATGTAATCCATCTGTGTTTGTTTTGGTGCATCCTGCGTTTGTGGAAGATACCGACAAGAGACGTTGCCTGGGGTACAATGACCTCTGTGCACAGCAAGGGAAAAAAAAGGAATTGCCACTCACTGGACTAATAGAGCAAAAACAAGAGAGTTGCTTGTCTTTGGATTATGACCCGGTCACCTAAAGCATGTGGGAAAAATGTGTGCAGATAAAGGCTACAAAATTGTTAACACTTTTAATTATGTTTAGATTACAGAGCATTATACAACTGGCAGTGTCCATGTTATTGAAAACCTTATCAGCTGCCATTCAGGGAATGGCCCCACTAATAAAGTGCTTTGTGGAATTTCTGCATGTATTTGTGCCTGGTGTTTGTCCAGTCACATCTTGGTGGCTTCCTTCTGAGCTGAGGTATCCATCTGATCCTAATCCCAGCCAACAATTACCATTTTATTCTGTATTGCCCTATCTCTTAGTAATTAAAGAAAATATTTCCTTGCTGTCATTATCATTGCCTGTGTATGCACCACACAGATGAAAATAGGAAAAATACATCTTCTTTAGGCAGTTTTCTGAGGTATTATTCAGCCACTTGTCTGTTAGGCATTCTCAATCCATTTAGAAAATGTCTTCAAATTGCAGCGATATAAAACTCCTTATTAGCATCATTGTCTGATTTCATTTTTGAAATCTTTTCTAAACTGAAGTCAGCAGTCTATTCTGAGAGAGGTGAAGGTAAAACGTTCTTCACTTAGAATACCTTGTTCAAAGCTTGCTGCTTTTGATGGTGGAAACAAAAGGCTTAATGAAAACTGACTTGAGTGAGAATAGGAAATATTGGTCATGCATTTCTTATGCATAGGAGAGAGAGATGAATAAACCTTCCCGTGAAAGGTGTCTCTGGCAGTATGGAATACCTGGGTTATGTGACTCTGTACTTCTCCTTGCTCAATGCATTCAGCATCCCCAAAGTACTCTTTTTCTTATTCTTTTTCTTATATGTGGGACTTGATGATTTCTGAGGTCTTTTCCAGCCTGGTTGATTCTATGATACTCTGTGGAATCAGAGAAATTTGGCAACTTGAATATCTGATTTTGGAGGTTTGGTACTGAGGAGGCCACCAGCCAGGGGTCAGGGGGACTGATATTAGAGTTCAGCATCACTGCTATTGTGAGCAGGGGAAGGGGGCACACTAATGGGAGAAAGGCAGAGCAAGCCAGCATGGAGAAAAGCCTGAAGGACATGGAGTTCATCTTATGACTGTGCCATGGCTTTTAGCAGAGAGTACTCCTTGTCAGTAAAGAAACTGAGATCATGCACACGTGGAGCTTGGAGATACTCAGCATAAATTTATCTGATACCTTCCTATACCTGGCACAACCAGGTTCTTTGGGAGAATAAAAGAGGTAATCCTCTCCAGTTGCTCCACAGAGCTGCAAAGTGATGACAGATAGTAGATATCTGATCACTGAGAGTTGGTTGGAACTCCTTTCCTCCCAGAATCCAAAAGCTTGGATTGCTTCATGGCCCAAATCTATTAGTCTGGAGTTGTTTTTAATTTAAACTGCTTAAATTTTTTTTTCCAGCAGTGCAAGGCAATCACTTCTTCAGTCACCAGCAGCATGCACTTTGGAGACAAGGAGAATATGGGGTAGGCAAAAATAATGGCAGGATTCAGGTAGTTGTACATGTGGAAGAAAACAGAAACCCGGAGGATTTGTGTTCACCACCCCAGCAGCAGGTAACCCCAGAAGACTGCAGCACCTTCAAGCATGCACACAACCAGCCAACTCTCCTTGGTACAAGTTCCCAGCAGCAGATGTAACTGGGCATGCAGACTCATTGCTTCTGCCTGTGATACCCGAATGCAGATGTTTCTATCACACAGCACTTAGTGCAGGTATAGCAGAGGTTCAAGCTACACCAGCTGCTTTGGTGGTGCCTGTTATATATTGGCAAAGTGATGTCTTGTCCTGCTACTCCTCAGCATTTTCCCAGCTGGAGTCATCACAACCATCAGGCTCTACACAAGAAAGCTGCCAACAACAATGTCTTTTTTTCTGCCTAAAAATATTTATTTTTGAAGGTATGAAGCTTCCAAATAAGCCTTCTGTTTGTTCTCAGAGTCAGGCCTATGGGATGGGCCTGCAGTTGCAGCTGTGGACCACACATCTGCTAGCTGCTTGTGCTCAGTCAGCTCTCTGATCAGACCTGCAAGATTTGCCCCTGGCTAAAGCATGTGATGCAACTGCAAGTTAACTGACTACCAAGGTGCTTTTCCTGGCTAGGAATTTTGAGACCAGCTTCCTAGTCAGTTTTGCCATTTTCCGCTCAAATCCCATTTCCACTGCCATCGTTGGCATCAATGGGAAATCTACCTGTGCCTTTGCCAGCATTAGAGCAAAGACTGCAGCTATCAAAAGAGCAAACATCTTTCTGGGTTACAGCAAAGGGATGTGTTTGAACATATTATATTAGCTCCACCTCCAGCAGAGAAGAGTTCATCCTTAAGTTTTTGTGCTCATAAATGTATGGCTGAGTATAAGCTGGTTTTCCAACAGTCACTATCCCTGGGGGTGTTCAAGAGGGGATTGAACGTGGCACTTAGTGCCATGGTTTATTCATGAGGTCTGTGGTGACAGGTTGGACTTGATGATTGTTGAGGTCTCTTCCAACCTTGGTAATTCTGTGGGATAAACATATGCACAACTTGGGCACTATTGCACAGTGACCAATTGCAGAAACTTTACCAAAACATAGGTAATGAAATTATCTCCATTTGCAAGGAGTGGCTCGAGAATTGTCACAGAAGACAACTGTGCCTTAGAAACCATTTTGGTTTGCATGCTCATCAAACTCAGCTGTATTGTGGTTGATGGGAACAGTAAGAGCAGGTTATCCTCCCTAAACCAAACCCATTCCCATTCAGATTCTTTATTTCTCTGTATTTTCAGTCAAAGAGTGGAGGTGACAGGGCTGAGACAAACTTGTCCTTAGTGTGTGAAGAGAGGGGGGAAATAATTATTCAGAATCTTCAGGGTTACTTTAACCATTTTTCTTCTTCTTTTTTTTCTTCTTCCCGCAAGGAATTTCTGCTTTCAAAAATCTATGCTTCCACTGATGGTTTGAATATTCCATATATGTCAACAGACTTTGGTTGAATGTTGCCTTCTCTTTTTGTTTCTTGTTTTGTAGTTTGGGGGGTGGGGAAGGGTTGCTGGTTGGTTGGTTGCTTTGTGGTTGGTTTGTTTGGGTTTTTTTTAATGAGAATTAGGATAAGATCAACAGGCCATGTTTTAACTCAGCAATTTTGTGCATTGCTAGTTTTAAACAACTTTCCAGTTATGAGTGAATCACTTCTTGTTGGCTTTTTCTTATCTCATGGAGACTCTGCATCAGATTTCACCCCTGTGCAGTTAGGAATTTAAACACTCTTTGCTAAAGCCTAAATATGTGCTTAAAACTAAGTGTAAGCAAGTGTTTTCTTGGATATAAGTGACTGTAAGTTCATGGTGCCATTATTTTCTGAAGGGTCACACAGGAGTCACTTTCTTCAAGCACTGCAGTGGTCCTGAGGTCTGTGAGATCTGTGGCACACACAAAGTTAACTTTGGATAAGTGGCTGTGGCACCTGGAGCTTGGTTTCCAGAATATATCTTGTAAATGTAAACATTGTTTCTCATTATTATGCTCCAGTACTTGCTTAAAACATATTGCTTGTGTGAGATTCCTAGCAGAGAGATTTGCTAACAAATTATACTCGCAGTGCAGCAACACCAAAGCAAACTCATTTGCAGGGTAGAACAAATGCACACAAGGTACTACAGACAGCAGCCATCCCGGTTTCGCTGGCAGCATTTCATTTCAACACATTAGTGATGAAAAAACCAGCACAGAGCACAGCAAAAGCTAGGCTAGGATCTGTCCTTGCCTTTGGGGAGAGAGCAAGAATGAATACTTCCTTGGTCTCACAACTGATTTTCTATGTAGCATTCATAATATTTCAAGTAGTTATGCTGCTAGCAGGTAGACTGATTGAAGCTATTTCTGAGCTATTTCTTTTTAGCTGCAACTAATAGGCATAAATATTTATCCTGTAGTTATCAGTAAAATATATTTTTCTGCAAGTCCCAAGTAGCAAACCAATCCTTAATTAGGATATGAAGCAGCTGGTGGCATTCACAGAAACATTTCCCTCTGACAGATAATTCAAAGAGCAGGGAACAGTGCAATTTTCATTTGGACCCTTTCAAAGAAAGAAGGAAGGGAGTTTAAAAATTGTGTTCTACATGCACATTAACTCCCACATTGTTTTCTGTACAAGATTGTAAACAATGCTTATCTGAGAGGCTTTAGAGGCAGTTTGTGTTTCTAATACCACAGGGAGCAATTAAAAATACTGAATGTTAGCCTCGTGGTGGCTCATCAGAAGCACCTCCAGCTTGTGCCCCCCTTCCCCAAACTAAACCCTCTGCAATCACTGGAACTATGTAACCTTTCTGCTGCTTGCAGATTGTTTAGTACAAATTTCATCTCAAATAGTCAGCTCTTTTTTGATGTCTGCCCTTGTGTGGTGCCTGTCAAGAGTTGGAAGGATAGATGGGTGTCAAATAACTACTGTTTGGATCCAAAAGGCTTTTAATAACTGCATTATGATCCCTAGAAACTGCTTAGGGATTCTTTAACAGTAGCTAATGAATGTGTCTTAGTGATGAGAACAAAATAAAGTCAGGGCAGGCTGAACTGTTCCAAATGGTTTGTAAATCCGAAACGCGGCATCGATTTTATTCTTAACTTCATTCAGCAGCTTATAAATTGATGTGCGAATGGGGGTGATAGGAAAGTATGGCTTACAGTCAGCTGTTGTCTCATGCTTTTGAGAGCAAGCAGACTCAAATTCAAAGCATCTGTTGCACAACTAAATGAATTCTGGTTGAAATTTATATCTAGAAAAGTCGTCCGTCGGGACATTTCTCTAGTAAGTTGAATATTTATTTCTGCTCTGAGACAAAATTGCCTCTGCTGTGTGGTTTTGATTTCAGACCATCTGAGGGCCAAATCTCAGTTGCCCTAAATAGGTATAGCTGTTCTCCCTTCTTCTCTTAGAGAAAACTTTGCTTGAGATATCAAGCCATGGGAAAGATGTCTTCTGAGAAGACTTTGGATGACTTTGAGGTGTTCTGTTTTGTTTTGGTGTTTTTCCCTTGTGGAGACCAGGTCAGATTGCAAGTAGAATATAGGCAGAAATTATGCTCTGCTGTGGCTGGTAAAAAGCCCAATTTAAATAGTTTCCTTAATAAAATAATAAAAAAAAACAAATAGGCTGTTCTGGTGCAAGTTATTATTTTGTTTTGCTCAAGTTTCTATTTCCTATGAGCACAATAACATTTCATTAACAACCTAGATGTTTGCAGTCAAGATCGTGCCACTGCACTTCAGTGTGAGTATGAGGGATTCATGGCCCAGTTCCTCATCATGAAGCAGTCAGGCTCTCTGGCTGAACTGACACCCAATATGAGGAAGAATATAAATTCATTCTCTGCCTGGTTCCAGATGACAGAGATTTGGGGGTTGGAAGATTTTTTTGAGACTGTTTTGGGGAGTTGTAGGGATCTTTTAGGAAGAAAATACTTTATTTTTAATATCTCAAGCTTTGATTTTTTTTTTTTTTTCTCCTCTATTATTTTTTTATTCAGTGTCCACACCAAGGTCTTTTGCTCAGCAATTATTTTGCCCTTGAGAAAAAGATGGTATATTGGGCTACTTCCATGGTCTCCCAAAATACCTCCACAGAGTTTCTCCCATCTCATTTATTGCATGCTGGAGAAGGTTCTTATTGGATGAGTTGCACACAGAGAGAGTAGGTGCACACAGAGAGAGTAGATGCACACAGAATCAAAGAATTGTTAGGGTTGGAAGAGACCTCAAGGATCATCTAGTTCCAACTCCCCTGCCATGGGCAGGGACTCCTCACACTAGATCAGGTTGCTCAGAAACACATCCAGCCAGGCCTTAAAAATCTCCAGTATCTCTTTCCATAGCTCATTGCTGATGCCCTGTATCCTGTGGATCTCAGTGATAGTACTGAGACACCTTTATAATGTTAGAATTTCAATACAAAGGGTTGAGGAATTTTAAGGATTTTCAGCCTAACTTTGCTTCTTATTCTTTTGTCTAGCTACTTGGTGCATGAAATAATTAATGTGATTTGGATATCTTTTGAGGAGAAGGTTTTAAGTTCAACTTTCAAACTGTTTAGTTTGTGTATGAGAAATTTTTCCCACTCACTTTACTTTGGGCTATTGGCCATAGCTGTATCCTGGCCAAGTTTTTTTTTTCATGAAACATCAAGAATTTACTGAGTGCATATGTTCATTTTTTTTTTCCCCAGTGGGACCACCTTTCTCCTGCAATCCAGCCTTGAAAAGAAACTTACCACTAAAATGACCTTGACATTTTGCACAGCCTTTCCCATACTTGTGCCCTTGGGTTCTTCAGGAAACCAGCACCAGTGGGGCAGGGTACAAAACTGCAAGTAAAATGCAAGTTTGCAGTTGTACAACTCTTATGTTTATTTGTTTAAATTGTGACTTTTATATAAGTGTTGGACATATGCCAGGAGACAGAATAGAACTGGTTAGCTACTTAATATGCAGAAATCTTTACTACTTCATTAGTGCTGATATTGTGTGCTGGTCTAGGAAAAAAACTTCTGATCACAGACTCACATGTGGGAAACTCAACTGAGGCACTTCTGCCAGGTGCCTACTTATCCCAGGCCCTCAGTAATGAGCAGATGTGACCAGGCTGTGCAGCTGGATGTCTCACTCTTGCCAGAATGGATCCATCACCAGATTAAAGTTCTTTTTTTCAGTATAGATGGAACACACTTAAGTCTGCACTGCCTGCTGGAAAGCTGACACCTTTCATTACTAGTGCCCAGCAAATGTTGGAATGGGCAGGAAAAGTCTGGGAGCTGGTTCTATTCACAAGGTGATTAGAAGGATGTGTCTGGGGGCACTACATAAATAATGTTCCGTGGTAAATCCACATCCAGGGGTAATTTCATTGTGGAGATGAGTCCTAAAGTTTGTCATGTATGAGTGAAGTTGGTTTCTATCAGTTGAGGTCTCTTCTCCCAGGCAACCAGCACCAGAACAAGGGGACACAGTCTCAAGCTGCGCCAGGGAAGGTTTAGACTCGAGGTGAGAAGAAAGTTCTTCACCAAGCGAGTCGTTCATCATTGGAATGTGCTGCCCAGGGACGTGGTGGAGTCACCATCCCTGGAGGCGTTCAAGAGGAGATTGGACGTGGCACTTGGTGCCATGGTCTAGTCATGGGGTCTGTGTTGATAGGTTGGACTTGATGATCCTCGAGGTCTCTTCCAACCTTGGTTATACTGTGACACTGAGGTTGTACAGCAAATGTCTTGTGGAACTGCTTACTTTGCTTCTCAGACCCATCTCCTTCAAATATTTCCTTTCCAATTTCTCCTGAATCCTTGATACTGACACAGGGTGCTGGATTGGTTGTTGAGTACTAGAGACAAAACAGCTTGTTGGGCCTGACTTGATGTAGTGATTTCTCACCCTAAGACATCTGTCCTATTTCTTGATCCTGGTAAAAGTGCTAGCCAGTGAAAAGCAAGATGAAATCTGTAACATTTGTAATGAGATGGTTCTTGGCCACTGATGTCCATGTGTAAGGGGATCAAAACTGTTGTTCTGAGTTTTAAGAACCCACTTCATGCTGTTTTTTAACCAGATGAACCAAATGCACTTTGACTTTTGACAGAAGATAAGCAACCCAGGAAGAATGCAGCCAGTTCTCAGCCCACTGATTTTTCTGGCTTCTCTCTCCCAAGTCTTGTCCTTTGGTATAAGAATTTCCCAGGAAACCTAGCTTTGCAATAGACCAACTGTTTTCTCAGTTAGTCTCAGAGTTATTTACACTATGTAAGATTGCCTAGCTTTAGGCAGATTTTCCAGTGAGGGTGGAGAACTCCAGCTGCTTAGGTCTTTTATGGAGTCTTAAACTAGACAACTGAAAATCACGTAAATGACTTACTCATCATACCTGAAACTCCAGGCTGTGGATTAGTCATTTCAAAGAGCACCACTTCTTTGTTTTTGTCCAGGCTATGCATGGCTACAGTGAGGTTCTTTTGTGTAATCATCTTCAGCACACCCTCTGGGTCCACACACAATGATGTTTGCACACCTCCCACATGCAGGTGGTTATTGTCTGCTTTCTCTCTTTCCCAAGGAAAAAAACTATGAGTTCCTCTGCTTGTTCTAACAGGGTGCTACCTTAATATTAGTGAAAAAGAGATTGCTGAAGAATACTTATGAATGTGAAGCAAATGTTTTCATGGGTTTGAGTTTTATTGTAGCTGGCTAGACATTTTGGACTGAAAGCTAGGTAGAAATGAAATTTGCCTTTAAAATGCACACTGCTGCTTTTTCCATAACTCTTGACTGTGTATACTCTTTGCAGGGGCTCTTGTGAGCATTTTGATTCCTCATTGCCACATTTTACTAGCCAGGGACTGAGATCTACAGCTCAGAGTTGCTATATTATTTTTACTGTCTCCTGCAACTTGACTGATTGCTAGGCAAGGTGTGAATAGAATAGAATTAACCAGGTTGGAAAAGACCTTTGAGATGCTTTCAGGTAGCCCCATTTGTTGATATCTGGACATCATTTTGTACTTTATTGCCCATGGATTAATCCTCCTTGGGTGCTCTAAGTCAGTGGTATACTCCTTTTTCTTTTCAGGAATCTCAACATAATATCATTGGAGTTTGAAACTGATAACTTTCCTTGTTTGGGTAGTGGTGATGAAATCCTTTTTCTATATAGTTTAAAAAACAATAATAAGACCAAGCCCCCCCCCCCCCCAAAAAAAAACCCTACTCTGCTTACAAATGCCACATAAACATTCTGAGTAACAATGGGACAGGTGAAGCAGAATAAGTCATTGCAATTTGAGGAGTTCGTATCTGGTATTTGGCTTGCAGCAGGAATAAGGAAATTCGATGATTTTTTGTCCACTATTTTGTTGAACATTGTCACTAACAATGATAAAAATGACAAGATGACAAGACCACATGTGCACTTAAGGGAAAGGGGGTGGGGAAAGGCAGGATAGTTCAATCTGTAGATTTAATTTTCATGCTCTTGTAGTCTCTAAGGACTTGTATGACTGACAGCTCTAATAGCAAAAATCTGGATTTGAGAGTCTTCCTCCACTGACCCAGTAAGCCTTTGCCAAATCATGATGGTTGCCTGACACACAGCCTGAGTGTCAACCGAAGAAACAGAAACACCTGGGATTCCAGAGCAAAAAAAGTCATTTCAAAATTAACTACAAGATGAAGTAGAAGGAGGTCACAAGCAAAAAACAAAGACTGGAGTAGCTAAAACTAATAGTATGGAGGAGTGGACATCATTGCAGATGAACTTACTCCTGCCTCATTGATCATGTGGATTTCTAGCCTGGTTTTTCTTACTAGTGATACCATGTTATTGTGGTATTATTAATTCAAGCCTGGATCTCCTCTAAATGTCCATATGGGCAATGGACAGTGTACTTCTGAAAAGAGTAATAGCTGCATCTGGGTGCAAGCGCCAGGCAAGGGGATGCACTAGGCAACAGTGGCCTGCAAGGAGAAAGGGTTTGCTGCCAACTGGGAATTCTATAGAGCTGATCTGCAGATTTGAGTTCCTATTTAATGTAATTTCCAGCAAATCTTTAATCAAGTTTGTGATTATGGCTGACTAGCATTCTTATGTCGCTTTTTATCTGGATCTCTCTTGTCTCACCCCATAAAAAGTGTTTTTTATGAAGATGTGGAGTAGCCTACTGCACAAGTGACACATCACCTCCTGAAACCTAATAGAGCTGTCATCTTCATGTCACCATCGTATCTGTTAAAGCTATCAGCTGAACATCTGTCCCTCTGCATTTTACACAGTACAATCCACTCTGCCAATTCCAGATTCTCCACCCAGCCAGGTTCCTGGAAACACCACATTTGAACTGCTTTTAGAGTGGGAGGAAAGAGGGAGTGTTTTAGGTTGTTGGGTTGGGTTTTTTTTTCATTTTTCAGTCAGCTGCATCTGATAAACTAACAGTTTGCAGTGCTGGGTAACCCCCAAACATGTGAAAGCTGGTTTGAAAGCCATGCTGCAGTGTTGGAAAAAGGACTGGAGCTCTTCATAGCCCATTCAATTGGAATTACATTTGGCCCAAATTTGGCAAGAAACCCATCTAATTTCAGTGCTGAAGTTTGCAACAAACTGAATTAGTGTGGACTTCATAGTATCACAGTATCATAGTATCATTCAGGGTTGGAAGGGACCACAAGGATCATCCAGTTCCAACCCCCCTGCCATGGGCAGGGACACCCCACACTAGATCAGGCTGGACAGAGCCTCAGCCAGCCTGGGCTTAAACACCCCCAGGGATGGGGCCTCAACCACCTCCCTGGACAACCCATTCCAGGGCTTCACCACTCTCATGGTGAAGAACTCCCTCCTCACATCCAGCCTGAATCTCCCCACCTCCAGCTTCATTCCATTCCCCCTAGTCCTATCACTACCTGAGATCCTGAGAAGTCCTTCCCCAGCCTTCCTGTAGGCCCCCTTCAGATACTGGAAGGCCACAATTAGGTCACCTGGGAGCCTTCTCTTCTGCAGACTGAACAGCCCCAACTCCTTCAGTCTGTCCTCATAGGAGAGGAGCTCCAGCCCTCTGATCATCCTTGTGGCCCTTCTCTGGACACATTCCAGCACCTCCACATCCCTCTTGTAATAGGGGCTCCAGAATTGGACACAGTACTCCAGGTGGGGTCTCACCAGGGCTGAGTATATCAATCATATCAATCAAGGCTTCTGCTTCCAAAACTGAATTACCCACAACAGCACAAACTATTGCTGCTTTTAAGAGCAGATATCCGAAACCAAGCGTGTCCAGTTCCAGGTGTGCAATGCTGTAAGAGGGGCCAGGGTTGTTTGAGACAATTGGATACATTAAATTGCATGTTGAGCTCTTCTGAAAAACCTGGTCTGGTCTTGGCTGCTACAGAAGGGATTTTTCACTCTTTATTTTTTATTTTATTTATATTAAAAAAAGCTTGCCCTCTTTTCTTCTTGATCATGAATATTACTAGAAAGTCCATTTTCTTTTGTGTTTGGCTTGATGTTGGCCCTAGGAAAGGAGGCTTAAAAAATGCTCCTCAGCATGGACTAGCAGAAGAAAGCTGGAGAAAGCTGTGACAAAATGGAGGAGCAAGAAGGGGAGCAGACTGCAGAACATGGCCGTAGGGTTTAGCAAGTCGCTCTTCCCATACACACTTGGATAACATAACTTCATCACACACATCTCAAGCAGAGTTTCCTCTCCTTCTAAGGAACAAAGAGCTGAGCACGTTGCTATTAAAATCCATTAGTTTTCATTGCATTAGCTGTGCACTTGCAAACACAAAATAGCCAACTGCTCTTTCTTGTCCTTGTGATGCTTTTTGCCAGGTGTTCTGAGCTGCCCTGCCAGCACTTCCATATGGGTCAGAAACCAAATCAGCTACCAAATACTGATACAAAGTAATTGATTACTTCATTAGTGCTTCTCAACTCCCTCTTGGCAGATACCATTTTTCTTTTCGGCTATGGGCTGTACCTGCCTGTGGGTCAGTTTCCAGGTTAGTGTCACTACTTTTCTGGTTTCAGCTTGGTATGTGTGGAAAAAAGGTGGGGAAAAAACCCTATCCTTTCCTAGCCTTAACTTTAAATTTTATTTGTGTTGTGAAGTGTTTTTGTTTGTGGCACCCCTGTGCTTAGACATGGCCAGAGAATCAAGCCATGGGCAGAGAAGATGCTGTATGTTTAATATGCTGCTATTGAGACTGATATGGGGTATGGAGCATTTGAAAGCTCATCTTGAGGGAGAAGTCATAGTACAGGTAGTTTATTAGCTGTGATGGGTATTGGTATCTTGAGGAATTCACCCTGTTACACCTGCCAAAAAAAAAGGCTGTCTCCTGGAAAAGCTAAGGCAGTTTATCTCAATAAATACTTGCACACAGCATACTTGCTGCCTGTGTACCCTCAATCAAAATAGGTTAAAACTAAACTGTGTGTGCTTTCAGCCTGATTATGTGCTCCTGATCAACTCATTATCAAGGAAGTAAAATTTTCTGAAGATCAAAGGAACTGTTGTTATTGTGGATGTGTAAAACACATCTGATTACAGGTCTAGAAGTGTCTTGCAGCAGCAAATACAATCAAGAAAACAAATGGTGAAGGAAGGCTGGATGGATAGACGGATGTTTGGAGCTTAGTGCACTCTTTTCTGGCCTTGGATGCTTCCACCCAGTTTTGGGAGTGTAATACATATTGTTTCAGCCAGCATACCTCCAGCTCTTCCAAACTGAATTTTCTGTCAACTGGAGAGACCTAGGTGGGATAGTGAAACTGTCAGATGTATTTTATTTGTGGAAAGCCATCAAGGGGGAAAGCAAGCTATAAGTTCTCCTGCTTCTCATTTTCCACTGAAGACACAGAAAAGAACCAGGGAGGAGAAAAGAAATCTTACTCAGATGAGACATCATTCATCCTTACATTTCTCAGTGTTACACATGGTTTAGACTCTGTCCTAGTACTAACATGCTTTATAGTGTAGTAACACTAACAACTAAGAGTTCTCAATGCTTGTTCCCTCTCAGAGGGTGTGCTCTCAGCACCCCTCACCAGGACCATAACCCTGTCTGTCTCCAAGGATTGAGGGACAAGGGGAATTTTTGTAGGCTCAGGACACAAAGTTCAGGGAGTCTCTGAGACAAAAGTAGCTCTGTGCCAAGATTAGTGTTGATGGGGTGTGGAGGAGTTTGATTAATATGCTGAAACTTAAGCTGTGTCTGCCAGAGGCTGGTACCAAAATACCATGCTACAGATGGCCTCACACTGGTTAGGGCACAGTGAGGAAAAACTTGCTTACACATCTTACATCTATTTGTTGCTGATAGATATTGAAAAGCACAAGAAAGAAAAAAGAAAAGAATATCTGGTGACAAGGACTTCCCCCAGAGCCATCCCAACAGCAACCACAGAAGAGGTTTTTTACAATCTGAAGCAGGTCAGATGCACTAACATGTGCCATAGCTTAACTTTCCCTCCCACATCCTCCATTCCACGCTAAATTGTCCATCCCTGTCAACACCTCCATGGTGTAAAGGGTCTGTACAATGATCCCTGTCTCATACAGGGTATAAAGTGCTCATGCTTTCTTTCTTCCCCCACTCCTAGCCGCCTTCTTCCATACATTCCAGCAATGGATTTCCCAGAACAGTTCTGTCCTATTAACACAACATGCTGTCACTCTTGTTCATCTGCTGAAGAAACTGGGTAGCACCTGAAAGTCTGAAGGGGAGAAGAAGAATACTTTCCTGATACATGACCAATTATTTCTAAACAAAGACATGCAGAACAAGTGAGTCAAAAGGATAGGACTAGGGGGAATGGAACAAAAATAAAAATGGGTAGATTCAGATTGGATGTTAGGAAGAAGTTCTTCACCGTGAGAGTGGTGAGACACTGGAACAGGTTGCTCAGGGAGGTGGTAGAAGCCCCATCCCTGGAGGTTTTTAAGGCCAGGCTGGATGTGGCTGTGAGCAACCTGATCTAGTCTGAGGTGTCCCTTCAGGGAGGCTGGAACTAGATGATCCTTGAGGTCCCTTCCAACCCTAACAATTCTGTGATTCTCTATCTTGAGGAGGAGGTGGGGACCATGCTGAGAGATAGTAAGTCACTGTATATTGCAAAATCTGGCTGCTTTAAGACTTCTCTGTGAAGGTTTGCATTATTTGGAGTCCTGGATCAGTGTTGTTTATGACAAATGCCTCGTGAAGGAAAAAACATATCTCATGATTATAAGAATGTCCTGGTCTTGCTATTTCCTGGGCATGTTGGATCATGCTTTGCTCTTGCAGAGGTCAAATGGTGTCATTCTGATAAAGCAGAGTGGGAAAAGGGGTTGGTAGGCCACTACTCTCCTATTAGTTTTCACACGCTCCATGTAATCAGACTGAAGCATCATCTATTGGCATGAGGTTGACTGAACTCTGGTATACAAAGAACTTTGTCAAATACTTGACATCTCAGTTTCAACCACAGTTTACATCTGAAGTAATCTGGAGATTTATTTTTTATTAGTCTTGAATAGTAATTTTGGATTATCAGACTGCACAGATCAGAAGTGATGCAGCACAGCTGAAGCCACTCAGATTGCTAAAGGTAACACACACTGTGCTCACTCAGGTTTTCAGTCCTGAACTTACTTGAAGTTGAGCTGAACCATGGAATATTTGTTTGTTTTACAACTGTTGTCTACTCATCTGCTTTAGGTTTTGCTTGATTTCAAGAAGGGTTGAGTTTTTTTGGGGGCTTTGTTTTATATTAAGGATATTTGGTGCATTAATCCTCTGAAAAATCAAAACACCCTCAAGATTAATTACAGATATGGGTCAAGTATTTGTTGTGTTCTATCCATATGAAACAGGTGTTTGGGTTGGCAAGTCACCCAGAGGCAAGGGAAGAACTTATAGTTTCATAGTTTCATTCAGGGTTGAAAGGGACCACAAGGATCATCTAGTTCCACCCCCCCTGCCATGGGCAGGGACACCCCACACTAGATCAGGCTGGCCAGAGCCTCATCCAGCCTGCTCTTAAACACGCCCGGGGACGGGGCCTCGACCACCTCCCTGGACAACCCATTCCAGGGTTTCACCACTCTCATGGTGAAGAACCTCCTCCTCACATCTAGCCTGAATCTCCCCACTTCCAGCTTCATTCCATTTTACATAGTGAGAAGCAGCCCTGTGACTTTGAATTTATGGTGAAACCAACCTTTACATATTCTTCAGGAGTCAGTTACTTCAAATGATTCTCACTGAAATGGTTTCCTAGAGTCATGGAACAATTAAGATTTGAAAGAAAAATTTTGGCTTATTTAGTCCAATCCTTGCACAAAGCAGGAACATCTGCCCCTCTCTTCACCATAGCCATCCATGAGGTAGCTGGAGAGAGGAATTCAATGCACCTATCCTCGGTTCTTTCTCTTCCAGGCTGAGCAAATGCCTTTCTCAGTCTCTCCTGTGGCCCAGTCCTTGTCTGCTTTAGCCACAACATATTCATATATTTCTTGATGGCCATACTTCAGAGATAGCCTTCCCATGAGACTACAAGGTAATAATGGCTTCCCCTAACACACTGTCTGAGCTCTCGTGAGTTTCATGCAGTAGGTGGTTGACCTTCTTTGATGTTCTGCTGGCTCACACTCAGTTCCTGTCCACCTAGTCCCCACCTCCTTCTCTGCAAACTGTTTTCTATTTAGATAATCTGCAGCACATGTGGGGATTATTGCTTCAGCTGCAAGAGTTTGCATTGGACTTTTTTGAATTTCATGAGGTTTCTGTCAGTTGATTTCATCTGCCAGTCAAGATGTAGCCCTGACACAGCTCCGACCTCTGTCGTATCAACCATCACCAGAACAAGAGGACACAGTCTCAAGCTGTGCCAGAGGAGGTTTAGACTGGATGTTAGGAAGAAATTCTTCATAGAGAGAATGATTGCCCATTGGAATGGGCTGCCTGGGGAGGTGGTGGAGTCGCCATCACTGGAGGTGTTTAGGAGGAGACTTGAGGAGTGTGCTTGGTGCCATGGTTTAATTGATTAGATAGTGTTGGATGATGGGCTGGACACAATGATCTCGAAGGTCTGTTCCAACCGGGTTTATTCTATTCATTTCAACTAATTTAGTATCTTACATGAACGTGCTGAAGGTGCACTCAAACCTGTTAGCTCGGTTGATGTAGCTAAACACAGGAAGCCCCAGTATCAAACTTGGAGGAATTCCACTGATGATCAGCCACCAACTGAGTATCAAGTTGCTCAACAGTAACTTTGGAGCCTGGCCACCCATCCATTTGCTCCATGCATCTCCTTATGACCTGTGGAAGGCTGGCTCGGATAGAGAATAGTGCAGACAAGGTCTAGGGAGATAAAATAGGAAGACAATGAGTTCACCCTCAGAGGATAGGCACCATTTGCTAATGGCTTTCAATGGGAGGTGGTGAGCTCACAGTGTTTTCTCTTGGGGAAAACTCTAGTAGCACGTTTATGGTGTTCCTGAGACTTGGAACCCAAGTTTGTTTTCCTAAGATCTATTTGGCAAATGAATAATGCTTCCAGCAGCCAACAGTGCTGCAAATTTGATACAGCAGGGAGCCCTCTCATTAGGTAGAAGGAATTCAAACTATAGTGGTTAAATCCAAGTACTGGAGTCCCAGTCCAGTGCTGTGGAAGGTCACTCTTAAGAAGAGTTTGTTTGCCAAATGCTGACAGATGACTGTCTTTTCCTCAACAACTAAACTCTTGTTTAGTTTTATTTCAAATGTTTACTTTTCTGCTGGGGTTTCAATAAAAGACCCTTGTCTTGCAGCAGCAAGTCATCCAGCACAAGAATGGGGTCTGTAAAACTGTCCTCATTTTGTGCTTGTAAAGCTCTTTGAGAGGGAGTGCACTACCCATCCTGTGTTTTGCTTTTGGAAGGAAGTTAAACATACATTATTTAAGTTATTTGTGTTATTGTTAGATCATCAGGACAAAAGGGGCTGACTGGTAGCAAGCATAAAGTAGTTTCAAATATATGCCTCTCTGATTCATTTCCCCAAAAGCAGTTTCTGTGGCTTTTCAGCAGCTCCCATTGCATCCAGCCCAAGTGCAACACCGAATTCACCTCTTCTTCCGGATGTTCTGAAGAGGGGGGAGCCATGGAGGCAAAACCTGTAGGTCCGTCTCCCCTACTGGTGTTGACTAAATCATGTGAGAGGGATTAAGGAGACCAGTGAAGCATTTTAACCCTGCTCTCACTGCAAGAGCAGTGGGGACCTGGCATGTTAATAATTGGGCATGTGTTTTATAGAGGCTGGCATATGAAAGGAGGAGCAAGGCAGAGTTTAAGAAACAGTCGTCAATTCAGTTAGCTCTTGGATCTAAAGAGTTTCTGCTCCAGGATTTCTTTCATGGGACTGTCAAGGATACATGCCCAGACAGAGGGCATTAAGGATCCTTAGCAGCTTTTAGGGCAGCAGCAGTGCCGCAGCAGATTTCTGTGGTGCTCCCACAGCAGTCCCCGCTCCTCCCTGGAGCTGTCTGAAACTTCTTTGCCTTTTGATAGTGGCCCAGCTCCCCAGTTCAGTGCCTCGTCTTTGTGCAGGCATCGCAGAGTCCACGCTGGAAGGGAGATAATACTTCCTGAAGTGCTCATTTAACCCAGCAGGAGAGAGGCGGCCGGAGCATCCACACGGGTTATTAAGCCGCACTGGAAAGAAAGAGCAAACTGCAGAGTTGTATTAGTTTATGTATTATCAGCATTTGTAAGGTACCTGTTGCCTTAGTAACGAGGAACAATGTATATAGCTTTGACTGAGCAAAATCACCCTCTGGTTAGGAAAATAAAAAATTCATGGCCTTCCCTCAGGAGCCACCCCTCCTGTGCTTAAGGAGGGGAGCTTAGAAGGCAGAAGAAACTGAGCTGGTTGTTATGACCATACAATCCTGGTTTCTGTTCTTTCACTGCTCTCGGGAACCCTGCAGAGCTGCTAACAAGCTGTGTGTATATAGAGAGCACGTAGCAATATGTTGGAGGCAGGGGGGACAGAGGGGTGTGCAAGCTTATGTAACCCAAAGCATGCACAGAGCCTTTTGGTGCAACAGGCTTGGGGTAATCCTGAGCTGTCCTTTAGGTGTCCCTCCTGTCCTCATCTCAAAAAAAAACCACCCAAATCCACAAACAAAAACCAACCCAAAACATTCCTGGTTGTGGAACACATTAACGGTGCTTCTCCTGGCCCCATCCACCCTGGGAACTGGAATGTTTCTGCATGAGGGGAGTGACAGGCTCTGTTTGTGTGGTAATTGCATGGGTTGCCTTGTCCTTACTTCTCTGGGCTTACTGTTTCTTTATAAAATGGGAATAAATGCATTACTCCACCTGAAAAGCTACTGTAGGTCTCACAGGACCAACTGCTCTTCTAATGTGAGCTGAATGAGAGAATGCACTAGATGCCACTGACATTTGTGTCACAGGAAGGTCCATCATTCTGGGTACCAGGAGCTCAGTGTTGGCTGGTGTTCCCACCAGGATACAGCAGGGGTGTCACATCTTGGAAGCAGTGAGCCTGCCTCGAGTGTTCAGCCCTCTGGACTTCCATATCCTTGACATTTGATATTTCCCTTATTGAAAAATAGTCTGCTTTGTATAACTACTGTAACAAGATAAACACTCTGCTCAGTGTGACAACCAGGAAAAATACTGCAAGGTCAACTTAAAGGCTGAGATGAGTTCAGAAGACAATGCTGACTTTGTGTCAAAATCAGGGGAGACTCATTGCACAGGTCCCAGCAGTCACAGGAGATAAACCAGCACTTTCTATCACGTGTGGGTCAGCTAGCACAGAGTCATTTATTCTATATGTTAGCTAATGACAATACAGTTATTGTTCTTACACCTGTTTGCAAAGGGAAATGAGCTGATGACAAAATTTTAGTGCCTCTCCATGAGGCAAATGGGTCAAATTTGGTTGTGGTTTGGGGATTTACTTTTTTTTTTTTGCTACTTAGTGCATCTGGTCTCCAAAATCTGAGCTGCAGCCCAAGATATAAATATATAGATAGATAAATAGATAGATGTGTGTGTGTAGGCAGTTCAGAGCCTTATTTTATCATCTTCTACAGGACTTTAAAGTAAGCCATGAAAATCTCCATCAGGACAAAATAAGAGGTAAGATCCTGGTAGTTGTAAAGCAGGCAGCCAGCTAAAGTGAATCCAATTATTTGTGGCATTGCAGGTTTCTGCTGCAGGAAAGTGTCACATGTGGTAGCCAGCAGCACAAAACTTACTTCACTTCATCTTGACACTTGTTTTCACAATTGCTATACGAGTAATAAAAATGCATCATCTATTACTGGTTCACTCTCCTCTCACCCTCTTTTTGTTGCATCAGAAGAGATTTATCTTCATCTTCTGCTGGCAGCTGCTGTGGTTGTTGCCAATATTACTTTAGCTATAATTTTAATTGCCTGTAGATGCTGCACAGGTCTTCCTTCTGACACTGAAAGATTTAACAGTGAAGTTCAGCTCCAGAACCGATGTTAACAAGTCTTTATTTGGGGCTATTTTATTTAATGGACTCCCATAGCTTACTAAGGGTGATTTACAAAACTGACCTTCACTGACTGTCTGGAAAACCAGAGAATTGGCAAATATGATATTTTTTTTTTCAACAAGTAATGGATCCTTCCTTATTGGGAATCACCCTGGCCACAGTTTTACCTGCCCCAAGGCATTACTGCTCCAACTTTTAACCAGAGGATTTATTGCATTATGAAGGGCAAAATAAAACCAAACTTCTTATTCAATACATCTTAAGATGCAGCAGAGATGGAAGTAGCTGATTATGTGCAGTGCAGAGCCTCTTCTCATGTCTAGTGGAGCTGACAGTATCATTTAAAAAGTCCGAAGCAATGGGAGCCTGGACCAACCACTGTAAAAGATATGGTATGGAACAACTAGCCTTTAATGGAGACATGGCTGGCTAACCTAACAGGCATTCCTTGGCTTTAACAACCCTGCTACAAAGTGTAATGATTTGTGTGGCTTTGAGTTCAGTATGAAAGTTTCTGCTTTAAAAAGTAAAGGAGGGAGGGAAAAAATGGTAATTGCATTGGCATTCTCTTCCAGCAGACAATGTGCCACTGGGACTGTGCTCCCCAGTGAAAATGCCACAGAGACAATCTGTCTGCTCCTACCCATCACATTTTTTTCCATGCCAGTGACTGGCAGGACACTTCCATCCATACACAAAATCCAGGCTGCTGGCTGCAGTGGTATTTGCAAAGGTGAAATCATGCAGCTGGTAGAGAAGCTTTCTTGGTCCCCATCAGTAAAAGTCGATGAGCATTTTACAGATGATGGCTTTGGGCAGTAGTTCTGAAGTGACTCCGCTTTGCTTCCTTTTGCTCTCTAGTTTGACTGCTGTAGATGCTTCATGGTAAATGGTATAATAAAGAGTTATTGAGTGATAGGAGAGTGTGAAGAAGTGCTATCCACAAATCAGGACAAAATATTCCAGGTTATTATAAGACCCCATTACAAGAAAATGGAAAGCTTTTACACCAGTTGATTAACCAGTTATGAAACTGCACCTTTTATTAAACTTTCATGTGACATGGTAAATGCACAGCTGTAAATGAGAGGTGACTAGGCCATTTGTTGCAAAACAGATGGATTGATATGATAAAAAGGGGGTTGTGCTTTTGTGTGGGGATACTGCCAAGAGGAATAGGAAGAGCAGTTCCAGAAATGAGAATGCCACAATGTGCTTTTACTCCAAAACAGAGTCCTGAATTTGCCCTGTTAGAAAAATCTATCGCGGGGACTTGAGTGAAGTATTATCTAACCATCTGAGACACAGCCCTATAATTCATGGGTCATTGACACAGTAGAGAAGATCAGTTCTGTCTATTGTAGCAGCAGAGGGACTCTTAATCCATGGATTATTAACGTGGAAAATTGAAGGGGCTGTTACAGGCTTGTGGTTTATTAGACTATTGTGGATTTAGAGAGCTTTAATTTGAAGATTATGGACACAATGGAGTGCAACAGATCCCTTGACAATGTCAGTGGCAAGGCTTTTGTACAGGAGAAAGCTTCTGCCTGAATTCTGGGCTTCCCCATCCCACAGGATACTGCTTAGGGAAACACTTATGTGGCTGTAATCACCTTTGAAACTCACTGGATCAAAGCAACTCAGACACTCAACTTCACTGAAGATAACTTTCCCTGAGCTATCTACTCTGGAAATTATTTTACTGTAGCTCAAGGCTTTCCTTACTACTCACTGTGCTCTTATTTCTTGCAAAACTTTGATGTTATATGTTTTGCAGGTCTGTGGGACGTTTTGCAGTACTAATCACCTGAATGCTAGAGAAGGGTCAAGGAGTGAAACTTTGGACTTTCAATCACAATGACTTTAAGGAATATCCTCCCGCTCCTCATTGTGACCTTAAAGGAACTGAGTTTACCTCAGCTTCCCCTCCACCTTGAAGGACTAATAGGTATGAGGAGCTTGTGGATAAAGAGATTCACAGTGAGGCTTGAACACAACCATAGGTTAAAAAAGACATGGAAAGCCTGCTAGGACGAGTTTCTGTCCTGCCCCAGCATCATGCAGGGTACATATTCTCCTTTTATCCTCTTCTGTTCTAGAAGCAAGGAAGGGAACCAGAAACCATTATGCAAAACACTGCAGGAAGAGTTGGCCTTAAAGTGTGTTGAGACTCAGTACTGGGTTAAGTTTCCTAGCTGCAGCTGTATTTGAGAATGGGGATGGTTTGCCTTCGGAGAGCATGAGCCTCTGTGACAGCAGGTGAAATCTTTGCTGGGGAAGTCTTGTCAGTAACATTCTCCAATGCAGAGCAAAGGCATGAGCTGGACAACCTTCTGGTTTGGTTCTCTGATTTGTTTGCAAAGAGGAGCGAGCTGTGAACAGGGCTAACAAAGTGTCTGGTTGGGTCAAGGGTCTTTACATGTCTTCTGGTGCACATGCTCAGCTCAGGGTGTCTATGCTTGCATGGGGTGAATTTGTGGTTCTCACATGAATAGCTGAGGGGAGCAGGGAGGTTTATTGCACTGTTGTATAGAAAAGCACAATTTGGTCATGGGACTCCTTGTTGCTGGAAGCTGAGGAAGCAAAAGCATGAATAGGATCAAAAGGAGCAACACGGATCCATGGGAAACAGCACATGAATGGCTTTTGAATGATGGCTCAGACACAGCCTCAGCACAGAGATTTATACAAATTTGGAGGATGGCAGGAGGAACAGACCATGCTTGTTCCCCTGCCTAGGTTCCTTCCCTGAGCTGGGTACTGCCTAATGTTTTTACTCTAATTCATTTAAAGGCCAGACCAAACTTCAGAACTTCTTAATAGAGAAAATACTAAAGGGAGAAGGCAACTATATAAAACAAAATTGGAGAAGGGGAAGAGCAAGGAAGTGCGGAGCTCTCCAGGCTCCAAAAAAGCAGCACAGAGGTGAATTAATACTCCTGTTTCTATTCCACTGATGTTGGGTCAGGAGTGACAGTCACTGTGTGATGGAGGTCACAGCAGGACATCATGCTTAAGTCAGCAAAGCTCTGTTTCTCCTATTTGTCCTTGCTTTGCAAGAGGGGATGCTGGAGGAGAAAACATTTTAGAGTCTGGCTCAAGAGAGTTTCTAGGAGTAGCCTTGGGCACTCAGACAGTTGCTATCTTCTGATGTGCCAATGTGTACCAAGGACTTGATTTCTACACAAAATACAGTTGTGCAGAGCCTTGATTTAAATCATTGTAAAATCAGTTAAATATTTCACTACCTTGAGTGACTATTTTATATTGGAAGGTATGTAATTACTCAAAAAAATTCCTGTTTCTCAACTATGCTTAGGTTATACAGATAGCCCTGTTTATATTTAAATAGAAAATGTTTATTAATCATTCTGGGCATAGTTGTTTAGCACAAATAACTATTTCTTCCATGTGAATTTCCACTTCAAGTATTTACATTTCCTTGCCTTGCCTCCTTTGCCCTATTCCATTCCTTCCCCCCACCAAAATTTACTTATATTTCCCAGGGAATATATGTTGTTTAGAGTAATGCAAACCAAATGATGGATTGAGTGCATTTGCAATGGCCTTTGAAAACTGTCCCAGTGTCCAAAGGCTGCTCAGTTTTATTCCTCTAAGTGTTCTGTGCTTCATGTGCAACATATCATCTACACAGCCAGGAAGTTGTACGAGATATATAGGATTCAAGCCAACAGGATAAAATCCAAGTGATCTTTTGGCCAGCTTTTGAAATTAATAGAATTTTGTGACCAAGATCTCCAGAAATGACTATTAACTGAGTGGCCAAATGCAGATGGTCCATATGAAGTTTTCTGTGTAACTTCTCATTTGACATGTGAAAAGCTTTATAAAATATACCAGGATTTTGAGCACTATGCTATCTCAGGAAGCACAGGAATAAGGGCCTTCTCAGAATTGCTTGGGTTTAGAAGACAGATAGGTTTAAGTAGCTTTCAGAATATATGTAGTGCAGCTATTGAGTTAATACTCCAGCCTCACCTCTGGCTGCCCTAGCAGTGAGACATTCTGAGACTGCAGACCATAAAACCTACTCAGTTTGAAGATGTCCTACAAATTAGAAGTTTTTGATGTTTGGATTTGTGACCTTCTGCAGACTCAAGTGAGTAGTTAGACATCAAGGTGTTCACTCTGAAGTTAAGGATATGGGCCAAGACTCTTGCTGCTGGTGGTGTGAAATACAATACCAAAAACTGAACGTGTGTGGACAGAACTCGCCAAAGGGAGGGAGAGGGCTCATATCATGTTGTACCTAAACCCCCTCTGGCCTGCTTCACTGAGCACGCAAATCTTCCTCTCAAGCCAAAGATGTCTGATTTTTGGCAAGCACAGAACGTGCAACTCTGTGAAACAGAAGCACACATTTAATGGTCATGTACTGAACACCTGCAAGAAGTTCTGAATACTTAGGTTACTCTGAAGCCCTAAACTCTAAAGCAGTGGGACTCTTTCCTTTGGCTTCAGCAGATGTCTCCTGGAAGTATGCAAGAAAAAGCTTTGCTTAATACTAGAAGTACTTTTGGGGTTATGAAATAGCCAAAGGTCAGAGCTTTGTTTTCTCTGGAGCCCAGAGCTGAGTGAACAATAGCTGAATAACTTTCTTTTGGTATTTGTACTCCCTCAAGATATTCTCACAATAACTTATTCTTCTACATTTGCCTAATAAAGTGATTGGAGTTTGGTAAACAGCTGGACTGAAAGGGGGTGTAGGAGATAAAAGCACTGTAAAAGTGAGGTAGGTGAGATGTTCTCCTGATAAGAGAAGGAAAGACACTAAGTTCTGGGAGGTCCAGACATCAGCCTCTCTGTGAGAGGGTTGTGAAATGAATATTTTGTCATTTGATTGCAAACATTCAGAGCAGAAGCATATCCTACTTACAGTACTTTTGTCATCAGATGAAGCTTTCCTACTGCAGTTTAGAAAGTGGAACGGTCTTGTTTGACACTGACCTTCAGAGGGGGTAACCTTAGTCTGTTAGTTGGACCTCCCCTTCCATTGCTGTGTAAAACACTGAAACATGTCCCCACGGTGCAGGGGAATAATGCTGCCTGGACAACTTCACCAAATTACTTCTACTCAGGCAACTATTCTCCTCTGCCTTGTGTCTTTCCTGCATAGCAAGGTCAGATGGAGAGCCATCAGGAAACTGCTGACACTAATTGAGAGCAAGCCTAGCCATTTCCCTGCCGCAGCTTGGCCAAGATGACTGTGCTGTGGAAAGCCAAGGTGGGAATTTATTCTTTCTTCACTTGATCAAAGCAGTCCAATTACATCCCTTTGGAGCTTTGCATATCAGCATCGCATAACATCTCTTTCACTTAACTACTCCAGTCATTCAGTATCCATCCAAAGGAGACCTGGCAGTGCTTTCTATATTCAAGGTTTTTTTGATCAGTGGTTGTATCTGTTGTTGGTCCAGAAAATGTCAGCTTTCATCTGCCCTCTCCCTCGCACGGAGCTTTCTTTTTAAACCAAAATTTTTGTTTAAATATTTAAACATTTGCTTATTTAAGTAGCAAACTGACTCATCCCCTACTCATGTCAATTTCACTAGACTGCTCTTCTCCGGCTTTGCTTTTTGTCTCATGGCTCAGCAGATAACGTATAAATGGCCTATGAAAAAACCCTAGCAAGATGTATCCTGAGGAGAAAATGGTTAATGTCTGGGTTGTTATGGTTTTTGTTTGGGTTTTTTTGGATGGTCCTTCATATGGAAATGTTGCTTAGAATGGTGGTGTGACTCTGATGGGGGAAAAAAAAAGGCTGCTTCTCTGCATGTACTACATCCAGGAGGAAAGATCTTCCATGGTCACTTGTCTTGTATCAAAACCTCCTGACATTTCCTCCAGGAACTCTGAGCTCTGTGTTTATTAGTCCAATAAATGGCTGTCATTTAATTCTCCAACCAAACCTCCTAGTAATTACAATCAGCAGGGTTCCCATGCTGTGCATCAGTGATGGTTAGTGAACTTGCTTCAGTAACTTCCCATGAATCATCAGTAGAGTTGACACAGCTGAAGCAGAGAAGTCAAACTACAGTTATGTAGTTTCATTGGGGTTTTTTTTAAGCTTGGTTTCCTAAAAGGAAGATTTCCACCAGTCACACTCTTAAGTCAGACTCTACATCTGAATGTGTTGCTAAGTTTCCTCCAGATTTGACAGGCAGCTGGATATGTCAGCAGTAGCAAGATAAGCAACTGAGGAAGGGAGAGATTAAATTTGTGTGTCATCCCCCCCCCATCAGGAACAACAGTTGCCTTGTAATCTCAAGTAAATCTCCAGATCCCTCAAACTATGCATAGGAGACGTATTCCCGTTATAGGAGATGTTCTGATTTGATTTTGTGTGTTGCTATCCAGAGACCAGCCCAACCCTGAGCCAGGGAGCCAAAGGAAACAAAGGTTTGCAGCCTCCGCTGCCTACAGATTGGCTTCTCGTTAAATGCTTTCCTAACTCCACCATCAGAGATGCAAGTCAGATTTTGAGCTTTTGTTTTAAACACACAAACAAAGATGGATTTTCCATTATATGCTGTGCAACTGTCCTGGGAGGTACATTTCCAGTATTTTCTTTGCTAATAACTCTTGAGCAGAGAAGGGGAAAGGAACCTGAGGACAGAAGGTGCAGCAAGCTTTCTTTCATTAGATGACAACCTGAGAACATCTCTGGTGTGGGTCACGGGCTTGTTCAAAATGAAAATGCAAACATGCCAGATTCATATGATATGGTGTGATGTCTCCATGGTCCCATGACTGTGGCTGAGACATTGACATTGAGATCATAATGGTCCTCTGATTAATGTTGATAATCCAGTGAGTTTCTGCCAGGTACCAGGCCTGTTGCAAGGTGAGGAATAGACAAGGGCTGTGTCTCAGCTCTGTAGTTTTGGGACACCCTTGTTAGCTTAGCCTCTCACTGCTCAGAAAGGTGCTGGAGCTCAACCCCCGTTTCAGATGTGAAGCTCTCCCACAAATCTGCACAAGCATTTATCACTGACTGTACAAGAAGTAAAGCAATGTGTAAGAAGCAATGATGCCATTATGGGCTCTAGGTAGCATTGTCCAAGACAAGGACAATAGTAAATATTCTGTAGGTCATTTGTGCCTAGTAAAGGTTCAACTTCCTGTGTTCTTTCTTTTATCTCCTTTTTTTCAGCTGACTTGTTAGTCAGACAGCCTCACTCCCCTGATCTTTCATGTTGAAGAAAGGAATTTACTGGTTTTGCCATTTTCTAAGTAGGAAGAGCTGAGGTAGGGAAATCTCCATCTGTTCAGGCAAATTAGGAGAAAAAGAGGCACACAGAGCAGTTCTCAAAATTCTCCCCAGATGTCCAACTTCCCTTGGCACCAGCCATTAAAGAAATTCCTCTAAGTTTTGTCTCTGTGTCTCTGCAAACCTAAATCCTTCCGAATGTCTAGCACTAAATCATCTACCCATGGTTACAAGAGGAATTTGGAGTATTGCGGGGAACTGATCCTTCTTCAGCAACAAAAATGGTGTTTAATTGCTGCCCTTTCCATCTCATGTGGTGCGCTCTAGAGAGTTTGCCAGCTTGAGCTGGGCATGTTTCACCTGCCAAATTCTTTAGAGAGGAAACCTCCCAAATTCTTTTGCATCAGGGATTAATGTATACATACAAGTGTTTAGAAGAGAGTGTATATTTAGAAGAGAGTGTATATATGTATATATCTCAGAACAAGAGTGTATATATGCATATATTTCAGAACAAGAGGGCACAGTCTCAAGCTGTGCCAGGGGAGGTTTAGGCTGGATGTTAAGAAGAAATTCTTCACAGAAAGAGTGATTGGCCATTGGAATGTGCTGCCCAGGGAGGTGGTGGAGTCACCATCACTGGAGGTGTTTAGAAAGAGATTGGATGGGGTGTTTGGTACCATGGCTTAGTTGATTAGATGGTGTTGGGTGATAGGTTGGACTCAATGATCTTGAAGGACTTTTCCAATCTCGTTAATTCTGTATTCTGTTCTATCTAAGAACATACATAGTGTGCATATATGTACTTTAAAAACATACACAGTGTGTGTGTATGTACAAAATACAATTACCATATCAAGAAAATAAGAAATGAGAGCACTTCTGAGAGCACTTCTCCTCCAGATGAGAACTATGTCTGTTACTAGTGGCTCATGAAAACATTTGATGTGCAAGTGCTAAGTTATGCTGCACTCCTCCTCAAACTTAAAGAGGTGAGGAGAAAGTTCTTCACAGAGAGAGTTGTTAGCCATTGGAATGTGCTGCCCAGCGAGGTGGTGCAGTCACTATCCCTGGAGGTGTTCAAGAGGGGATTGGACGTGGCACTTGGTGCTATGGTCTAGTCATGAGGTCTGTGGTGACAGGTTGGACTTGATGATCTTTGAAGTCTCTTCCAACCTTGGTGATTCAGTGATTCTGTGACAGTAAATGAGCACTAGTAAATTCTGAGTATCTTTCAACTTTTTAAACTTGCTTAGTTTTTCCAGTAAGATCTCTCCCACCAGAAGCTCAGCTGGGATGGCTTACTTGAATTTATTTTACTCAAAACAGGAACTGAGCCTTAAAACCATTATTAATAAACAGTTTAATTTTTACTGTGAGGCATCCAATGCAATACACAAATTATTGTCCATCTAATTAAAGACACTCACCTTTCCAGCTGTTTCTCTAATCAGCTTAATCTAAAGCAAATAATTCAGTGGTGCTTTGCCAGTAATATCAAGGACTTTGATGCAGACAAAAGCACTTTCAGGGCTCCTTTTTTTGCCCCAGGTGCTACTAGGTCCTGTTGGAGCTGATTTGCAGAGGTCCTCAGACGTATTTAAACTTCTGAGGACTCTGCCTCTTCAGCAGGTGGGAGCTGTCAATCCTGGCCAACACAATGGGCCCCACCTAGAATCATAGAATCATTTTGGTTAGAAATGAATGTTAAGACTGAGCTAAATTGTTATTTAATTCTACCAACCTGAGTCCAGAAATCAACCATGAAATTTGCTAGAGAGGCTTCAGCAGAAATAAGATGCTAGATAGAAGATCAAAGTAGCTGAAAACATCTTGGCAGGTAAAATTCACCTTACTTTGAGTGACCTGCAAAAAAAGGGAAAGTGGGTTAAACTTTGCTTACAGAGCTCTGCCAAAGATGTGTACTTTTCTTCTCTGCATCTCACCTTTAGCTGACTTCTACTGACAGTTCTCATGTACTTTGGTGGCATCTGTGATGTGATTCAAACAGGGGGTGAGAGGCTGCAATGTCTGCCTATAGGAGAAACTAAGACATCACAGTATCACAGTATCACTTAGGTTGGAAGAGACCTCAAGGATCATCGAGTCCAACCTATCAACGCAGACCCCATGACTAGACCATGGCACCAAGTGCCACGTCCAATCTCCCCTTAAACGTCTCCAGGGTCGATGACTCAATCACCTCCCTGGGCAACCCGTTCCAATGCCGAATGACTCGCTCGGTGAAGAACTTCCTCCTCACCTCGAGTCTAAACCTCCCCTGGCGCAGCTTGAGACTGTGTCCCCTTGTTCTGGTGCTGGTTGCCTGGGAGAAGAGGCCAACCCCTTCCTGGCTACAACCACCCTTCAGGTAGTTGTAGAGGGCAATGAGGTCACCCCTGAGCCTCCTCTTCTCCAGGCTAAACAATCCCAGCTCCCTCAGCCTCTCCTCATAGGGCTTGTGTTCAAGGCCTCTCCCCAGCCTTGTTGCCCTTCTCTGGACACGTTCAAGTGTTTCGATGTCCTTCTTAAACTGAGGGGCCCAGAACTGGACACAGTACTCAAGGTGTGGCCTAACCAAAGCAGAGTACAGGGGCACTATGACCTCCCTGCTCCTGCTGGCCACACTATTCCTAATGCAGGCCAGTATGCTATTGGCCCTCCTGGCCACCTGGGCACACTGCTGGCTCATATTCAGGTGGCTGTCGATCAGCACCCCCAGGTCCCTCTCTGTTTGGGAGCTCTCCAGCCACTCTGACCCCAGCCTGTAGCCAAAGTGCAGCACTCGGCACTTGGACTTGTTGAAAGCCATCCCATTGGACTCTGCCCATCTGTCCAGTCGGTCGAGGTCCCTCTGCAGAGCCTTTCCACCCTCTAACTGACTAACATCTGCTCCTAACTTTGTGTCATCTGCAAACTTGCTGATGACTGACTCTACCCCTTCATCCAGATGATCAATGAATATGTTGAAGAGGACAGGGCCCAGCACTGATCCCTGGGGGACACCACTGGTGCCTGGCCTCCAGCTGGATGTGGCACCATTCACTACCACTCTCTGGGCCCGGCCCTCCAGCCAGTTCCTAACATGTCAATAACTAGAGGTAGCATTGGTACTAGTGTGAAATAATAGAGAATACAACCAGCGTGCTCTCTCTGTGGTCTGCTCTAGCTTTGTCAGGCCCCAGGAAGCTGCCTTGCTCCTCAGTGTTTATGTGTGGGGCAAACAGAAAAGGGATGAAATGCTCATTCCACAATGCTTTCTCAAGCCATCTCCGCTGACCAAGTAGCTGAACTTTAGTGACTGCATCATCTGCAAGGTGACATCACCACTAGTTTGCCATTAGATGACACTTCTCAGAAAAGGGAATTTAATCTATCAGCTAACTTTTCCAAGTAATTAAGGGAAATAATACAAACAGGGAAGCTTTGCAAGGCCAGAGTTTGTTTTTACTTATGACATCTTTTGAAGCAAAGGTTAACCATCTGCTCAGACAACTCTTTGTGGGACTAAGGTTCAAAACTGAAAGTACTGTTACTTTACCAAATAAACTATCTACATTTAGCCTGTATCTGGGGCTAAACTAGAGCAGCTGCTTTATCACCCAATGACCCTTCCTCAGCAGAGAAGGGGGATCAGGAAAAAGGGAGGAGACCCATGGGCTGATATGATAAAAATTGATTCAATGAAGCAGCCAAAATAATACCAACCCAATATAAAGGATGCAAAGTCATATTTAGCCTAGTGAATGTACAACGGTTACAATAAATGGGAAAACAGTCCTCAGGAGCAGAATGGTAAGTGAGCCTCTCCAGGGATGGAGAGAAGCAGAAGGAGGAGGAAGAGGGTGAATTGAAGAGTACTAATAGTAAATGTGATTGGGAGCTGTGTAGCAAGCCTGGGGGCTGTGGTAAATCTGAATTGCTACAAGAATCTGTGAGGGCTTGGATATTTGCTGTTTTATGTTAGGTTATCATTTTCTGAATTGTCAATGTTACTGTTGCAAGTGAGTGCTTGGGATTTTTGTTTGTTCTTTGTGAACCCTGTACAAGAAAACCTTTTAGGTTGGAGAATACAGCAAGAGAAGGATGATGGCAGCCTGGAAGTCTGTCCCCAGCCCCTCTGTTCTCAGAGGTACATGATCTTCAAGCCACTTGACCTAGTTTAGGATTTTTTCCCCCCCACAGCCCTCTCTAGGGGCTGTTCCTGTGGGGCAGGACCACTAACAAAAGCCTAAAGGACTATGTTGGGACTAGAGATTTGTTTTGCAGAACATCCCCTTCATACATGGCTGAAAAACTGAATCTGGTGCTGCTTGACTGAAGTGGATCCTGTATTTGTGGATTTAACCTCATTTTCTGCTACAGGCCTCCTGGTATGGAAGAAAGCAAATTCAAGCATGCCACTGTGTTCACTGAGGCAGCAAACTTCAGGGGAGGGAGGGGAGAAAATTCCCCTCCTTCTGCAGTTCATGGTGTTCTTCTAAACTATTTATAAATAGGTCTACTGTAGCCAGTGTTTGCATTTGGACGGCTTCACTGCTCTCATTTTCAAGGCTTCTCTCAGATCTGAAAGTAAAGGTCGGGCTGACTCCCCTCATTTGAAATAAAGAGGGGAAGAAAGTTAACCCTGTAGGCAGGTGGCTCTAGTGCAGCAATTCCCAGGAACATGAGCAAGTCCTCCCTCCTGTGTGTCTCTGAGCCTGCTCTCCCTTTGGCTCTGTTTTCACTTCCCTGCCCTCTTCATTAGCTGCTGATAGTTCTGACTTCCTGCATCCTTTTAAAGAGATCCCCCTGCACATCAGCTGGGATTCATGAACAGAGAGATCTAGTAAGCTGCACAAATCACAAGCTTCTGGCCCACAGTTGGCAGAAGTTTTGGATAGTTTTTCAGCTGAGTTTATGCTTCACCTCCCTCCACTCTGCAGAGGAATAATATATGGCTCCATTTTCTCCAGTAAAACTTGCACCAAAACCCAACAACCATTTTGTGAAGGATTATTTTTTGCTGATTGAGAGGTGTTTGGAGATAGCTGGCATCTGATCTCATCTTAAGCCTTAAATTGCAGTAAATCCTGTATTTATTTACTTTTTGCTTCAACCAAACAGGGTATTATCCTGCTTTTGAGTTAACACTTTCAGTACTTGCCTTAGCTGAGTGCTGCATCCAAAGGTGTAAATATCTGCTCTCACTGACTAAGGAACAGGACAGGGCCACCAATTCACATATACAACAGCTAAAACACTAAATAGGATTTTGTGGTTCATAAGACACAGGGAATCAGAATCAGCCTGTTAAGCAGCCTTGAAGTAGTACTACATATATGCAACAACCCTTTTGCTTCTGCATGGGGTAACCAAAGAACTGGTAAAACTGTACAAGAGCCTGAGGTGCTGCATGGTGTATGTATGGATGCAGGATGTAATGCCTCATCCTCTTCCAGCTGTTGGCTGGGAGTAAGAAAAGTCTCGGTGGATACTTTCTTGAGGTCTCCAGCCTATATGTGAATGAAGAAAACATGGCTTTGGTGTGCCAAAATTCACTTCTGAACTGGAAAAGTGTTTGGTGTTTTTAAAAACAAGAGCACCTTCCCCTCCCATATCCAGCAGACCTAGCCAGCAGCCTCCTGACTGAAATGCTACGTTTACTTTAAGATGGGTTACTAATAAACAGAGGTTTCTAGGTGCGCTGAATGTGGGGAATGTATGTCGCAGGTTGGTACTTTATGAACCTAAACAAAGATGATTTTAAAGACTAACTATTGTTCTATTGTCAATTTAAGAGTTTTTTAGATTAAATGTTTGTGTAAAACAGTTGCATTGTCCCAAGTCAGTCGCTTTATTTCTGCTGTTACTAATACAGTGTTACAAAGACCCAAGTGGTCTCTGTAAATGCTCTGTTCTGACTGAGCTGTGAATTGAGGCCAAGATGAATTTCTCCCAGTAAGTCCCAACCACTGAGACAAGGCACTCACCTTCAAAGAGTTATCCTTGTCAATAAGGCTAGTGATGGTCTGACCAGTAATAGCTAGTTCATATACATTTTTACTGATGTGTCTCTTTCACCCAGTGCTAATGTGTGCAGGTGTAATTTCTTTCAGCACAGAAGCACTACCAAATAATTGCCATTGCTGTCCTCCTTCAGCTGCTACTTGTTCTGAACACCCCATGAACTCTAAGGGATGGTTTCTATGCAGGCAGTAGCTCTTACCCTGGCAAATAAGCATTTGTCCTCTATTTAGAAACATAATTTTCTTCCCTTCTTTGTTGTGGGGAAAATGGCATGACATTCTTGTCCCAGAATTCCTTTTCTACTTTTCCTGTGTTTTGCACTCTCCAAATCTCTGCAATTCTCTTTGGCACAGCAATTATCATTGTACCAGCTGTAATTCTTGCAATAGGTGATCCTAAGAAAACATTGCTAGGTGTCTTGTGAAATTCCAGCACTGGTGAGCAGGGACTCCATCGCAGTTTCTATTATGGATTCCTGCTAATTTGTTTGGGTATGCACAAGGCTTTGATGTGATTTACCTCACATGTTATAGCAAAGTGAATTGCTGAAATTATTTGCTTCTAAACCATGATCTTTTATCTAGAGAAATAGAGCAGGTGTTCAGGGATGGGTTTCTGCACAGTGTGCTTTTCACTTGTTTGGTGCCTCCGTTGAATGGCACAGGGTTCACTTTTATACATCACTGAAAAAGGCAAGCTTCCAGATCATGAGAACCATCTCTGTATTTCAACAACTCTTTTCATTCTTGTAAAATGATTCATTTTAATATATTGTCACTTCAAATTGAAGTTTTCAAAGATCTATTTCAATTACACAGACTAGTCATGCATATATTCAGGGAGACCTTAAAAGCTGAATTTGCTTCTATTTCTTCCATTAACATTGATTAAATATCACATACTAAATAATTCCCATACCCATTAGCATATGATTTGCTCACTAGTAATTACTTTGTCATCCTTACTTCCTCAGGCTATTTTCAACTCTAAGCCACTGTTAATCCATGACCTTAGCGCTTTTGTCTCCAGGTCTGAATTATATAAGTATTATGGAACAAGGATTGAAATGAACTACTCTTGGCTTTATTGTACAATTACAGTCAGCTGATTGGCTTTTCTATTTCCACCAACTAAAATAATAGAGTAAATTTAATTCCTTTGTGAAAGGATCACGAGAATTTATTTAATTTTTTTTTCAATGTGGCAAGGCCAAATAAGAAACATTTCTAAGAGGAAAGCAATAATGGGGCAAAATAGAAACTGGCTGCTTTTTGGGGTGTTCAGGGTTGCTGCCGAGAGGACACAAGGATGACTGAAGCAGGAATGTAACCCTCACTCTACAGTGGCCATTGCAATGGTAATTGAATAAAATCCTCTGAGGGGTTTGGTTTGGGGTTTTTTAAATGTGCACTTTAGTCATGGAGCTGAAATGGAAAAGTAGGTGCCTTTAAATGGCTTTTTTGTAGTGTGCCTCTTCAAACTCTTTCTCCTTCCATGAGACTGCCCAAACAGCAGAACACCTGTTGAATGTCAGGTTTCCTTTTGGATGCAGGAGTGCAGCATCGTATAGCATGGTCACGTCTTGAGCAGGCTGGGGAGTTTGCTACTGCTCCTGTTCCAGGCAAGCTGTCTGATTCTTGTCTGAAATGCTACCTCTAGGCTGCCTTTGTTCAATTGCTTACTTTCATGAAAGGTTCTAATCAAAAGGCCAGACTCTTGGAAAAGTTTGCCTCCCTTGGATGATACTGGTTTCCAAGAGGCATGTAAATAAGGGGTCACATTTTCCAAAGGGAGTCCTGCCCCACCGTCAGTGCTGTGAGAAATCTGCTTTGCAGCTCCCTGGCTGTATTTAGGGGGAAACATTGTTGACAGACTGAGTCAGTGGCCCAAATTCTCCTCCCTTTATCCATGTAACCACATGAAAGCTTGTGCCTCCTATCCACAGAGTGTGCATGAATAATTTGCTTGGCATGGGACTGGAGCTAGCTAGCACAATAACTATGCTTTTGTAGGCTCCATATGTCCCTTGCCTTGGAGCTTTTCAAATGATACAAAACTCTGGTACTGTGACTAAAATGAGAAAAGCCTGGGCAATGACTTCAGAAGCAGTTGGGAGTGACCTAAAGCTCATGAAAGGACTCCTTGGCTTCAGGGGTGTTGATCCAAGCCCATGAGTTCCATCCAGACCCTATGGAGATCCTGGAATGACCCCTGCAGTCTGCAGAGAAATGCAGTTTTTAATCACTGCAAAGGAGTCCCTATTCCTAAACACTTCAAACATTTCAGAAACACCAGAGTCTTTAACTGTGCTTCTCAAAATATGCTCAAGAAATAAGTGTGCACACACATTGGCCATCCCTCTCCTCCTCTATGCGCTGAACATTTTTGTTTCAGGAGAGAGTTTGGTAACGGAAGAGTAAACCTTCTGTTTACATCCATGAACAAGATAAGGTACAAATTGCTGCAATACAAACTTCCTTGCTTTGGCCCTCCTCTGACCTCGGCTATAAATGACAAGGAGCCTCCCTTCTCATAGTTGCAGGAGTTTCCAGTTTCTAGGACAAAGTTTCAACCAGCAAATGTGCTTGCAAAATCCTCTGTGTGAATCCTCCCAACTGCTGTTCTATTCATACACTGCCTGGGGGGCTCTTGGCTGTGGCAGGAGGGCCAGACACTGCTGTGCCTGCACTTGCAGGGCACTCCAGACACCTCCCACTGCACGGTGAGGCTGGTTGCATTTGCACCTATTTCCTGAAAGCCAAGAAACAAGCTACAGACACTTCTGCTAAAGGGCTTGGAGAGAGAAGTGCACGCTTGTAACCGCATTCCAGCCTAAGTGACAGCAGGCATCTGTGTCACTGCGTCACACGCTCATGTCTTCTCCTGGAAGCTCTTTGCTGGGTCGAATAAATTGGTTGCAAAATATTTAAGATTCTGCCAAGTAAACACAAGTGTAATTAGATTAAAAAGCTACTCATGCATTTTCTTATTTTTATAGATTTCAATGGATGGGGAGCGGGGGGGAAGATAGATCTGCGGATAAGAGTTGGTTCCTAGGCACAGGAACCTGACTCCGTGGTGACCTGGGTAGAAGGCCTGAAGGAAGGACACAAGAAGAGAGTCGGGGCATGAGAACAGGGTTAGGGAGCAGGACAGAAAAGTGAAAGGGACTTCTGTGCTTGAGAGCTCTGGTTATAGTTCCATGAAGTGAGAGATCTCACAGCCCTTTCTTGTTAAAAGCTCCCAGCCACTGGGAATCCCAGTCTGGCTGCACATGCATGCCATTGAGATGATGGTGAGGTATTTCATCAGAATTCGCCAATCTGGGATTTTCACATCCATGTCTGTTCTGGGTGCTCAGTGGAACCTAAACTATCGTGTTTGGTATCAATGTCAGACCTTAGAGCAGTGCAAGGTCAAACTTTACAACACCAACACTGCACTTGCAAAAAGTCAATGACATTTGTATCTCCCCAGGCAGGACTCAGATCCCTCTCTTCCTGGAGCAGCTCAACAGAGGAGCACAAGTATATCACGTCTGGCACAGGTCACACAACTGCAGATCCCTGGAAAAGAAGTGCTCAAGTCTGGCAGTGTTGTAAGTTTACCTTGTTCTTACCCTGTCAGCACTAAATAGTCACCACTGGCATGTCATGAAACAGCTCTAACAGCAGTAGTTCTTACATGTTTAAGCAGTGCAGATGCTCTGCTTTTGTTCTTGTGCTGCACAGCAGATTGCAGAGGGAGGCTTGGGGATAGTTGCAAGAGAGAAGGGCCATGGAGACAGTTCTTGGTCAGAGCTGTTAGGATGCTACCAAACCTGTAGAGAGGTGATGATGCTGGATCCCTTCTGATGCTCTAGGCAGAAGTATGGCATGTCAGATCTGGAAAACTGCTGACTCCTGGCCCAGAGGCCTATTTTCTATTCATAGCAGTCTTCAAAAACTTTCATGCAGTCAATTAAACACTGTTGCTCTAAACCAGATGGTTTTATATATACGTAACCAGGGCTACAAAGCTACGTTCTGACTGCTCAGAGGGGTTAACAGAATCAAACAGGATAAGCATTTGTTTGTTTTAATGGGCCTAGTACTACATATCCTTTTGCAGGCAGTGGCCCTTTTGTCTCTTGGGGTGATTGGTTGATCCATGAGTGCTGGGTGATGCCAGCATAGCTCACAAGCTGTGAGGAGTCCAGGTCTTTCAGCCATGTGCCAGTACTTCCCTGTCCTGGTGTTGTATGAACACAAATGTCAACCTTGTTTGTAGATGAAATGGCTCAGATTTGGATAATTCTGTTTTGAATATGGGATTTGAGTTACAAAGAGCTGTGGGCAGGAACCTGCTATGAAAGCAGTGCAGGAAAACAATGCTGCTGCTATGTGCAAGTTTTCCCTCTCTCTGAAACAAATGCTACACTTAGCTGGCTGGTTAGCATGGAGTAACGCATTAACTGAGTGTGATAAGGCAGGGAAACTCTGCTATCAGCTCCATTTTCAGTGCTGTGTTTGTTCTGTAGTTAGCACAAAGGGGTCTTGGTCCCTTGGTAGGCCCTGTCATGTCAAAACAATGTCAGTTAAGTCAACAAATCTATTCATGTTACAGTAATTTCCAAGTCCTGCTTTCTCCCTTTAAAAAATCTGGATGGAAATGTTAGGGATATTTAAGAATTAAGCTGATAAAATGGGGGGAAAACATAGAAACAGCTGGCTCACAATCATGAGCCTGATTCCTATCATCAGCATTCAGTGATGTTATTTATATTCCAGCGTATGCAGAAAGTAGAGAGGCCTGAAAAATATATATGCATCCCAACATCCATGCATCGTGGGACAGGGATTTATCTCCTTAGCAGAGCTGCCCTAGGGACCTCGACAGGCTGGACAGATGGGCAGAATCCAACGGCATGAGATTTAACACATCCAAGTGCCGGGTTCTGCACATTGGCCACAACAACCCCATGCAGTGCTACAGGCTGGGGTCAGAGTGGCTGGAGAGCAGCCAGGCAGAGAGGGACCTGGGGGTGCTGGTTGATGGTAGGCTGAACATGAGCCTGCAGTGTGCCCAGGCAGCCAAGAGGGCCAATGGCATCCTGGCCTGCATCAAAAACAGTGTGGCCAGCAGGAGCAGGGAGGTCATTCTGCCCCTGTACACTGCACTGGTTAGGCCACACCTCGAGTACTGTGTCCAGTTCTGGGCCCCTCAGTTTAGGAAGGATGTTGACTTGCTAGAACGAGTCCAGAGAAGAGCAACAAAGTTGGTGAGGGGTTTGGAACACAAGCCCTATGAGGAGAGGCTGAGGGAGCTGGGGTTGCTCAGCCTGGAGAAGAGGAGACTCAGGGGTGACCTTATCACTCTCTACAACTACCTGAAGGGAGGTTGTAGACAGGCAGATGATGGTCTCTTCTCCCAGGCACCCAGTACCAGAACAAGAGGACACAGTCTCAGGCTGCGCCAGGGGAGGTTCAGGTTGGATGTTAGGAAGAAGTTCTATACAGAAAGAGTGATTGCCCATTGGAATGGGTTGCCCGGGGAGGTGGTGGAGTCGCCGTCATTGAAGGTGTTCAGGAGGAGACTTGATGGGGTGCTTGGTGCCATGGGTTAGCTGTTTGGGTGGGTTGGATTGGTTGATGGGTTGGACACGATGATCTTGAAGGTCTCTTCCAACCTGGTTTGGTTTATTCTAATGGTTTATCTCCAGGCATCACAGATGTGCTACCCATGTGCATGTCTACTTGGGCCTGCCATGCACCTGTGGTTGATGAGGACCCTCATCAGGGTTATGCTTATTAGGAAGGTTCAAATCCTCTAAAGGTGTCTGGCTAACAACTTCATCTGGGAAAGGAATGTCACATCCTCAAACTAGGATATATGGGGACTCTGGTCCTGGTGTCATTAGCCCCTGATAGTCTAGGTAATAGTTCTGTAGTCCTTATTGCAAAGTGATCACACTTTGATTTAAAGGCAAGTTGGGTGTATAAAAGCAACATTTAGATTACTAGCAGGTTGCTAGCTACCTCTGTCAGCTATACTGCTTATTCCTACTGACATCCTCATGGATCCTGTCCCAGCCCAGCCACAAAAAAAAAAAAAGCCCCAAAGTAAGCCTTGGTTTAAAAGTCTTGGCAGTTTTGAGGACTGAGCCATGGCTTTATGTGCTTAGCTGACAAAATTAGCTGCTTACTTCATTGACTGAAAACAGATAAAAAGAAATATCTGCTTGTGCAATGAATAATTAATCAGTGAAAGCAAGTGCTGCAGGACAGCATCTGGGGTGAACACTGCATAAGGTTAGTCTCCACAAGTCAATCTGCTACCTCTAAAGTTAGAGATTCCTGCTGCCTGTTGTCAAGAGGAAAAAAAAAACCAAAACCAAACCCTTCTCTAACGCTACCTGCATTTAAATACAGCCTAGGTTTTAAGTAAAAACAACTGATGATCCTAACATTTGCCTCTAAAGAAATAGTCTATTGTAAATGTAAACTCACAAGATCCTTCAAGGCATACCAGCATGACTGTCTCCTAAAAATTCTTCCTAAGCCATCTGGTGCCTTATCTTTGTAGCCAAGTCATACAATAACTCTAAAAGAGGATTGTTACTGGCAGGCTTTAGTCTCAGGACTATAGATTCCCTTGGAAGTATCACAGCTAGCTCTGAATCCATCTCCAGGCAGCTCTGGCTGTGTGAATACACCACTTCTTTCTATCGTGACCCAAACCATCCAGCCATGGATCTTTGGGGAGATCCCTTCCTCGTGTGGTTTTTGAAGGGAGAGAAGGAGTTACAGGGAGAAACTGGAGACGCTATGTACTTCCAAACAGGGATTTACACTCCATTAATTCTCTCTACAGCGGCCCAGCCTGAGTGGCATGACATGAATGTGGTTACGAAGGCTGCAGCCAGTTCACATCATTCATGTAGCTCTCCCTGCACCTGCGAGGGGAACATGTGGATTCCAGCTCTGCTCCTACACCATTTTTGCCATCAAAAATGGTATTTAGTGAATGAGACAGCAGGAAGGTTTGTAGAAGAGATGTCTGATGGAAACCACTGGGAAGGAGAGGACAACTGTTTCAGCTTTTCATATTATCCAAAGTTTGCTCTCCCTTGGTTGCATTCCACCACTTCTGAGCCTGCTCCTTTACGTCTCACGCAAACTCTGTCATTTTAAAAACACTGAATTCTTATTGTTAAGTGACATATTTTGGCAGAGCTTGACACTGAACTTAAATAACAAAGCCAGGACTGAGCCTGCTCCCTTACATCTCACCTAAACACTGTCATTTTAAAACCACTGAATTTGTATTGTTAACTGATGTGTTTTGGCAGAGCTTGACACTGAAGTTGAGTAACAAAGCCAGGACTGCAGGCACCTAACAGCAAAACAATGATCCAGGCAGAAGCTGAAGCAAGGGATTCTGCTTTGGCTGTGCCAAACTCCTCAGGGTGAGCGATGACCATCATGAGAAACAGGCAGGTTGTCACAGGGTGTATGGCTGAAAAAGGAATTTGCTCACTTCTCACTCATCCAGGGCAAGCACAAGTGGGGAGAGACAGACTCCCATTCTAGATTTTTGTCACGTTTCTGTACTGACCCTCCACCATGCAAGCATCCCTCATCCATTCTTTATCAATGCTGCTTTCAGAGGAAATGAGGAAACTGGGTGCAAGGGTGTAGGAGCACATGTGGGAGGGAGAGCTCCTTCCTCAGCACATCATCCACTCAGCAAGCTGGAAACTTGCTGGAAGCTGCATCTGCTGCATTTAAGCAGCATCTCTTATTCCTTTAGCGTCGGGGAGCAATCCCACATCACTGCTTTGGTCTAGTGCATCTTCTGGCTGTAGGAATTAATTACCTGATGGCTGCAAATGAGTCAAGTGATGTAGCTACTGTTAGATTACTTTCTCCCTCTCTGTGACACTCTATGCTGGCAGTCCTCAGCTGCCCAGGGTTGCTGAGGATTTTAAAAAGCTGTGGGTTTTGGTGCTGCACCTTAGGGAGCAGAGTCATTTTTCAAAGTTAGAGAAAAATGCTTGGGTTTTTTTCCAAGCTGTTAATGTAATTCTGGGTGCACTATATGCTTGTTGTGTGGGTATTAATGAGCCTGATGTGATGCTGTACAACAGCTCCTACAAATTACAGGGGCTCCAGTTCTGTACCTCCCCAAGTGAGTGGAAGTTTTGTTGATGAATTTTGACAGGAGCTGGATTAGGCCTAAAACATTCCCATTTTTTAGCCATTGATAATTGTTTGGATGGTTTTATAATCAGTACAAATTTCCTACTACTATACAAATGCAACAAAACTGCAAAGGCTTCCCCCAGGGAGATGCGATTGCTTTCAGCCAGCTACCTTGTGACACAGTTTAGGGGAAAAGACCTTGGTATTTGTAAAGCTGCTGGGCTTCTTCCCTACTCTGATGGATATTTGTATTGTTTTCTCTCTGGAGACAGTCTGCTATTTGGGGAAAGAATGAAAGCAACACTCCTAGAAGAGTTTTACACTTTAATGATCCCTGCACTGAAATATTTCACTATACATTTACGCTGTGTGCAGACTTGAGAAGGAAGGCAGAACTGATCACAGGGTTCTTTGCCAAACTGACCGTATTGGTCTCCTTAAGGTGATGGTGATACCTCAAAGAGCTGTTATGATAATTAGTTTATATGAATAAAAGTACATAGCTTGAAGGGTAAAGTTTTTTGTACCTGCAGAACTTCCAGCATTCCCAGGTTGCCTTTTGGTGTGGAATTACAGAATATCTGCTCTGCTTAGTCCTCCTAGTATTACTGGTAACGTTTTGGCAAAGGCAGCACAGCACAGACACACATGTATATAATATCAAAAGTCAAAAGAAGGGTATTCAGGTCCTCTTTGATTTACAGCCTGTCAAACACAAAAGATAAACCAACATAATGCTTAGCTTGATGGCTTAATTTGCACAAAAAAGGGAAGATACAGTAAGTGCTTCTCAGCTGCTTTAGGACCTACCCCAGATTGCTACCTGTAGAAAAAAAGGGTAAGGGATAGGTCTGTAAGTGCTTGTCAAGCCAAGGGAACTGCCAGGCTGCAGAAGGCCCCAGAAGTTGGCTTCTCTGAACACGCATTTTCCACAAAAGAGATAAGAGGTGTAAGCAAAAGAAGCAGTGTGAGAATGGTCTGAGGCAGTGCTGGGAGCAAGGGAGGGGCGAGCTGGAACCAGCAGTTTCAAGTGGAAACTCTCAAGGGATCATTATGTCCAGCCATGCTGACCTGAAGACGAAAATCCCACACGTTTGCAGCATCTATGTGGGCTTTGCAGTTCTTCCCACCCAGTCCCTTGTTTCTACTCATGTATCTGTTTTCCAGGGTCAAAGCTGTTTCTAAGGCAATCCAAGGGCCAGTTTCCTCAATTGTGAATGGAGACTTGTTTGTTTTTTCTCTTTCACCTTCTGTTCCCAAATGGTGGTTCCCCACCCAGGCAAGGAGCATGGATGATGTCAGCAAGGACAGGGTTATGCTTGCATTTCCACTGCACCCAGCTTGCACCTCTGGGCAGAGGGATGGTGCCCACAGGACACAGCTCCGACTGAAATGTATTGGGTAGGAAGACATTTAAGGATGCACAGTTTGACCCAGGCCCAAGCTGAAGAATGTTTGGATCCTCTTTGCCTAGGTGATCTTGGATGTCACATCAATGTGACATCTTGGTACCCAGAGGATTGGGATGGGACTAAGAGTTGGGTTTTGCTCTGCATATCATTTTACATCTCCTTCTGCCACCAGTCCAGGTGGGATTAGAATATGGTCCCACAGAGATCAAACTGAGACAGCAGGGACAGAAGTGTTGTGCTGGTATTATTGTCAATGGCGGGTACCTCTTCTGAGCCCTCTGTGGGTTGGAGGTGCAGACTCCCAACCAACCAAGTGATGCATGATGGCAACCACAAGCAATGCAGGGTTCAGGGCAGGGACAGATTGCCCCATGGAGAACACTGGAGCTTAAATAGCTACTGTTGATGAATTAACCTGTATATTTAAATCCTTTTAGCCGAGATCAAAAAGAGATGGCTTGGCACAGGTAAGTTTAAAAATTAAGTATACATCAAGAACTTGCAAGTTTCATCCCCTCCAAACAAATGTGAAAGCCTTAAAAGAACTTAAAAATCCATCCTTGACACTGTTCTTGAAAACGTCCTTTTAAGTGGGCAAATAAAGCTTTCTAAACTGAGAGAAAGGCAGCACAGAGCAGTATCTGTGTTACCAGCATAGGCAGACGACCAAGAGAGAGGCTGAAATCCAGCCACCAAGCAGCCGGCTGTTTGAAGGGAAAGAAATCTTTCACTTTCTGACCACACAGATTAGACACAAGGAGAAAATGTTTGCTGTCTTCAGTTATCTTGTGGCATTGAAGAGCAACCATCAAAGGAAAACAGTCTGCCTTCTGGGATAATCGTTGGGCGAGTGGATGCAGCAGATAAAGGATGATGACGCTTACCCAGAGAGGCCGAGCGGCAAAGAACAAAGATGAGTGACTGGGGATTGCCCTCACCTATGGGGAAAACAAAATGGTAAGGAGGGTGAAAAGCATTGCAAATCACGGGAAATCTGTGTTCCCCAAGTGCATTTCTGCAGCAACGCACACTGGCTTTAAAAAAAAATGAAGTTTTGCTGTTGTGATGAAGTTCTCATTTTGTAGTTCATAGAGGAGGCATTTGCAGTTCAACTTCTGCACTATTTACGTAGGCAAGGTTCCCAGTGTTTTAAGGGGATTTTTCCATGGGTAGGTACGGGCTCTTTAGGGGGGTTAGTTTTGACTGGGTGAGGACTTGGAATATGCACAATTACCATACCCTAAGTATTAATAGAGCCTTCCTAACAGGAAAGTTATTTGAATTTCAGATGTGGCTTAGTTTCTCCAAACTCCACATAATCTGTTTACTTATGCTAGAGCTTTCCTTCTGCACTTCCTAATCTCCAGCTGTAAAGATTCAAAATGCTGCACAACATGCAACTTTTCCATGTATCAATGGAAATGGTATTCTAAGTAGGTGGTGCCATGCTCCTAGAGTGTATTTAGAGCCACTACAAAGCCTCATTTGGTCCTGGGAGCACTTCAGCCTACTACCAGCTCTGCCTTGTATTGAGACCTGATCAGGCCCTCCATGGTTCAGCACCCCTCTTCTGAAAGATGGAAGGGTTTTTTCTTGCCTACCCTCATGTCTGTACATGCCAAGGTTTTAGATCAGTGAGGGCCTGTAAAGATGCTCCCCTACAAGACAGCCTCCATGTATTCAGCTCAGTGCCAAAAAGGATCCAGTCCACCTAAGTCAAGGTCTGTGTTGCTGCCTCTCACCCCATGCCAGCTTCTGTGCACTTTTGAAACCCATTCCAGAGAAAAATTAACTGTTTACCTTGTAGAAAACTAAGGGGAAAGAGTAAATAAATCTCTGGTAGGTTTTCCTGTGTCAAAGCTGAACAGGAACAAGGCAGCTCCCACCAATCACAAGTGGATGCTGAGGCTGGGAGCAGTGGGATGCAGGGCACTTACGAAATGGGAGCACTGGCTGCTCTGGGGCATTCTGCAACCCAGATAAACCGGCATCAGACCTGTTTCCCAACACCATCCTGATGGGAGGATGAGATGAGTGAAGGCTGTACCTCTCTTCCCCAGGAGGTTGGCAGGACTAGCTCCACGTAAGCCTCCTCCCTTCACTTCTGACTCAGCTCTAATGCTACGCTCAGCTTTTCACTTCTTCCTCAGGCAACTCAGTCTGTTGCTCTTCACTCCTGCTTTGCTGACCAGCAGCTTGATATTGCCCAACAGGCAGCACCAGCTTGTCCGCAGCATTCCCGGAATACGTGTCCGCACCCACCCGAGCATGGGATACGGCCTCTCCTCCCCAAGCCATGACTTCTGGGGCAGTACCCCAAGCTCAAGCACCCTGTATCCCTCTCCCTGTGAAGTTTTAACGTTTTGGGGCACACATGGAAGCTGTGGGAAGGTGCTGGAAGACTGTAAGGGGATGGATAATGTAAAGGGTGCTCCTGTCAGCCTGGTGGAGCAGCACTGCATCTCAGGGCACAGACATGGCTCCTGCTAAGAATTTATTTGATGATGAAAACAGAGAAAGCCTCAAGAATCAGAGTGAGGAAACATGCCTAGAGGGTAGCCTGGGCTGCTATGTAATGACATTTGAAATATGGCTTAATGGGCATGGTGGTGGAGGGTAGATGCTTGGACTTCATCATCTCAAGACATCTCTTCCAACCTTAATGATTCTGTGATGTTACAAGATTCCTCTTTGTGCTCATCCAACAGCCCAAGGATCACAGTAGCTTTTTGAGTTTGATCAGGACACAATTCAGCGTGGGATGGGTGGGAAAGCCATGCTTTCAAGCAAACCAGGAAAGGCCAGGCAAGCCAGGTGTTTGTGTTGCACCCCAGCAGGCTTTGCAGACAGAAGTTATTTTAAAGAGTTTTGTCTTGCTGCTTCTGAAGATTTTTCTCTTTGTGTGTGTGCATAAGCAAAGAGTTATAAGCAATAGGAAGATGTTACTGTGCTGCCCTGTGCAGCACAAAAAGCAAATCTGGGCCACGTTTGCTTATGAACACCTGAGTGCATGGAGACACAACCATATTTGGTTATCAGGAAAGCTGCTCCTGGCACTAGATGATACCTACCAAAATGGGAATATCATCGATCAACTACCTGAAAGGAGGTTGTAGTGAGGTACACAATTAGTCTTTTCTCCCAAGAAACTAGCGATGAGAGCAAATAGCCTCAAGTTGTGTCAGGGGACATTTAGACTGGAGATTAGGAAAAACTTTACTGAAATAGTGGTCAAACATTGGAACAGGCTGCTCCAGGAGTGGTGGACTCACCATCCCTGGAAGTGTTAAAAAAAACATGTAGACATGGCAGTTTGGGGCATGGTTTAGTGGACATGGTGGTATTGGGCTGACAATTGGACTCGATGATCTTAGAGGTCTTTTCCAACCTTAATGATTTTGTGATCCTACACACCCATAGTGGAAGCAGGGAGACATCTCTGCTCCCCAGAATGGGAGGAACATCAGGTAGCTGTTGCCTATGCTTGCACCTGCCCTAGGGCTGGATACAGTAAGAAGACTCAACACTGTTGTCAGAGCCAACTGTACTTGAGGAAACTCAAGTCTGGAAGCATCCCAGCTGTGCCAAACCCCCAAAGACAATATGGGTGAGTTATCTTATTGTAAGCATCTGAGACTTAAATTACACATGGTTTATAATTGTGGGCACAAAGCCATGCTGAAAGGTTCTGTTCCATTACACCTTACCTTGCATTAAAGGTGCACTGCTTTGAGTCTCCACCAGTGCAGAGATTTCTGCACTATGCTCTGCTGCACAAAGCTGCTGAGGACCACAGAGTCACACACTGAGCTGTGCAGGTGGTGCTTCGCTTGCTTTCACTTTTATAGACATAGCAGTAAATTATTATTAGTTTTGTACAAATGGCTGAGGTTTGTAGGGCTTCACCAGTTAGTTTAGAAGAGCCAGGAATTGTTTAGCCTGGAGAAGAGGAGGCTCAGGGGAGATCTCATTGCTCTCTACAACTACCTGAAGGGTGGTTGTAGGCAGGAGGGGGTTGGTCTCTTCTTCCAGGCAACCAGCACCACAATAAGAGGACACAGTCTCAAGCTGCACCAGGGGAAGTTTAGGCTCAAGGTGAGGAGAAAGTTCTTCACTGAGAGAGTTGTTAGCCATTGGAATGGGCTGCCCAGGGAGGTGGTGGAGTCACCATCCCTGGAGGTGTTCAAGAGGGAATTGGACGTGGCACTCGGTGGCATGGCTTAGTAGTCATGAGGTCTTGGGTGACAGGTTGGACTTGATGATCTTTGAGGTCTCTTCCAACCTTGGTGATTCTGTGAAGTACTACTTTGCCCAGAAGCAGGTTCTGGGTTGACTCTTTTATAAAGCTTTCCCTTTCTGAGAAAATATTTTATTTCTGTTCTTTGTCCCAAAAAATGAGCAATGAAAGTACAGAACGTAGAAATTTTCTATGGAATTGCAAATTGAACTTCCAACCTTTTTTTTTTTTCCTTTTGCCTTGCCTACAGGCTCACATTTCATTGCATCTTTCAGGTTTGAGGAAGGGTAGAAGACAATGTGTAATTACATTTAGCTCTAAAAGACGTCTTAGGTTTTTATAGAAAACTTCCAAATTGTACAAATAAACAAACTGAGATAAGGAAATAATCTTCCTTTCCCGTCAGGGTGCCTGAAAACGGCACAGCATAAAAATAACCCTAAAGAAAAGTTCCTTTAAGTGTCTCATATCTGAGAAACGCAGAAGAAAGCAGCTGCTACACAAAGTGTCACATGGGGGATTCTTCGATAGCTGGTCCACTGCTCTGAGCTGTCTTGGGAAGGGAAAAAAAAGAGGCAAAACATCAATTATGTAAGAAAACTCGGTTCTCCTGCCGGTGAGTGACAAAGTGGCTCTTCCCCCCGGGACCTGGCAGATCAGGCAGCCGCCGGTACCGCTCTGCCGAGGCAACTTTACATTTTTACAGCCCTTTGCCAAGGAGCCGGCAGGGAGCCGCTGCGGCCGGGGTGCGGGGTCGCAGCTCGCTCCCCAAACCCCCCGCCCGTCCCGTCCAGCCACACGAAGGGCTTTTCTTAGCGAAAACCTGCGATTCTGGCGTTCTTCGGGAATGAAAGAAAGTGACATGTTGGAAGTGGTAGGGGGGAGGAGGAAGGGCTGTCCCTACTCCTGCAGGGCGGGATCTCTTCTCCTCCTTGATCTATGGAACCCGCCCCCTTAAATTGGCTCCGTGAGCGCCCCGTCCACCAGCCCGACGGGGGGAGAGGCGGAAAGCGAGGGAGAGCAGGCAGGCAGGCAGGCGGGCGGCCGGCCGGCTCCCCCGTGTCCCGGCCCGTCCGTCCCGGCCCGTCCGCCCCCCGCGCACCATGCGCGGCCGCCGGCGCCCCGCGCCCTGCCGGCCCGCCCGCCCCTAACGCCGCCCGGCTCCGGCGCCTTCCCCCCGGCAGCGCACCGGGGGGCGGGGAGGGGGCAGAAAGGGGGCGAGGGAAAAAAAAAAAAAAAAAGAAAAAGAAAACAACAAAACCAACAAAAAAAAAAATCAAAAACCAAAACACAAGAAGGGAAAGGGAGGAAAAAGGAGGACGAGCCCGAGGAGAGCGGGGGAAGGCGGCGCTCCTCTGAGGACAGCGCGCAGCACCATGCAGCTGGCGCCGCTGGCGCTGGCACTCACCACGCTCTTCATCGACGGCTTGAGGACAGGAGCGAGAAGGCAGAAGCTGCACCCCAGACAAGGTAAATGGGGTGCTCGGGGAGAGGGGGTAGAAGGGAGGTACAGCTGGAGGGGTGCTGGGCTCGGCCTCCCCGCTCAGAGGCATGTGTTTCTCTTCTCTCGCAGTCAAGCTGCTGGAGAAGCTCAGCGAGTACGAGATCGTGACTCCTACCCGTGTGAATGAGTTCGGCGAGCCCTTCCCCACCGATGTCCACTTCAGGCGGCGGCGGCGGAGCACCAGCGCTGCCCCCGACGCCTGGACGGCCGCCTCCCCCGCCTCCCCCAAGGCTCACTACAGGCTCTCCGCCTTCGGGCAGCAGTTCCTCTTCAACCTGACGGCCAGTTCGGCCTTCATCGCCCCTCTCTTCACCGTCAGCCTCCTGGGAGAGCCCGCCGCAGACCAGCGGCGCCTGTACGCCGAGGCGGCCGACGCCGACGTGAAGCACTGCTTTTACCGGGGTCACGTCAACGCCCACCCGCGGCACACCGCCGTCATCAGCCTCTGCTCCGGGATGGTGAGACCCCCACGTCCCCGCTCCCGGCTCCGGCCCCACCGGGCGCCCAGCGGCGGCGCGCCGGGGCGGAAGCACGGAGGAGGCGGAGCAGGGAGAGAGGGGGTGGGCAGAGGAATGGAGACGGCCCCTTATTCCCGCCCTCCGGCTGGGCTGGCGTCTCTGGTTCGTCCCAGTCAGGGATTTCGCCGAGCTCGGTTTTCTTCTTGAGTCGGGTTCCGGCACCGGGATGAGCCCCGGCTTCTGCGCCGAAGTTCTGGGTGAAAACCTGCCACCCAGTGGCACCCCGAGGGGGAGATCAGCAAGCGCAGCTCCCCAGACATGTGCACCTTCCTGCCCCCGAGGTGCCGACGAGGGCTGCGGAGGGATGTCTGGGGGCTCCCCAGCTGACCCTGCAGCCCGGGGCAGGGGCACTGCCCGAGGAGGACTGAAGGCAGCACCTCCTGTCGTCCTGCTGCCCTCCACTGCAGAGGGATATCGGCAAAAGGATGAGCAGGGCTGACCTGTCCAGCTGCCCTAGAACCTGCCAACATCCCGGGTGCCTGTTCTAGGTGCACCCAGGGGGCCTCTGCTGGCTTGCTTCTGGTCCAAGTACTTCCCTGGGTGAGCGGTCCCCAGGCTGGTGCACGTGTGTGTGACCAGGCATGCCTCCCTCCCGTATGTCATACATCCCAATCGAGGATGGCTGCAGGATGGTTTTTTTGTCTTGGATATCATTTATTTACCCACCAAATCCCTGCATTCCTAGTCAAGTGCTGCTAGGAGTGTTGGTCTCTTCTCATGAGCAGGGTTTTCACTGGCAAGATACCTTCCTCCCTACACATGGGTTTAAAGCCTGTCTTGGGATGAGCTGCTCTCCCAGTAGCCCAAGGCTGCACTGAGGCCTCCAGCATGTTGATGCATCTTCTCCCCTCAGGCAGGAATGGTTTGGTGAATGTCACTGGCATAGAAACAGGGTTTGAAAGACACGTCCCTCTCATGCTCCCTGCCTACGGATTAATAATTTGCTTTCTGTAAATTCCAGTGGGTGCAAGCTCTGTGACAGAGCTGGAGATCCAGCTTGTTCCTTCATAGGGGTCGCTGCAGAACAGGGCACTTGCACACTTCCCTCATTAAGGACTTATTTTGTGGGGTACTCCTGTTGCATGGTTTGTCATTGCCCAAAGCTGACTGCCTGTTCCTCTCTGGTCCCTCTCAGCTAGGCACGTTCAAGTCTGATGATGGGGACTATTTCGTAGAGCCACTGCTATCGCTTGAAGAACAGGAGTATGAAGAAGAGCACAACAAACCACATCTAGTCTACCGCCACCGGACATCTCCAACCAACTCTTCAAGGGACAGGCAGACTTGTGATACTCCAGGTACACCTTTTGTTACTACCCTTGATGACTTGGTATTCAATGAAAGGGAACTAGTTTGCAGTAAAGATCTAGTAGGTTTGCATGGGGGCAGAAGGGATGCAAAGATGAGGGACCCCTCTAGAACTGGTCACAGGTGCACTAGGGCCAGGCCGGTGGTTGTACTACTGTCCTGGAGAGATGTGGTGTGTCTGTGCTTTCTAGTAGTCAGTTCTGAGGAAGTTTTGGTCAGGAAAACTTACGGTTTCCATTTCATCCTGGCTGTAAGGCTGACTTTCCTGAAATATCCCATGAGCCTTTACATTTTCTGTCTAACCTCTTCTATGTGCAATTCTTTACCATCCTAATCTGATAGTCTGTCCGAAATTCTGGTTTTATTCTTTAAGCGGCATCCTTCTGTCTTGGTCTCACTGTGCTCCAGGTCTCTCTTCCCCAACTCTAGTTCTGAGTTTCAATGTCTTATTTCTTTCTAGTTAGTGGAAATGAGAAGGTCCTAATGTCAACCCTGACAATTTTTCCCTTACCACTCACTTTCACATGGTTCATTTTCAAAGGCTTTTTTCCCTTATGGCCCTTTCTCCACCAGCACCATCTCCCTGACCTCCTTGCTCCCTCATTCTAGTCTTTGCACATATGAAAGAGCACAAGCCTTTTTATCTCCCCTTCATGTGCCTTGGTGAGCAATAGGCTTGCTCCTACTGTCCCTATTATCTGTGGTGGCCTCCTGCTGCTCTCTGCTTCGTTGACTTCCTGATTCTCGCGACTAATCCTCTCCTTTGGCAGCAAATACTTAAGTTCTCTCTGAAGAAGCTTATTCCTTCAGTCTGCTGTTTCACCTGCTGGTTTGACCCCTTCCTTTGGCCTGTAGCTAGATCTACAGGAGCTTTAAAGTCTAAACAGAGTAGACTGGCTTCACTGGCATGGGCTGCAAGCTGCTCATGTGCTGCAAAGTAGGTGGAATTGCTCAGAGACTAAAGGCAGCACAGGAGAAGAAGCATGGTGCCAAACTTAAACTGCGTTTAGCAGATGTGATTCATTTGGCACCCGTGATTGTGGATTGTGGCCATGCTATTGAGCTGTCAAATCTATACAGCTTGTACTGACCACGCTAAGTCAGAATATGCTCTGGTTTTCTGTAACCAGTCAGACCTGATGCACTAGCAACGTGTGTTTCTTCTAGAGACACATGAATATATGTCCACATGCAAACATACCTGCTGGGGCACAATGGTACCTCTCACAAGGCTGTCATTGTTTGTTCTTCCAAGGGTTACTGCTGGACTATGCCATTCTGGTTTCTCTCTTCCAGCTGTTTCTGCTCCCTTTGAGATCAGATGCAGGAGACTCAGAACAGTTGGAAAGAAACATGGAATCTGGCACATTGCATCAGTAGCCCTTGGAGGAACGGAGCAGCAGATCACAGGACTCATTGAATCAAAGGTAGCTGGGAGGATTCTGACTTTTGCTTGTGGTCTTTTCTCTCTGCTGTTATACTAGTTTGACATATTTCACTCACTCTGTCACAGCTTCTGTTTAGGGTATTATTCTTCTGAATCATGATTCAGAAGAATAATACTTCATCTGTGGTATTACCTACATAGTGTATATCTCTTTCTCCTCTTTTGAAACATGCTTTGCTTCATGTCTTTGTTTCCTTGCTCTCCTCATTTGCTTTGCATAGTGGAGGGGGAAGGTTCAATACAAGCTTAAGTGTTTCAGATAGGTGTGACAATCTTTCTGTTGTCCTCCTACTCACTTCTACTATTATCTAAGTTCTGAAAAGGAGTGATGCTTTGGTCATCCATGTGTGGTGGTCATGGTTATTTCATTGAAGGAGTAAGTACAGGATGTCTTGGGCTATGCTGAATCATGGTGTTCCCCTTGGGGTTATGTTTGATGGAGAGAAGGTATCTAACATATCTTTGGAGCAGAGAGGAAAGCACAAAATCTAGCAGCACTAGTTTTGAACAGGGTGCATCTGTCACTGAGAAGAGAAGAATGGTTTCATAACGGTTTGGGAGTTAGAGCTGTAGGGTGTTGTGTGAATCCAGTGTTTTGTCAGAAGGATGTGTGAAGGGATGTGCTTGCTTTGTGGGCTTCTGGCAGGGATTGAAATTTGCTCAGAGGAAATTCCTGCATGGGAAATCCTAAGTACCCACCCTTCAGTGAGCAATGGAGCCCACACTGCTGGGCAGTGGTGCTATTAAGAATGGCTTTCTGATAGTCTTCTTCCTGGAAATGATTAATAAGGGGTATACTGGTGTGCCCTTGCCATGATGATGTAATTATAGACTCTTTGCAGTATCCAGGAAAAGCTCCCTTGTGAGTTGTCTGACACTTTGAGTAAAAGCTTTCATTTCCAGCGGTCTCTCTGGTGTTACTTTTAGTTTTCAGCATCCTCAGGTCAGCTTAGAAAAGCAGGCATTTGATTTTGTTAAGTTTTCATGAGCAGTTTGTGATAATGTCTTTAGGTCCTCTGACACACGAGGCACTCTGCAGATGTTCTGGAAAACAAAAAAAAAGATGTTTCTCCTCTGAGCACTGATGGATATCGAATGCAACCTGTGCTCTGCATATGAACTTTCATAGCACCGGGGTCTCCTGGCAATGTGCTTCAGCTGTCTGGCGTATAGCTCAGCCGCTGCAATAAAAACTTCTGACAAAGTTTTCCTTGGGGTAACAGGTTAATGTAGTTTCAGTCGTAGGAAATGGTGCAATTTCTCCTCCTTCCCTTCTTTTAGTTAGTGCCGTGAATCAATTTGTCATCTGGTGGGGAATCTGGTGGAGCAATTAGTTGTATTTTACTGAATAGCCCTAACGGGATGAAGACTTGGCCAGGCTGACAGCGTCATGTCACTGGGTGCAGTGCCGCTACCACCCATCGCTTCACGATAGCAAGCTCTTCCTATCCAGATTATTAAATATCCGCCTTTTTGAGGTGGAGGAGGAAGAGAAAAGAAATTCTGATCCTAAAAAAAGAAAAAAAAGGAAATGGCTCATTGCAGAGCTGGAGCATGGAGCTTTCCTGCGCCCTGTGGAGGAACAATCTGACACTGATGATAAAAGGCGAGTAGCTGCATCCTGCGGCACCATGTGGAGGTCAGCAGCAGCTCTCCAACTCCTCTCCAGTCTAACTTCTTGCCAAAAGCAGATCAGTGAGCCCTACCCACTGTTTTCCATGTGAAACCCCAAATGGGTGGTCTTGCAGAGAGATGTCCAGCCCCAGATGCCAACAGAATATGGCCCATGGCTGTCACCTGACTAATCTACTTTGGGCCACCCCTTGGTCTGTGTCTTGTCCCTTTTTGCTGCCTCTTCTTTCTCTTATGTTCCCCACATTTTTTGTCATTGGTATGTCTGAATGTATATTTTGGTTGTTGACTGCTGTGGAGCTCTGCTCTTCCAATTTTGTTGAGTGATAGCTTTATCCTGTGTTTTAGTGAATCTTACACAATCTTTCTGCCTGTTGGCCACACCTTGTTCTGAGACCACAATTGCCCTGTGGCCATGAGTATAAATGCAGGAGCTGGGCTTTCTCTGCACTTCTGCATGCTCAGCTAGTTCATTGCTCCAAACTTTGCAAATTCCTTGCAGCTTTCACTGTGATCCCAGTGCAGAACTCCTGAATGAACTCTCTTGGGAATCTCCTTCTTTGTTCCTCTTCATTCACTTTTCTGGTCTCCTGATCTGTGCTTTGTTTCCTCCCTAGCTAGTTAAGTTTCTCCCTGTTCTTGCCTTGTTTTTCATAATTCTTCAAGTAAAGACCCACCTGTGACTGAAATTAATAAAGCAGGGATTGAATATATAGCAAGCACTACCTGTTCCCATGACTTGTTGCTGCTCAGCCTTGCCCATCCTGAGGCTGGTGTTAGGATGTGGGCTCTGGGGCTGCATGTGAGGATCTTGTACAAAGTCCTGGCTCCTTAATGAGAGTGCTTAAAGCAGGAATATCCACCACGGGAAAAAACGTCATGCAGAAGCTGCAGCAGCACTCTGACGGTGCCAAACTAGTAGGAAGATGATTAGAGCTTTTTCTGTTTCTGGAGGAGAGCCAAGGGGCTGTAGCCAGCAAAGAGGCCTGCCAGCAATCGGTGCTGAAATGGTGAGATTCTGAAAGTGGGCTCAGATGAGTGCAGGACAGAGCAGATCTTACCTGTATGGAGCTGGCTGTGCCCCACCCGCAGAGACGGGGAAGCCCAGTAACCCAGTTGGTGAGGTTGCTTTCCAAAAACCACCAAGGATTACCAGCACAGATGGCTGCTGGGCACAGCCTGGAGGCTTAGCACGTCACAGTATCTGCCAGAAATGGATGCAAAAGCGTCTCAAATTTGCAACTGGCTATTTAATTGCAAGGTGTTAAAAGTAGTTTGACTGCACAGGAGGCAGCACACGCTCAGCAGCTCCATAAAGGCAAGGCCCATGTGCTCATCCAGGCGAGAAGGAGAAAAGCAGCTCTGTGTGTGTAAGTTGGATTGAGAAGGTTGCTATAAAAAGCACAAGACAAATCAGCAGTGTGAACCAAGTCTTGCTGCTAAGCTAGCGTGACACGGACGTAATCAGTAATATGTCACTGATTTTTCGGTTGCATTAATGAACAGTTTGTAATAGATTATCCTTTCATAGTAACTTTAACAACCCTTCCCACTGAATGTGACACTGGGGAGCCACCAGAGCAGAGCCCTATGTCTTGAGCAAGCAAATGCCTGGTTCTGCCAGCTTGATGATTGTGGTCTGGTTTCTGTACGATCGTTTGCACCAGCCTACTCAGCCGTTACAGGTGGCTGTCACCTCTCTCCCAATGCCATCCAGTTGCATGGAAAGTCATTGGTAAACCCAAGGCACAAGCAGGAGAGGGTCCTGCCACTGTATTTCCATGTGCTTGGGAAAGGGTGGCCAGGTTGAGTCTGCCATGGTGTGTGTTTGTTAATGCGTTATCAGTTTTGTGACCTGGGAGGTAACCTGGGGAAGACTGGGGGGGGAGGGGGGTCTGGCATCATAACTAAAGCCTGACTTTGTCCCTTTCCATGTAACAAGGTCTCTTGTTGGCACAGGTGGGCGATGAGCCTGAGCTCTGGTTTGAGGTGTCAGGTGGGGAATGGGGCCAAAAAGGCTAGAAGTGGAAAACTTCATACTAGTTCTCCAGACAATTTATATGTGCTGTATTGTTAATTTACAGCAGTTTTGAGGCAGAAATTTCGAGTGCCTTTTCCACAGGACTCAATGTATGTAGTCTTGTGAGTGGTCCATGGTGAAATCCCAGAACCTTTGCAGTAAAGCTGTTGATTCAGAGCCCTTTTGTATTTTTGCTGTTTCTTTTGGACTGTTTGTCATGCCTCCAACTGTGACCTTATTTTGGCTTTCAACTCCTTCATCCAGCAGAATTTCACATTCTTGGTGTCTGGTTTCCAGGCAGGTCTTCAGGCAAATTCTGCACTGCTGGGTCTCACATAACTGTGGGGTTGCAGAAGATCTACAGGGAGGTTTTCCTAAGCCTTTGCTTCCAGACTGAACAATCCTTGAGCTCTTTCAAAAGTCTGTTTAAGCTGTCAGCTTTGCTTTTGGCCTCAGGGTAAAACATTGACTTGGTTCTTTCCATCAGAGAAGTTTCTCATCTTAAGGAAGTGAATTGTAATTTTTAGTCAGATAGTAATTATTCCAGGTTTCCTTCCCTCCCAAAAACCACAAGTGAGAGAATGGCGTCACAAGCCCCATATGCTAATGTAATTAATTCTATTTCTGGCTTCCTATTGAGGTAATAGTGCAGTAACAGCCAGCCAGTGCTTGGTCAAATGGACCTGGGATGACAAACACAAGCTTTTCCCATACTGACCTGGGAAAGGGATCAGGCTGGTAATGTTTGTGTTGTCACTGTGGTGTTGGCAAGTGAGATAAGGTATTAGATTGACTTCAGTTAAAAAATGTGATTGCAGCTAGATCCCATAAATGTGGCTTTGTTGGAAAATTTCTCAATGTCAGTTATTAGCAAGGTGCATGCAATTTGCCTCTGTTACCCTCAGTATTGAAAATGTATCAAACATCCTAATGGTGGAAGACCAAGATTGTGTTTGAACAAATTATTACTCATTGGTTATTACTTGGCAGCTTAGGTGTGGTAAGTGAACAGAGTTTAGTTATTCTCTTGGAATCAAAATGGATGTGCTTGCAATGTTGCATCTACTTACACATCATCTATGTGGACATCTGCTGAAGAAGGGCAGGTGGGAGAAGTAAGGAGGTACCAGTTTGGTACTTTCCATCTCTATCTCATGGCATACACTGCTGAAAAGAAACTGACTAATCTTGAGTCTTCTGCTCCCACATGCCTGTGGTGTTATTACCAGCCTCCCTGTGGCCAATTGTTAAGCAACATTTTTTTGGCTTTCTAATGGGATATTTTTTCTCATCTTTTGCTGAGTGTCAGTTCAAAGTTGTGGCAATGTCAGTCTTGTTCTTGTTGGTGTGGCACCTCACAGGGATCACTAGACAAGAGCATGGATAACGCATTTGGTGCTCTTGTAACTGTTATGCATTGAAAGTTGTGTTAAGAGCAAGCAATCAAGCACAGGACTTTGGATGCTCAGGTGGTTTGCAGGGCAGGCAGAAAGTTCAGCAGGTACAACCTCTAGAGCACATAGGTTTGATTAGCCCAGGCAGCTCAAAAAGTAGCAGCTCTGGCTGTTTTCCTGATATGCTGAAGTGCTACCAGGGTATATCAGTGTGCCTGTGGTATGGTCATACCACAGCCTGGCTCAGATAGGTGTCTACACATAGACAAAACACTGGGATGTACTTCAGTAAACTGCCCAGACCTGTGCAGTAGTTTTCAGGGTGGCTTTCAAGGGCATTTTGCCACAGTTTTTTAGTCATTCTGCAGGGCAAGTTTATTTGTCTTCCTGAACACAATGGATATGGAGCTGGTACCAGTGATTTTTCATCATTGTAACTTTCTGCTGGCCATACCTGACACCAAATTTCTACCAGTTCAGTGGTGCTTTTGTGCCTTGCAGTTGGAAGGTGCAGTTACTCAGCTTTTTTGTCTGTAAGATGATCTTGAATCATTTTCTGCCACATGCTCAGGACACATGTTACTATCTGCTTTCTTAAAGAGGCAATTTATTGTTTTCTTCATTAATCTAGTTTGTCTGCTGTGCAAAATTAATAGCTTTCACGTACAACTTTTTACCTTAGGCAGAAAAAACCTCTTTAAAGCCAGAATGCATTCTCACATACATCATCAGGAGAGGAAGTGTCTAGAGTATGTGTGGTCTTTGGTGTTTGCATGCTATAAAGCCAGAAGCTATTTTCTCCCTAAGGGAAGATGATTGGTGCTACCTGTAAGTCCATGGTTCTCAAGTGTTCTGGTTCAAGCAGCAGGAAGAAAGCAAGATCACCTCAAAAGATATAGGTAGGCTCAGCATCACCTTGAGATTTGGCACCTCCAAGGATGGAGTCTCCATAGGCAAAGCCACCACTCTGCTTGCTTCAGTGCACAGGCAGCAGTGGGTGAATGGAAGTGGGACTGATGATTTTGATGTCAGTGATTCTTCATACCAATTTAAACTCCTCTTGACTCTATAGCACTGCTTGCTGGCCTTCTCCCAAGCTCTGTGCTTCAGCTGACTTCAGCAGCAGGTGCTCCTGGGCATGGACCTTTCTGAGGGTCTGAACATTGCTGCAGTTGGGCATCTAGGAGGCTGCTTAGTGATATGTGTGTGCAAAATTCAAAGGATGAAGGCAAGAAAATTAACAAGCAGATGTGCCTGGATCCTGAGAGATGATGATCTGTTCATGCAAATGTTTCTCTTAGTACAAAAGAAACATTTATGTAGAAGCCAAATATTTTGATTCTCCTGGAGCAGTTTGGGAGGGAAACTTCTGAGCCCAGACTGCTTCCTAATTCAAAGGGAAGTGTGAACAACAAAGTGAAAATTAAAGCTTCCCTCTTTTGTATTGCTCTAATAGCAACACTTGTGAAAAGTCTGATATTTTATTTCATTTTCAGTAGTCCCAACCTTGAATGTTTGATCTATGCAGTTTTGTCCAGCTCTTACTGATGAAGGTTGAAGCTCCAGTTGGTCTGTCTGTTAATTGGGTTCAGATTAATTTGCATTTGAACACTTTCTGGTTTGCAGATTAGAAAAATTGAGCAAAATTTCATTTTCACCCTCAGTGCAGAATAGCTTTGTTTTTTGATCCTGGGTGGCTCAGATCCTTAATTTCCCAGCCAATGTAGCTCATTGATCTTGCCTCTATCAATAAAGCTTGTTTTCCTTTTCTAGCTACAGCAGCAGCTCCAATTGCACAGTCAAGGAGCTATCCAGAGCAGAATTTGTCCTGCTCGTAGGACTGGTCATCTCAGCGTGAAACAGAGCAAGGCAATTTCTGCTCAACTCTTAAACTACTATCCCTGGCAGGGTGTTGGCCTCTTCTCTCAAGTAACTAGCAATAGGACAAGAGCAAGTGGCCTCAAGTTGCACCAGAGGAGGTTTAGATTTGATATTAGCAAAAAATTTCTTTACTGAAAGAGTGGTCAGGCATTAAACAGGCAATTGCACAGGGAGGTGGTGGAATCACCAACCCTAGAGGCGTTCAAAAAAAGGGCAGATATGGCATTTTGGAACATGGTTTGGTGTTCATGCTAGTGTTGATTTGATGGTTGGGCTTGATGATCTTAGAGGTCTTTTTCAGCCTTAGTTGTTCTGTGATTCTTTGGGTTAAAAATCCTATGTCATGCATTCAGAATAGGTATGACAGTAAGTTGGTTTGAAAGGACTATGCTCCTTTTCTAGCAGGGAGAAGTTGTTAACGTTAGTAACTTGAGAAATGGATTATTTTTCTTCCCCTCTCTGTCTCTGTCTTGTACATCTGTGAGTTTTTTTCCTCTGCTATGGGCAACTGTTGTGAACTTGGAGCTGAACTGTAATTGCTTGCATTGTCTTATTTAATTGTGCAAATTACTTTCTATTCCAAGGACAAGTTAATGTAGAAATAGAAAGGATTAAATCTGTTGAGATAAGCGATCACTCTTCATTTTTTATTTTAGCATAACAATAGCTATTATTTCAAAAGCAGTCCCTGGCTTTGCCCTGTCACCTTTTCATGCAGGCAAAGCACTCACATAGAACTAGAGTCTCCCTTGTCCTCTCTCTCAAAGTAGATCTGAAGTCCATTAGTAAGCAGGAATCATCCATAAGTCAGCTCAGTGGGCTCTGAGCTGAGGCTTCTTGGGCAGGCAAAATTAATGGCATGGGTGGGAAGGTGCCAACATCCCTGTCACAGGACTGGATCTCCTTATAAGTTCCACATAATGAAGAAGAAACAAAGCAGAAAAAAAAACTAATGTGCACTTCCAGGTCTGTCTAAAGAGAGTGAAAACACCACTGACTGTGCAAGCAGTAAAATGGATCTTATTCCAGCAATCTTTTAGCCACCTCATAAAGGGCAACAAAGCTGGTGAGGGGTTTGGAGCACAAGCCCTATGAGGAGAGGCTGAGGAAGCTGGGGTTGCTTAGCCTGGAGAAGAGGAGGCTCAGGGGAGACCTTATTGTTGTCTGCAACTACCTGAAGGGAGGTTGTAGCCAGCTGGGGGTTGGTCTCTTCTCCCAGTGGCCAGCACCAGAATGAGAGGACACAGTCTCAAGCTGCACCAGGGGAGGTTTAGGCTGGATGTTAGGAAGAAATTCTTCACAGAAAGAGTGATTGGCCATTGGAATGGGCTGCCCAGGGAGGTGGTGGAGTCACCATCCCTGGAGGTGTTTAGGAGGAGACTGGATGGGGTGCTTGGTGCCATGGTTTAGTTGATTAGATAGTGTTGGATGATAGGTTGGACTTGATGATCTCCAAGTTCTTTTCCAACCTGGTTAATTCTAATTCTAAATGTTAGCTGTTGATTTGGTGTATAAAATTGCCTAACAATTGAATTATTAACCTGTAGTTTGCATGGTTTCAAAGTGTTTCTGTACTCATTGGAGTTTGTTTTTTCTGCAAATTAGTGAAAACCCTTCTACTTGCTGCCCTGTGTAGGTACATGTTTTTGTAGTCGTTTGTAGAGATTGACAGCTTGCCAAGCAAACCATTTTCCGTCCTGGTTTCTCTTAATGTGTTAACACAATGGATGAGGATAAAAAAAGCAAAAGCAAGTGGAAAATTATCACACCCTTTTTTGGTATTGTGTGTGGCAATAGGAAGCTGTCGCTGTAAAATTGCAGTTTTCTTATGTAAAGTGAGATTTTTCACTTCTGCTTGATTAAATCACAGTGTGCTGCACCATTCAATGGGGACTTTTATGTTGTGGCCATCGTAACAGGGCGAGATAACAGCATCAGGCACAAGGAGTACTGGTGGTGCCTGTAGGTAACTCCCATTAGTGCTGGTGGGGTTTTATGCATGGACTTGAGAGCAGTTCACAGCCATTAGTGTTTAATTTTTTACAGGTGACTGTGCCCCATCTCTGAATGTAGTTATATGCAAGAAAGATGGGTGAAGATAACAGTTCACTACTATCAACATCCAAGAGTGGCTTTCCATACAATGCATCCCCACTAGCTTGTGCTTGGTTTTACAATAACTAGGCTGGCAAACATACTACACGTGACTTGTCCAAATAGCCTGCTGGACTTGTTGGAGCGACTTCCTACCTGGCAAAAAATGTGTTGGTTTTTGAAAGAGTGATGTGGCTGACTTGATTGTGTGCTGGATGAGGGAAGTACACTGTACTGACACATGACAGTGTTAATGATTGAATCTTACAGATTTTTTTTCCAACCTATGAGTCTATGGCACTGCGTCAGATCTCTGCAATAGACAGCAAGGTAGTTTTTCCTCTGTGCTGGGCATACATGGTTGTGTTGAGCTCTGCTTCTCCTGTGTGGTGAGTCAGGTTGGGGGGTCTCAAAACCAGACTTGGTATTTCATGTGGACATCTTTGTTTTGGGTGGAGGGTGGAGTTTTTTGAGCAGTTGGCACTAGCTTCAGGATTTCAGTGCAAGCCTAGCAAATATCAATTAAATTCTTTTAAACACTTGCTGTGTAACAGGTGTCTCTTCATAGAATCCTTTACATTTTCTTCTTTTGCCATTGAACTTCCCCCTGCCAGGCTGGCTGCAGGATCCATTCAGGGCCTGTGAAGCCACAGTGGCCTTCCCACCACAGCCTTGTCTTTGGCCTCACTCATTCCCTGTTGAGTTGAGCATCTCCCTATCCTTAACACATTTTTCCTTGAGCATTCACTTCTTTTGGAAGTTAGTTGTTTAAAAGGTACATTTAAGTGCCTGGCTGAGGGTGCAGAGAGGATAAGAACTGACTTGAAGGGTTGAGGTTAGCACTTTCTCCTCAGTCTGGTCATCTTCTCACCTTTAAGTTATTTGTATGTGTAGTTGGCTTCCTGCACTGATTGGCACTGAACACGTCGGGATAATGTCACAGTTGTCCATGAAGCCATGCCAGCATGAGAGCACAACCTTGCCAACACAAGGGCATTGATTAGTGCAGAGGAACTAGGGCAATCCAATTATAACTGCAAATGCCATTGGCTTTCTCAAATTCTTACTCAAATAACTGCAGACTCTCTGCTGTATTAAGGTGGTCTGGACTATATTGAGAAAGGGGAGTTTGTAGTACTTAGGCAGTGCAAAGTAAATGGGAATTCATTCTTAAATACTCTTATCACCTATTTACACACAGAGCAGAAGTGTAGGGTTTTTTTCCAGCTAGGTAGAAGCTGGGTGACCTCCTTTGCCTGCCTTGATATTAGAGAATGTGTTTTATATTTCTTTTTTTGGAAATTATTACAAAATATCCTAAAAGGAAACTACACAGGAAAAATAGCCAAGAAGTTTCCTATCTTTCAATCTTGTTTGAACATTGAATATTCCTTTGTTCCCTAATATTATGCTTCCTCTAACCTACTCAGTGGGTCAGATAAGGAAATGTGATATTTTTCAGCACCATGATGAAATTAAACTAAAGCTACAAAGAGCGTGAGGGTTGTAGCCTGGAGTCTTAGATGAGTAGTTCAGATCTGGCTTTATATTAAATGCAGAAGTGAACAGTCTCTCATGGATGAATCACATTCAATTAGCTACTTCCTATGATGAACTGATTAAAAATTAAGTGGCATCAAATAAGACTGATTTTTCCTCTTACATTTAAATAATGCTATAATTACATACTAATCAGATGGTAAATCTTAATTGTACACGTTCCATATGTTTTATTTGCCTGTTCTCCCTCCTCACTTTGTCGTCTTTGTATCAGCATGGAGTATATTTTCAGGCTGCTTTTATGTTTGGCCTAATTGAATATCAAAAGCAGTATATGTGAAACTTCCTGAATTCTATTCTTTAGCCAGTGGCAGCTGTGCTATTAGATGACCTTTACCATTCCCGTAGCACAGAATAATAAAGGGAGGGGGGGAACTGAAGCCCAGCCGTGTTATTGTTAGAGACAGAAATAAATCATATATAATTGCTTCGCTATGAAGGCCAAATCCTGCCGTCCTTCATGCCTGAGTTAGAAATACAGGATTTGGACCTTTGTTTCCTGTGGTTTCCTGGCCACCTTGGACGTGCCCAGAATCCTCACGCTGCCGCTGCGGTGGCTAATTACCATCACTGGGCTCACATCGCGTTACACTGCGCTGCAGCTCAGGCTCCATCCCTCCTGGGACAGCTCTGCTGCAGGAAGCCTCTACATGAATGTCTGCCTTCAAGTGTCACTGGTTTCCATAAGGTGACTTTTAAAAATAAGAAAAGCCTTAGATGATGTATTACATAGTGGGCTTCCACAGAGTACCTCTGGTTTGGTTAACTGTTTGGAGCGAGCCTGCTTAATTTGCTGAAGTAAAGAGGTATTTTGACATTACGTTGCATGTGGTATTAACTGTATCCACTCCAGAATGTACTTTATGGTTTCATCTGCTTTTTTAATCACAGATCATGAACACAGTCACAAAAAGAACAAGCAGAAACACTGGAGAAGGCAGCGAGTAGAAAGCAGCATATTGTCTGATGTGGAGGTGTTGAAACATAGCCTGGAAATGAATTCATTTTCTGTGGAGAGCAACAAGACTGGGAACATCAGTGAAAAGAAGAGCCACAAACGAACAAAGCGCTTTCTCTCATACCCTCGGTTTGTGGAAGTGATGGTGGTGGCTGACAGCAGGATGGTTGCCTACCATGGAGCCAATCTACAGCACTATGTCTTAACGTTAATGTCAATAGTAAGTATTCAACTAAGGGGAGTGGATTCACCCACAGATCATCTTCTAGTGGTCAAAGAGTACCCTTTCCACTGTGGTCTTATGCAATACTGCCAATGTGCTGTGACTAGACATGGAGATAATGTTGGGATTACTGTGAAGCTTGGTAAAACTCAGCTAGGAAATACTGGATTCATAGAATCATTGAATTGTTTTGGTTGGAAAAGACCTTAAGGTCGTAGAGTCCTATCATTATCTAAGTACCAAGTTTCCTGCTAAATCGTATCCCTTAGCACCACATCTCTGCTTTTAAACACCTTGAGGGATGGGTGTTCAGCCATCTCCTTGGGGAACCTATTCCAGTGTTTAATAACTTCTTCAATGAAGAAGTTTCTTCTAGTACCTTCTTCCTTTCAAAACCCATCATGTTTTCTAATCCTTCCCACACCTTTCCCCTCCATCTTTCTGAACCTCAGGCAGAAAGAAAAATAGCAGCAGCCCTTTAGTCCACATACTGTAGTATTCTTTTTATTTAAGCCCATGTAAAATAGCAGCTGAAGTAGAAAGAAAAATACTTTGGGGACTATGCCTTCCAAGGGATTGATGCTGGTAGTTTATGCAGTTACCTGAGTTCTCTTGCTGTTGCAAGGAGAAGGTCACCTTGATCCCTAGCACAGTGCTAGAGCTGGCTTTCCAGGATGAGGACAAGCATTTTAGTATCTACTGGTACTAGGATACAGTAGTGCTGTGCCCAGTCAGTCAGCTTTGTAGACACAGTGACTGGAAATGAGTATCCAATGCAATTATGTCACTGGAGGGATTTTCATCCTATTTGAGGGTAGAAGTGCAGTGAATGCATGATCTAAAACTGTCATGTCCAAATGAGGCACCTCAAAGAATGAGTTGCTTTTGAGAGTCTTGGTCGGTGGTCATTGTATCTTAGCAGAATGGTCCTGTAACTTGGTGAAATGTGCTAAAGCAAAAAGAAATGTTTGGTTTCTGCAATACCAGCAGGTTGGGTCCATTCTAAAACTGCTTCTGTCAGGAGGTTTCTCCAAGCAGCGTCAGAGCACGTAGTGGGGCAGAAGAACAGCTCAGGTGAAAAGCAGTTGCAAAATAGAAAATGTGTGTTTTGTCTTAATTGTTTGTGTCCTGGAATGTTAGCAATAATCTGAATATTTCTTTTTTAAACAGGTGGCTTCTATCTACAAAGACCCAAGCATTGGGAACTTAATTAATATTGTTATTGTGAAATTGGTTGTGATACATAATGAGCAGGTAATGGAAGTGATTTTCTTGACCTTCTGTTTCACAACGGCATTTGTAGCAAGCCTTGTGATGAATAATTAAACTACCTGCTCTCTCTGTGTTCCTTATTAGGATGGTCCTGCAATATCTTACAATGCCCAGACCACATTAAAAAACTTCTGCCAATGGCAGCAATCCCAGAACCACCCTGAAGGAAGTCACCTTCGACATGATACAGCTGTGCTTGTTACCAGGTATGGAGAATATCCTCATAAAGACTGTGGCCAGTCATGTATCAGAGCCTGTGAGCATTTAATGTACACAGCGATGGGAGGTGTTTGGGTTCTGATGTGGATGTAATGACATTAGCAGTTATGGAAGCAGTGTAACTCTGAGCAGGACTGGGATAGCCATAGATGACTCTTGAGAGGTTCAGGGCTGTCCAAGTCTGCTCATGGGTTTAACATGTGATGAAACAGTGGCTATGGTAGGAAGTTGGTTCAGACTCTGCTGAAAAAAGTGACAGACCAACACGAGAAGGTCTGTTGAAGAACCAAGAATTGCTTTGGATTTTGTTATTGTTGTGCTTGTGCCTTAACTTGCTGCTGCATTGAAAATTAACATGTCAGGTCTGTTCTGCTTTCAGGCAGGATATTTGTAGAGCGCACGACAAATGTGATACTTTGGGTAAGGAAAATCTTTCCTTTGTCTCTTGATATTTTTTTTTTCTTTTTGTAGTGACAATGTGAGTTGCCTGTGCTGAACTGTGGATAATATTTCTTTGTTCATAAACCCCTTTGTTCTCTCCTAGGTCTGGCAGAGCTGGGCACAGTCTGTGACCCTTACAGGAGCTGTTCAATTAGTGAAGATAACGGACTGAGCACTGCTTTCACAATAGCACATGAACTTGGCCATGTGTATGTTTTATGTAAATACATTTACATTTAAATAGTCCAAAATTTATGCTAGCTGGGGCTTGCCAACCAGGCTAAGACTTGGTACCTGCTGAGCCTAATTATTTGAGAGGAGATAAATACACTTTTGGTGGTGTGACTGGGAGGAGGTTAGATACTCCAGAGCCTATCTGACAGCAGCAAAATGAACAGGCCCACATTTTGGGGAGGCCGAGTGACAGGGTACAGACAAGCAGCACCTAAGCAAGGGAGGAGAGCTAACAAAATCCCTGCATCTTCTCACATCTACATGTGGGTCTCAGAAGAATCTGCCCCAGTAGACATGATGTCCTGGCTAAGCCATTAAGACTATCCAGGATTTGGACCAGAGTTGGGATGTGCTGGTTACCTTGGGGAGAACCAAGGCGAGAGGCACAGGCATGTCTCATTTGGCCTCAGAAATGAAGTCTCCTCCAAGAGCTTTATCTAGGGCCTCTGGCCTATATCTATGTGAGGCTGCTCACTTCCTCAGCTACTTCATGAAGAAAAATCGGATACTTCTGGACATCACTGGAAGAGATGCTGTTATTCAAGATGCACCTCCTCCAAAGGAAATCTTTTAACTGATGTTGACTCTTTTTGAGCATGGTAGTGAGAAAAACCCATTATCCTCCAGCAGCTACATCTTTTATGCAACTGGTTCAGTCCCAAACAACCTCATGCCTGGTTTGCAATGAAAGTCTGTAGGTGTGGAATGGATAAGTTCTTGGGAACAGCTCTCTTATTGTTTTAAACTCCATTTTTCTTCATGGAGAACTGGCTCAGATGGTCTATTTTTAACCACAGTAGTATTTGTTTAAATGAGATTTCCTGACAGAAAGTCCCCAAAGGTTTGGCATTCCCCACACCTAACCTGTGGCTAATTCCTTTGCTAACACTGCTCCAGAGCTGCCGGAGGGGTTAGCAGCGTTCCTAAGCAGGAAATGCCTCTTTGCTCTTTTACAGGGAGCAGAGTGAAAAGGTGGTTCATTGGAGGTAATCTTAATGGGATATAAACTCTCCAGCCTTCAGATGCAGGATCACACTGGGTCATTTCCCCTTCTCCACTTCAAACAGCAAAGCGCTTTAAGCTGTTCTGTCTCCGTTAGCGTGTTTGCCACATTCTTCAATATGTCATGTGCTGCAAACTTCACGTGGGTTTCTGCTGAGGCTGATGCTTGATGGCATTTTGTAAACCTACCACATAAAGTAGAGGAGCCAAGTCTGTCCCTGGTGCAACCCTATTTAGGCAATACAGGCAGGATCAGCGTGGCCCAAAGTATTCCACCACATTAAACGGCGTTTTGCGGCCAGTGTAGAGTGCTGCCTATGTACATGAGTGACTTCAGGCAGTAGTGGTTGGTGGGCTCAAATCATTTATCTCCTTCAGAAATGTACTCCCCCAGATCAACTCTTGGCTCTTTGGCTCAATACCAGAGAATTTGCTGGGCTTATGAAGGTGGGGCCAAAGCCCAGCCTGCCTGCAAGTTCACAATCATCAGCTGAAAAGGAAACTACAACTGAAATTGCATCTTACTCCAGGCTCTTTCAAGGGCTTGTCTGGCTAAATACATGCAGTCACAGTGTGGGGAGCTTACTGGGCAGCTGTGTAGCTTTTTGCATAGGAGGGCTAGGAACCCTATTTAGGCAATGCTTGTGGGCACTTATGAATCTGTGTATAGTAACACTTATATTCTGTAATATCTGCTAGCAAGATATGTAGGAAAAAGTCTTGCATCCTCCTATATTTAGCTCAAGTTGTTCTTGCTATACTAAATAATTGATGTTTGCCACTTGAGTGACTCTACTTTTCACTGCTGTTTTTCTCTTAGCTTTAACATGCCACATGATGACAATCATAAGTGTAAAGAAGATGGAGGTAAAAATCAACAGCATGTCATGGCACCAACACTGAACTTCTACACCAATCCCTGGACATGGTCAAAATGCAGTAGGAAATACATCACTGAATTTCTGGAGTAAGGCTCTGCATATGGATTTGTTGGGCTGATTTTACATGTGCATGCATCCCATGGGGTTCTTCAGTTAATCTGAAGTCCTAACGTGCAGTGTTCAGAGGAAATCAGAAGGATTTGTCTGTGCACGCATCCTTTACATAGAACAGGAATGTACCCCTGGCATCCAGTCCCTGCCAGTTTAGCCTCATGATAAGCTGGCAAGGACCAGCCTCTCTATGGGGATGAATAAGTCTTCCCCCATGGATATTGCTTTTAAGGAATGTATGTTCTCCTTGAACCTGAAGAGTGAGTTTTCCAAGCCCTGTGGCCCAGATACGGAGCTGTGTTTTAGGAGGCAGATTGAATCTGCCTTTCTGCTTCACAGGTCAAGATAAAGCCCTGGCACTAGTCCATGGTGGGAACACTGTTCCAGGAGCCTGCGGGTCAGTTTGATGCACAGTGATCGCCCATTTTGCTGTGATGCCTTCCTATATGCTGTGATGGGGAACAGCATGAGAGCCATGATGATGTTCTGGCAAATCCAGGAGCTCGGTCCTTCAGACGGTTCTTCTGCAAATCAATGATTTTCTGTCTAACTATGAACCAGCGCTTGCTCAGCAGCTAAATGTGGGTTGTGCACACTCAGAAATGCTTTTGCCAGAGTAGCTGACTGCACTGTGGTGGATGGTCATTAGCACAGCACAGGCATTGTGGTGGTGAATGGGTAATGCACCCTCCTGTGGTCCTGTGCTTGAGCCTGCAGTAGCTGTTGTAGTGCTTGTTAAATGTGGCAAATGTGGTGTGCATATACCCTAAGGCTAGCTCAGGTGAACACCAATGGGTTCTAGCCTTGTCACCTCCTGTTTAACACCATTTTTCTGGTTTCTGTTATAGTACTGGTTATGGTGAATGTTTGCTTGATGAACCTTCATCAAGAACTTATACGTTGCCTCAGCAGCTCCCAGGCCTGATTTATGATGTTAACAAACAGTGTGAGTTAATTTTTGGACCTGGATCTCAAGTGTGCCCGTATATGGTAAGTGGAATTTCACACCTTGGTTTTGCTTGTGTAGCCAGAGCATACTAAGGCCGCATGGGGTTGGATGAATGGGAGGCTCAAGAGCTATCTAATTACTGTCCAGCTTGTGAGTTCATGATAAGTCCTGGAGGGATAATTTTATAAAGTATCATCTATCTGGTAGGGCACATGGCACGTGTTTATTGAATATCTTTTAATGTCTTTTCAATAACTTAAGCAGATGCAGTGCCGACGTCTTTGGTGTATTAACATTGATGGCGCACACAAGGGATGTCGCACCCAGCACACACCTTGGGCTGATGGGACAGAATGTGAGCCTGGAAAGGTCTGTAACACCCTCTGGTTCATGCCTCTTAGCTATGTTTACTAGGGTTCAGGCGAATCATAGCAGTCACAATCATTCCGTCCTAATGGCCACTTGTATGGTGCACAGCTTCAAACTACAAGGATGGAAGCCCAAAGCAGCTCTCTGTATTTTAAGCCTGGTGCTCATGGGTCAGCTCTGCCCCAGATAATGGGATTAAAGTCAACTGCTTGGCATAATGTTGTTTAAAGTAGATATTCCTTCTGCAGTGCTTATTTTTCTAAATTAATGCCCTTGAGTGAACTCTTGAGGAAAAACTTTTGCAAAGCTTCTCTAGGCTTTTATTAGAAATTTCCTATGTGATGTGAGCAATTAGTAATTTTATGTAACATAAACTTGCCAACTGGCTTCTCATCTTGACAGCTCCAGAGTAAAATATCGAATGAGTTGACATTTTCTGTATGGAATATTTTTGGCAGTAATTCACAGGAACTTCCCATTTCCTTGCACAGTGTTAATTTCCAGCTAGCATTGTGGTTTCTAGAATAAGTATTCAGTTTTCAGTTGTCCAGATCTGGAGGAAAAATTGTTGAGGGTTTTTCTTTTTTCTTTTATTGAGATACTGAAGCTTCTGAAGAAAAATGCTAAGTAGTTTTTGCCATTTGTGCCTGAACAAATACATTCTCCATCTGGATCTGGTGGAAAAAAAGTGTGATGTTATTCTACGAGGTGTAGCTTTAAAAACTACTTTACTAGCTATTAATGATCAACAAAGTTTCCTTTAGAAAGAGTCTACATTTTAATTCATAGTCTTTCAAATGTATGTTAATAAAAATAGCTGCATACTGTTTCAGAGAGAATTCTCCATACAGACTGTGCATCTCCTGGTAATTAGTATTTTAGTGTACGTGTCTGAAAAGTCCATTGTTCCGTGACACTTGACAATGAGCATAATGTATTAATTTGCCTTCCTTTCTTAGAGAAAAGTGCAGTCAACACATTTGGGTTTTTTTGTTAAGAACATGTATTAGAGTTATGGTTGGAAATCCTATTCCTGTGCTGCTTCTTGGAGCCAGTGGTGCACCAGTGTTTTCTGGGTTTATGTAAAATGCCCCTCTTTTGAGACTCAGGATAAAGTTTAGGCATCTGTGGAGTCCCCGTGACTTGAGCCTTTGTGTCTTCAGCTCCTCAGTTTGTAAGCTTGAGGTCTGCCTACCACTGGAAACTCAGAAATAACTATTTTCTTGAAATTCCAAAAATCTAGCCTGAAATTTTATTCTGACAAACCTGCTGTTTCCTTTGGATATGGCCAGAGTGATATGCAAGCAACTGCAATGGAGCAGTTTAGCACTTCCTCAGTCCTCTATGTCCTGCAAAAGACAATGTCCAGCTTCATGGCTCTTAATAATTTTGCTTTTGTGTAAGCAAAAACTTTTCAGTCCACAAATTTAGGCAATTTGACGAGTTTAGACAAATTAGAAACATGTGACCTGATCTTGTCAGCCGAGAGCAACTTGACTCTTAAGCCAACCTGATCTATTCCATTCCATTCCATTCCATTCTATTCTAATGCAGACCACTTGTGTTAGGGCATTTGAATGTATTCTCACAACAAAGCATTACAGTGTATCTCTTGTATCTGTGTGTTAGTCTAAATCAAGCTGAAGGTTTGGATCATCATAAGCTTTCTCTCTTCCTCAGTGTTTACTTGAGCTTGTAAAGTGCTGAGGTGTGAGACTTGAGTGCTTTCCATTGGAATAAACCACTATTTTGGTACTCTGCTGTGGCTAGGAGCCCCATCAAACTGCTGCTTGCTGACTAATGCTGTGCATCATGTCTGCATGTTTAAAGCCTGTGATACATAGATTGGCAGATGGAGAGAATACCATTCTATTTCTGATGGAGATATCTTTGGAAATGAGGGAGCCTGAACAGCTAAAAAAATAATAATAAAAAAATAGCTAAAACTACTAGGATGTAGATTAAACCAGGCTCTAAGTTTATTCTTAAACCAACATGGGAGCATTAGTATGTGCACATTCTGCATGTGAAGACACTGACTCTGATATGGTTAAATCAAGTAATAAGCCCAGCCCAGAGTTTGGCCTTTACTGGGTGAGCACCAGTTGTGATGGTTTACAGCTTTTCACAGCACCAGTGTGTTGTCAGGTGGAAAAAAAATCAGTGAAAGAAAAGAAAGAGTGTGGTAAACCCGGGCCTCTATCTCTTGTGGTTTTAAGGGTTGTTAAAGAATAGTAAAAGAAGAGTAGCCGAATAGTAATCATTTCTTTCTCCTGCCGTATGGCAGCAGGTAGCGTATCTGTTATGCATGCATGAAGCTTCACAGCACTTGTCTGCCCCCTGCTAATCTATTCAGCTGAAGTCAGCCCAAGGATGGGAGCTGGATTTGGTGAATTATCTGGGACTCCAGTGGCAAGACAAAGGAAAGGAAAGTCTGTTGTAATGTCTCCCATCCCTTCCATTGCTCTCCTCCTCAACTGTGTATCTAAGTTATTTTGAATTTGCTCCAGACACAAAACTCTTTTATTCTCTTCAGTTCTCTAATCTGTATGCTCATAGGAAGGAGAACCCTGGCAGGCTGTTTAGTTTCTCTGTTGTAACTCAGCACAGAAATTATTTTTAAAATGCAAAGGCAGAAAGGTTGCACAGCCAGCCTGTTCACAGTGCAATCCCAAGAAATGCCATTGCCTTTCCATAAGACAATCTTGCTGTCTATTTAAAACAGCTGCTTCCACCTTCACCCTTAAATTGCCAGCAACTCCAAGCCCCCAATTTTTAATGAAATTAAGGGATATAGGTGATTTCCTGGTTAATTCTCAACCATCAGATAGGAGACATATAGGTCATGTCACGGTCTGTTAGCTGTGTATATTCACTAGTTAGCTATTCAGTCGTCTCTCTCTGGGTCAGTGGTGCCAAGCATGGCTGTGGTTATATATTTAGCTGTGAGCATCAACATTGCTGCAAGACGTTCCCCACTGGGACAGCACTGTTGGATTGGTGTCATGTATTTTTGTCTGTTGATAATAGCTGTCAGACCTCTTTGTCCCTGTGCAGGCCTGGCAGAGGGGTGCTCATCCTGCAGTTTTTCAAACCTCTAAATGTCAGGAGGCATTGTGAATCATGAGGGTTTGTCCTGCAGCAAAGAAACGGGCATTTCACCTTATTTTTTTCCTGCCTTTTACTGTAGCAGATATTTTCCAGCCAGTTTCTCTCTGGGGAATCAAATCTTCAGATGAAAGTAAATCCAAGGCACATTGCAGCCTAGAGACCAGGCTCAGCTCTGAACAAACACTGCATTCAGAGTCCATGCTACAAGTTGTTCAGCTGTGCTGCAAACCATGCCCATAGGCAAATGTACCTGAGGTCAGCTTTCTTCATCAGCAGAGCAGCATGGCAAGATATAACCATTGTGGGCTAAAGGTACTAAAATGCTGCAGAGCCAGTGGCCCATGGGCTGGGTACACAACCCCCATGATAACTTGGGTTTGCTCTCTTTTGCTAGATAGCTTTCTCTGAGGTGGTTCATAAGGATGTCTGAAAAGGGAGGAGAACTCATGGTGTGTCTTGACACAGCCTTGTTCTGCTGTTAGTAATAGGGCTGAAAAAATGAGTTAGATGTGTAAATTCAACCCCATTTCCGTAAAGATCATCAGATGTTTCCCTGACTGTAGAGTATCTGATGTGAAGAAATATTGCAAGGGAATGTTTTAGTGATGCATTGCATGTTTGTTTTCTTCTTTGAGTATTTAACCTCTTTTAATCTGTGGGCAGTCATCAATGTTTGGGTATCCTATAGTGCCGAAGATTTCAGCATCTGCCAGCAGAGGAGTGTGTCTCTGGGTTTAAATCTGCCTGAGCAAGCACTGTTCAGTGAGAAGGAAGCCTTGCTCTCATGAGTCTTGTGGACATGTTCTCCATGCACTCTGATGGGGCCAGAAAGTGACTTCTCTTGATCATACCTCTCCAGAAGTCCATGTAGTTGAACTAGCAAACATACTACAAAGGGACATCATTTAATGAAAATGTCCTGTCCATGAAAATGGAGGACAGGGGCTTGCCAAGATAATTTGAGCCAGTTTTCCAAACAAAAGAAAAGAGTTAGAGCTGGAAAACAAAAGTGTAGTCCAGGCCTTGGCAAGTTTCATGTTATGACTGAGTGAAAAAAAGTACTTTGGACTGAGGAATTATTTTTCTATTTCATTTGCCCTTTGAATTTGAAAGTTTCCCTTCCTGCTTTGTACAGCTGTGGGGAGGTTTGAGAGTTCCCTGTTTTTTCCCCTACTGTCTGTCTCCTCCTGTGACATGGTGTGGTTCCTGCTGCTCTCCAGGAAATCGGATAAGCAACTTTTTTAAAAGCCATGACCATTGCCATGCTGTTTGGCAGCAGTAAATCGGGAGTATTTGATGGTTGCTCTTGTCCTCAAGTCATCTTCCCGTGAATCACTCCTATGGACTCTGCAGCTTGCCTTCACTTCTTCATTTAAGGGTACAGGGAGATGAAAAATGTAGGGGTGACAGACAAAAAGTGATGAAGTCAAGTTGCATTGAATTGCAAAACCTTTGCTGCATTTTGTGTGTGTTTGAGAAATAAGTAAGTATGGTGTTGGTGTCTGGGCTGGTCACCAGTGGTCACCTCTTCCCATCTCTCTCCCCCACATGCAGCACTGCCGATTTGGGATGTGTGTGCCCAAAGAGCGAGAGGCGCCGATGATAGATGGAGCATGGGGGACCTGGAGCCCTTTCGGGACCTGCTCGAGAACCTGTGGTGGTGGCATAAAGACGGCGATACGGGAATGCAACAGGCCTGAGTAAGTGCATGGAGGGGGAGTGCCAGTGGATGAAATGGGGAAAAGCAATTGGGTTGCCCAAATGGGCTGAAATCCCCTTCGACTGTCCCTAGTCCACATGCGCTCAGGGAACCAGTGGCTTTGCCTGGCACAGGTGAGACAGGACAAGAACCAAGGAGGAGCCAGTCTCCTGTTTGATCTGTGGGTAAAGTGCATTAAAAAGGGATCCCTTCAATGGAGAGAGAAGGAAAAAACTAACATCTATATGGGCTTACTGCCTCCTGTTTCCCTGGGGAGGTGCAACTGTAGTCTCACTTCCAATGGTGCTTCTCTTCCTCCAAAGCTGTGGATCAGAAAGGAGGGAGAAGGGAAAGAGACATGGTTTTGTCTATTTTTTACCATTTTACCCCTGCTTTCATTGCTTTTGCAGCTGTTCCTACAGGCCAGATCCCTTATACACTTTTCTCCCACTTTACTCCTGCTTTGGCTGGTTTTGCAGCTTTTGGCTGCTCATGCAGCTGATCCTTTATACAGTTACATGTGAGCTGGTGCAGACTAGCTAAACCTCAGCAGAAATCTGTGCTCCATTAAAAAGTGGCATTCAAAAATGTTTGCCATCAGCCTGGAATGTAAATTCCTGTGCCTTTTGAAATGGCAGTGAATTTTGCTGCAGGCTGCAAGAAGACAAATGTGTGGCCAGCAAAATATTAGTAATAGGTTGAGCAACTGGTATGAAAACAGCCTGTCTACATGAAATGTGAATTGTGCTGGTTTCTATTTAACTGCTTCTTTTCAGCCTGTGAGAGAAGGAAAGGCTAGGCAGGATGCTTTCTGGGCTCTCATTTGAGACTAAGACATGTAGAAGAGAGGGCTCTGCAGAGCCAGTTGAGCCAAAGGGCTTAAAAAGATTGAGCAGCCTCATTCCACTTTCTTATCTGGTCTTGGACAGCTTATTACCAAGCAAATTGTCATGAGTGATGTGCCAGTGCCACTTTCATTACTGCTAATGGAAGACAGGAGAGCTTGTACCTGCAGCACCAGCGCTGAAGTGACAGGAGAGGCTGGCTCGGCACGGCTGCACAAGCGCTGGAAGAGAAGGTTGAGGCTTAAGGGAGTAGGTCATCAGCACATTAATTAATGTGATGCTGAAAAACACAAGCACAAAGAAGTTCTCGTCTTGCTGTGCTGAGTCAGCACACACCATATGGTCTTCCAGTAGCCATAGAGACGCACACAAAAAATGTCTTTCCACATGCAAAAATAGCCATGCTGCCAAACCTTTGGATGCTGTCAGTGAGATGTATCCCCATCTTCTGGAGAGGCATCTGTTTGGACTGCTATCTTTTTGTGATAGAAAATTTCCTTTATCCTAAGGGCTAGCCAAGGGATTTTAAATTCCATCTTCTCTTATAGCTTGTGTTCTGTATCTTGGCATTCCATGAGGCATATTCCTTTGGCAGGGCTTTGCAAAAGCACCTAAATACACTCAGCACCAAGCTGCTTGTGAAATCCCCTGCGCTTATCATTAATAGTGGTTATTTTCCAAGCCCCCTTTCGAGAGCCATGTAGCTGGCACTGGCCTCTTCACCAACCCCTTGCAAAGTCTCTGCAAGGAGTCATCTGCCCTAGCACCATACACGGAACTTTACACTGTCTCTGTGATTTTGTCCCTGTAATTTGACATCGTTGCCTGGGCTCCTGCCGCCTGCATACCTGTTATCATGGGCCTGCTGAGGTGAAGGAAATGAATGGGGCACTGCTGGGTACTTTCAAAGGACTTAAAAAATATACAGGGTTTCTCCTCTGCTGTAGAAGGCAGCAAAAACAACCCAGATCGTAGAATCATAGAATCAATAAGGTTGGAAAAGACCTCAAAGATCATCAAGTTCAACCTGTCACCCAAGACCTCATGACTACTAAACCATGGCTTCAAGTGCCATGTCCAATCCCTTTTTGAACACCTCCAGGGATGGTGACTCCACCACTTCCCCTGAGTAAGGTCTAAAATAGATTTTAGTAAGTCTTTTATATTCTAAGATGCTTTAGATATGATGCTTTAAATATTCATTCTTTATATTCAAAGATGCTTTAGCTTTTTTAAGCTTTTTCTGTGTGTAAGGATCTGGGGTAGAATCTTGCATGCTGGTAGAATATTGTGTTTAAAGAGCGGTATGCCTCAGAAATTGCAGCAGGCTGTGTTTTGACACTGAAGGAATGTAGTAGCTAACCAGACCAGACCCTTCCCATCAAGACTGCCCACTTGGGAACGGGAGGCTGGCTGATACAGACAAAGCCCATGACTGCAACGTGTCACAGAGAAGGTCTGTGGTGCAAGCCCTGGTTTTCAAAGCAAGGCATAGTTGCAGAATTGTAGGGAAAAGGCATATTTCATAAGATGTCAATATTAGGAGCCCTAGTTTTGGGAATGGCTTTCTGAATGAGGCAGTGTTATCTCTGGGTGTAAGTCAGATCATGTATGTGTTTTTTAGTCCATTACAGAGGCAACCACCTGTGCTGAAAGTTGGCTGAGCTTGACATGTAAACTCATCTATAGATAACTGTGCTGGCCACTGGCAGCACACATATCAATTCCCTGTGCCCAGGGCTTCCTGAGATGCTGCAAAGGAGATCTCAAACTGATTTGTGCATGCTAGAGCTTCACAGATTTTTCTGCAGTCAGAGCGCACAGGCAGATGTGCAAATGAACATACATGCCCCACATGTTAGTTCTCTAGGGGCCTTTTGTTTTGGCAGTCTGAGTGTCCCAGGCAGAGCTGCTGGGGCTGAGCATGTGCAAAGCACCCTCAGAACAACACTTCTTGGTCAAATGCCTGTACTTGGTGCTCCTGGGCTGCTAAGAGATGGGTGCTGCCTCAAGGTTTATGAGCAAAAACGCTTGGGGTTAGTAACTACAGATGATGCACTAATCATTGTATATTAAAGACCTATTGAGGTGGGAATGGGTATGAGACCCTGCTGTCCCCAGACTTGTCTGCTGTGCCCTGAGAATTTCTGGCGTACTGGAAAGAACACAGCAAAGCTGGGGCGTGTGCAGGAGCTTGTGAAGGCAACAATGCTAGATGCAGGTCCACAGCAGCTGTTAAGTGATCAGATAGATGATTCAGGGAGAAGGGAAATCAAGGCAGAGTAAGGAGGTTTCTAGATATATACTGCTTTCCCTTCCATCTCTGTGGTACATTGATGGTTATCCATAAAAATATTATGCATTGGGAATAGAATAGAATTAACCAGGTTGGAAAAGACCTTTGAGATCATCAAGTCCAACCTGTCATCCAACGCTATCTAATCAACTAAACCATGGCACCAACTGCCACGTCCAGTCTCTTCCTAAACACCTCCAATGGTGGTGACTCCACCACCTCCCTGGGCAGCCCATTCCAATGGCCAATCACTCTTTCTATGAAGAACTTCTTCTTAGCATCCAGCCTAAACCTCCCCTGACACAGCTCGAGACTGTGTCCTCTCATTCTGGTGCTGGTTGCCTGGGAGAAGAGACCAACATCCACCTGGCTACAACCTCCCTTCAGGTAGTCATAGACAGCAATAAAGTCCCCTCTGAGCCTCCTCTTCTCCAGGCTAAGCAATCCCAGCTCCCTCAGCCTCTCCTCATAGGACTTGTGCTCCAAACCCCTCCCCAGCTTTGTTGCCCTTCTCTGGACACCTTCCAGCAACTCAACATCTTTCCTATACTGAGGGGCCCAGAACTGAACACAGGACTCAAGGCGTGGCCTAACCAATGCTGAATACAGGGGCAGAATAACCTCCCTGCTCCTGCTGCCCACACTGTTCCTGTTACAGGCCAGGATGCCATTGGCCTTCTTGGCCACCTGGGCACACTGCTGGTTCATGTTCAGCCTACTATCAACCAGTACCCCCAAAAGCATCCTGTATTTCTTTGTGACATTGAAAATGAATGTTAAATGATGCTGGCTTATGTTTCAGGGCCAGCTTTTTCTGTTTACTCAGACGCTCTGAAAAGCAATGGTTGGTTTAAAAACACCCTAAAAGTGTCAGGGTGAGCTTGGGGCTGTTTTGAAATGTCAGAAGTATGTCTGGTTCTTCAGCTCCAAACACTAAGCATGGGGAGATTTACTACCACTGTTATGAAGCTGACAGTTTGGAACATGATGGCAAGTTTTAGCATCCTTCAGTTTGTGGTATGGCCTTGTGTTCAATGCTATCTCCATTTCACAGGTCATGTCTGGAGAAAAGGAAACTAGCTGGTAGCTTGAGATATTAGGATTTTGTTAGACATAGCCATTAAAACAAACAGACAAACAAACAAACCAACAACAAAAAAAGGCTCCTGTGTGTTGTTCTTAACTAACTTAATATTTAAAAGCCTAGTTTTAACTAACTGGAAGTCCCTTGGAAGCAGTGTGGTTACCTTTTAAAATGTTGTAGTTGCAGTTTTTTTTAAGAAATGCCTTGTTAAAGGTCTGTGTAATTTAGAGCCTTTGTCAAACTGCAGCAGTTCCTGCTTGCAGTATAAGTGTTTTTGAAGTGACAATGATGAATCCTGTTAACTCCCCCCTGAATGATTCAGACTTACCAAGGTTTGGAGTGTACTGTTGCTGCAGCTAAGATGTTTCTTCAGGTACTGTGGGGTCAAGATGGCCAAGATGTCCCTTTGTAGCTGGAGGAAGATAATTAGCCTGCATGACAATAGAATCATAGAATTGCTTTGGTGATAAGAGACTCAGATTATCGAGTACAGCTGATAACCCAGAACTACCAGGCCGCCACTAAACCGTGTCACTCAGCACCACATCTACATGTCTTTTCAATGTCTCCACAGAGGTATAAATATCTCCAGTGGCAGCTCTCCCACATCCCTGGGTGGCATGTTCCAATGCTTCACAACAATTTCTGTGAATAATTTTTTTCCAATATCCTACCTAAACTTACTCTGATGCAACTCAAGTCAATTTCCTTTCATTTTATCACTTGATACTAGGAAGAAGAGACCAACCCCCACCTCACTACAACTTTCTTTCAGGTAGTTGTGAAGAGCAGAACGGTGCCCCTTCAGCCTTCTCCATACTAAACAACCCCAGTTTCTTCAGCTGCTTCTCATAAGATTTGTTCTCTAGACCCTTCAGGGACTTTGTTGCCCTTCTCTGCGCACACTCCAGCACCTCAATGTCCTTCTTGTAGTGAGTGGCCCAAAACTGAACCCAGTATTCGAAGTATGGCCTCAGCAATGTGAATTGCAGAGGCATGATCACTGCCTTAGTCCTGCTAGCCACATGATTTTTGATACAGGCCAGGATGCTGTTGGCCTTTTTGGCCACCTGAGCATACTGCTGGCTCATGTTCAGATGCCTTTCAACTAACACCCCCCAGTCCTTTTCTGCCAGCAGCTTTCCAACCACTCTGCTCCAAGCCTGTAGTGTTGCATAGGGTTATTGTGACCCAAGTTCAGGACCCAGCACTTGGCCTTGTTGAACCTCATCTTATTTTCCTTGGCACATCAGATATGGCTTTCCAGATCTCTCTGCAGAGCCTCCCTAATCTCAAGCACATCAACATTCTCACCTAACTTGGAAGTCTGCAAACCTACTGAAGGTATTAGTCTGCATAATGGACTTCAGTGGTGGGAAGCCCCCATCAACCACCACTGTAAGGCAGGAGTCCACAGGGGCTGCTGTGCTTTGTTAGCTCTGCAATGATCCCAGGTCTAACAGTTAAATTATTTCAAATTGTTTGTCATACCAAGGTGTAGAATAGGCTAAATTGGTAGAAACCAAGTTTAAACTTGCTCTACTAGGAACTGGTGTGATATCAGCCTATAAACAGGAGCTTGCACTGGGCGCTGTGTGGTTGCTTGAGATCTTTATCACTGGTGCTTGCTTGATTGCAAGCAGCAGAAACCTTTGCAAATGACACATGCTTGTTTTCCAGCTGGCACATGAAAGCTGCCCTCAGAGCAGTTAGAGCTGATGTTACCAGCTCTTGCTACAGGCTGTGCCTAAAGACAAATCATATCCTTCAGCATTTAGGGTAGGACTTGAGAGGTCCGCAGCACAGCAGTGTATATCTTGGTGAAGAGAGGATGCTAGCAGGAAAAATCCCATGTGTGTAGCTGATGGTGCTCTGCATCTCTCCTTTGGCTGCTGGAGGAGGCAATTCCTTCTGCCACACCTGTGAGCATCCCTAGCATGATGCAGATGGGGTGGTGGGAAGCCTGCCTGCCCTTCCCTGCTTTTTGCAAATTATCTTTTGGCAAGTGCAAGCTGTTCTGTGCCTCTTGGTCTCTCCATTTATTCCACAGGAACTCTACTACTGGAATCACAAATAGGTTTCAAATGTAAGAGTGAAGAATTGTTATTTGTGGGAGAAAAGACACATCTGGGCTTCCTAGATGGTTGATGTGCAGAGATGCTAAAAAAATAGTGTTCAACTGTAGGAACTTCTTGACTCACTGTGTGTGGAGACCCTCACACGTGTGCAGAGAGGTTCTTTGTTATGCTAGGAGACCCTGGCTGCATGCAATGTGGACAACTTACGGTGAGCATCTCTGTGCTAAGGGAAGAGTCTCCAAATGCACAAACCAGCTTCCTTCCCAAGGAGGCTCAAAGGGAAGATGCACTTTGCCAACATGCTTGGAGCACACATAGGCATCTTGTTCCAGGGCAAGGCAGATCTGATCCTGAAGAAAAAGCCTGAAAAGCAGGAGGTGTGATTGTCAGGACTTCAGTGCCTGATTAGTCACTGTTCTGACCTGTGCTTCTTTCTACTTGTTTTGTTCAGGTTTGGGTAGAAGATGTAGATGCAGTGGTTATTTTGCACCAGAGGCTGGAGGTGGGCACAGATGTTGTACCAATCTTCACAAGCCTCTATACATGTGCCCTGGCTATACATGGTCAGGACAGAGCAGTTTGGCCACTCAGGATGCTCTTGGCCTCTGCTGACTTCTTTGAAATAGTCTGTTAAAGGGAGAGGCTGGGGCTAACCTCAGCCAGTGGAGCCTTTCCTGTGCTGATAGATAAGATGTAGGTTAACTTCATCTACCACTGCTGTGGGCTTTAGTTGGTATAATGTTTCCTTTTTAAGTAATTACTACTTTGCCCAAGTAGACCTTGGCAACATTTCATCCAGCTTGCAATGCCTTTCATTCTATAACACCAGGGAAATGCAAAACTGCTTGGGTGATATTGCAAGGTTCTATCAAGCGTATTAATGGCAGGAGCCTGTAGAAGCCTTCACCATGCCCTCCCAATTTCATTTGAAGTTTCAGGAGAGAGCAGCAGAAAGAGTGGGTTGTGGTGGGGGTTTTTATTTTATTATTACAATTCATTGTATGCATAGAAGATGGACATAGATGGGCATGTGAAATCCTGCTTGAGTTCCTAGAAGAAATTTCCTTTGATCAGGCAGTCAGTAGGATAGCTTGTATCTCAGGGGTACTTTTCTTGCAGCATTACCACAGCTGTAAATAAACCCTCACCAGAAAAGTGCCTTCTACTGGTCTTTTCTGATGCTGTCCATGTCCAGCTCACTCCCACACTACTGCTGACAGTAGCTGGAGGGGGAGAGGCTTTGTTGATCTCCAAAGTGAGCTGTTATCTGTCAAAGGCTCTGTCTACATGTGGGGACAAAAATAGGTTTATGACTGAAGCCCTGAATCTGGGAGTTGGGAGATTCAAAACAACAGTTTCTCCTGGGCTTGTATGCTGGCTTTTCTGTGGCTTGGATGATACTACTCTCCCTGGTTTATACCAGAGTGACCCTACTATAAGATGGGGGTAAATTAGCTATTGACCACTCTTGATTCTTTCTGGATTACATGGAGATCGTGTTGTTTAGAAGAGTCTAGCACTATCATTTTGGGTTAGAAATCGTGAAGGACTGAGTGCTGCCTGACCTTTCAGGCTACACAGGCTGCTGTGATGTTTAGTATTTTGCAGCACATCCGATTCAGACTCTTAGCCACCAAATCCATAGGACCAGTGGAGTTGTAGAGGGTGATGGTCTTGTATGGGATACCTCAGTGTGAAACTAAATCCTCAGATGCAGAAAAAGATGTTGCCGTTCCTCACTACTGCTGCATTCATTAGCAAATATTCCTTTTGCAAGAGGTGTCCCTGCACATGGCTGGGGGGTTGAAGTGGATGATCTCTGATGTCCCTTCCAACCTAAGGTATTCTATGATTCTTCATCCCATTTAGCATCACATACATGAGCTTTTTTATTAGATATCTGCTTAAGCTTTCCTACTTGTCAGCCAGCAACGTGCACAAAGACAGAGCCCACAAAATGCTTTGCAAAACACCAACTGTGCTGAATAGGTTGCAAACGGCGTCTCATTTACGGCCTGATCCCAGACAGTCTCTCTTGTTTCTGCAGGCCTAAAAATGGTGGCAAATACTGTGTGGGCCGTCGTATGAAGTTCAAATCCTGCAACACAGAGCCATGCTCGAAGCTGAAGAAGGATTTCCGGGATGAGCAGTGTGCTGACTTTGATGGAAAGCACTTCAACATCAACGGGCTGCCCACGAACGTGCGCTGGGTTCCCAAATACAGCGGCAGTAAGTGGCAGAGCAGGAATGCAGGGCCTGCCTCCTGCATTACCCCATTGAGCTGATGGCATTGGGATAATAACATGGTTCTGGTTTTCCTCCCATCCCCAGTCCTGATGAAGGATCGGTGTAAGCTGTTCTGCCGGGTGGCAGGAAACACAGCCTATTACCAGCTGCGGGACCGCGTCATCGACGGGACGCCCTGTGGCCCAGACACAAATGACATCTGTGTACAGGGCCTCTGCCGGGTAAGCAATTTCCTTTCTCCTTAGTGAGGGTTTTGCATGGCAGTAGGGTGCTTCTGCACCTCAGAATAGTCATAGAATGCTTTTCATTGGAAAGGAACTTTAAAGGTCATTTGGTCCAACCTCCTGCAGTGAGCACAGACATCTTCAACTAGAGCAGGTTGCTCAGAGCCTGGTCCATCCTGACCTGGAATGTTTCCAGGGAGGGGGCTTCTATCACCTCTCTGGGCAACCTGGACCAGTGTCTTGCCACCCTCATTGTAAGAAGTTTCTTCTTTACATGTAGTCTCAATCTCCTTTCTTAGTTTTAAACCCTCACACCTTGTCCTGGCACAATTGTGGTAGTTTTAGGCTATGCCTTCAAATTTTTTCACAGATCTTGAACAAAAAAGTAGTAAAAATGTAAATAAATCACTATTGGGTGTAAAAAGGAAAATACCACACACTACAGGCCCTGCTGAAAAGATTGTCCCCATCTTTCTTATAGGCCACTTCAATTATTGACACCCACAATACAGTCTCCCAGAGCTTTGTCTTCTCCAGGTGGAACAATCCCAGCTCTCTCAGCCTTTCTTCACAGATCATTTTTGTGTGGTCTCTTCTGGACCCTCTCCAATCAGTCCATGTCTGTCTTGTGCTAAGAAGCTGGCTCCAGCACAGGAGCCACACTGTTGGTGTGCTCTCTTTGCTCAGGGGCTACCAGCGGCATCCGCAGGCTCCACAAGCCACAGCTGTTCTGAAGCTCAAGCCAACATCTAGGTTTACAGAGAAGCCATCCGTAGAGGGTGTCTGTACATCTGCCCTAAGTTACTGAGAGCTGGGGAGGTCCAAGCCTGGATCCAAATGATGCTTCTTTCTGTGCTGTGCCCTAGTTCTTCCTGGTCAGACCCCAGAGCACATTACATTTCCTTTCACAATTTTTTTCCCCACACTTTCCTCTGTGGGAACAATTGATGCAAGAAGTTTTCTCTAGTGAAGGCATCACTTGGTGCAAACAGCAGTTCTGATTTTTGCTTTTTGTTTGAAAATGGTTGTGGGATGGCCAGACTGTCAGAAAAAATGTGGGGAAGCAAAACAATTTCTTTCACAGCAGCCTTTTGCATACAAAGCTTTTGTGTGCCATAATTGGGAGGTTTGTAAATGATGTTCTAGTTTGTATTTGCTCAATCTATTCCCCCCCCCCCCCCCCCCCAATTTCTCTCTTAAAGCAAGCTGGATGTGATCATGTGCTGAATTCAAAAGCAAGAAGAGATAAATGTGGTGTTTGTGGTGGAGATAATTCTTCATGCAAAACTGTTGCAGGCACATTTAACACGGTGCATTATGGTAAGAATCTGTTGCTAAAAACTTTATGGTGAAAAATGTGAGTCTATAAAAGCCATTACCACACTTAATCTACAAAAACACTGATGTAAAGTGCTTCCAGCTACAGCGTACTCCATTTTATAACTATTTATGCTATCCCTAAATGAAAAGTATCATCATGTGCAATGTGAGGTAATTTTGCTCATTTCCCTACCCCTGGTAAAAAGCAAATGAAATGTCTGTGTAATAGCCTTGACTTTCCGTTAAATCTTTTCTAGGTTATAACGTTGTGGTCCGCATCCCAGCTGGTGCAACTAATATTGATGTGCGTCAGCACAGTTACTCAGGGAAACCAGAGGATGACAACTACCTGGGTGAGTTGCAGTCCTTGTTTCAATGCAGGAATCTGATTTATTGTCTGATTGCGGTGATACATCTCCTGGCTGCTCTCTGCTAGGGAGGTTGAAGAATTCATTTGAGGGAGATGTTTCTCTTATCAAGTATTTATCTTATTTGTCTACCAAACATTCAGGCTTATCTTGTTCTTTCTTTTTGTTCGTGCCATCCTTGATGCAAAGTTTGGGAGCTTCATAGACTTTAAGAAATATCCCTTTAGAATGTCTCTGAGGCCAAGAAGGACTAGAAGCATGGGCTCAATAGTGGGCTCCAGTGGGAGCTGAGCCACAAAGCTGGGAACCAAACAGGCTTCTAAGCTCTGCTGGAGTCTCCTCATCATGACTTAATACATCTCCACTGTTGCTGTGACTTGGCTGGAGAGTAAATATGCCATACCCTGAAAGGCATGTGTACAAACAAATCCAAAAAGAAGTTGTTTTCTACTCTTCTGAGAATAAAAATTCCAGTTTCACTTAGTGAGGCCTTCTTGTTTCTCCTTGACATTGGTATGGAACTGCAGAAATACCGTGCACCAAAGACCTTGTTTGATTTAAATCTAACACTAATTTGGCCTTTGGCTGTTAGATATTCATAGTCGCTATATGCTCTTATGTATTAAGTACGTCTCTAGAGGAAGAAGGAAATGCTTGTGGTGCTGTGTTGGACCAGTCTGGTGCATGCACATATGCTTTAAGCATGGCCATGTGTCTCTCTTCCACCATACAGCAACTTATCCCATAGAGAGCTCTGTTTGTGTTCGGTGGCAGAGATAATGAAAGCACATTATGGCTGATGTTTTATCTGCCAGTTGAAGGCTGGTTTTGCCATTAAGTCCAGTCTGGGTCCCCCAGAGTCTCTCTGGGCTGCTGACAGAGCAGGATACTTGGGCTGTAGCCCCATGCAGTCCCAGGAAGATGGTTGCTTTCACACATCTGTTCCTCCTCTTTGGCAGCACTGTGCCTTGCACTTCCAGCTGAATTTTGGTAGCACAATGTCCTGTATTTACATCTTTGAGCAGGACATCTCATTTCATCACACAAAATCTCTGCATTGTTGAGAGCTTTTGCAAAATGCAGGGTTTAAACCTGAGTGCTCGCTGCTGTAAGTGGGTGTGCTAAAAACAGGACTAGGATGGTGGTTCCTAGCCCATCAAAGGAGAAGGAACTCACTTGGGAAATGAGTAAAGGAAACTACTATGCACCAAAGGGGAGCTGTGCTGACAGCTTTGGCTGTTGCTCTGAAATGCCTTCCATATGGCTGGACCCTTCATTCAGGCAAAAATCTGAGTGGGTCCTCCCTGTCCTCATTCCCAGGCTGGGGTCATACAAGGCTGTCTGTCCCCACACACACGCAGTCATTCACTGGCAGTTCCATTGCATCATTTCTGCACGTTCACAGCAAAGAAGTGCACATCAGTACTGAGAAAACTTTACTGAGGTGGGACAGTTTTCCATCCTAGGAGAGTGACACGTTTCATTATTTCTCTTTTATAGAAAAGCAACCATCCCCATGTCATGCCTATTAAAACTGGTTCACCCCAGAAAGAGCCCCAAATAACTTCTCAGCTCTTCATGGAGGGCCTTTAATCTTCTTAGGAAGCAATGAAGTCAAATCTTCTTTAATGTTGCTTTAATATTGCTGGGAAAGCATCTCTTCACATTAGGCCTGACTGGAAGCAAATGAGAAGTGTGCATGTGTCCACTTATTTTGCAGCTCACTGAGTGTGTAATCTCGGGCCCTTAGTACTGTGAACCTTGTAGTTGCTTAACAATTTAGGAGGAATTTGATGTTGTCATCAAGTCCAAGGTGTGTACCTACTGTTGTAGGAGACACAGTAAATGGTGAGGAATCCTTTAATGAGTTTTAGTACCGCCTAATGATATTAAAGCCTCCAAAGTGTGGAATTTGGTTGAGTGTAGCATCTGCTTTGTGAGTTTTACTCCATCTATGTCTGTTTGCTGCCAAGCAGTGTTTCGTTTTGTTATCTTTCCTCATTCAGTGCAAAAACTTCCCCCTTCAGTGTTTTGGTGTTAAGTTTAGATTTTTCAGTACAGAGGCTTTGTAGTAATGTAGCTGTGATGGGTGAAATGGTGGGGAAACTAACTTAGGAAATTAGCTACATAATCGCATTAGTGTGAAGTTGTGCAGCAGACTGCTGTTTTCAGGAAACTGTTCCTCTTATAAAGCATTTAGGCTTTAAGCCTTCAGTGCTTTGACATACCTTAAGATTTGGAATAATAAAAAGTGGGGGGGGGAGGAGGGCAAAGGAGAGACAGGGGGAGATACTGACCAAACTCACTGTAATTATCTGCTACAAAATTATGTTTGGCTAATTACAGTACATACATTTACCCTAAGAATATGCCTGTAAACAACAGGGAAGCCACCCTATCCTCATGACTAGCACAAAAATTTGAGCAGGATTATTTCTGTGGGACATGAGGGGATACAGACTGAGTATGCTGCCTACTGCAGACAGCCCAGTGTGCACTTTGGGTATCTCTCCACCCTGGATAATGGGTGAACTACTTAGCAACAACTTCAGGCACTCAGTCTTCGCTTTGAGTCTCTCCAGTGGCAACAGGAGAAGACAAAATGTCTGTAAGAGCTCTGCTGCTCTCTTTGCATCCTTTCTATTTGAGAGTGCCAGGGGTTTTTTTCCTCCCACCCCAATGAAAATGACCGCTGAGAGGGCGTGACCCATGTTGTTATGTACGTATGAGTTAATTCTACGTCTTTAGTTCTTGTTTTTTGCACCTATGCAGCCTTATCTAACAGTCAAGGAGACTTTATATTAAATGGAGACTTTGTCGTCAGTATGTTTAAAAGGGAAATCAAAGTTGGGAATGCTGTGATCGAATACAGTGGATCGGATAATACTATTGAAAGGATTAATTCTACAGATCGGATTGAGCAAGAAATAACACTTCAGGTGAAGTATATGTTGTGTGTTTGGAAAGTCTGCTCAGCATTACTGGACCGCAAACAGTGGGGCAGCGAAATCTGTTGGTTTACTCTGCTGCATCTTTTTTCTCCTCTCAGGTGTTATCAGTGGGCAATTTGTACAATCCTGATGTTCGTTACACGTTTAATATTCCCATTGAGGACAAGCCTCAGCAGTTTTACTGGAATGCATATGGCCCGTGGCAGCCTTGCAGCAAGCTCTGCCAAGGTGGGTTGCATGGGAAAGTTTCATTTTGTCCTGGATTTGTCTGAGATCTGGGCAGCGCAGTCGCAGAATCAACAAACCAGGTTGGAAGAGACCTCCAAGATCAAGTCCAACCAATCAACCAACCACAGCTAATCAACTAGACCATGACACTAAGTGCCTCATCCAGGCTTTTCTTAAACACCTTTAGGGATGCTGACCCCCACCATCTTCCTGGGCAGTCCATTCCTGTTTGATCTCATCAAGATTCTCATATTATGAGCATGACCGTTTCCTTGTAGTATCATACGAGGTGTAGCATTGCTCTGCTGCTCCTCAGTTTCAGAGCAGGGCACCTTTACAGTCCCTTGGTGCCAGGTAAGCATTGCAACCTAGTTTGCAGGTGAGGAAGTTCAAGTGCAGAAGAGGTTTTGTGGCATTTCCTAAGGCTGCAAAAGGCATCAGTGTCTGGTTTTGGATCTGACTTCCAGTCGTTGCTGCCTACCAGTGTTGACCCTGCTAAACACATCCTTGCAGGGGTGCTGCAGCTCTGTCTGTGTCCATCTCTTCTGCATTAAACTCCTGCTCTTCTTATATAGTCTTAATGCCCTCCCTGTTTCTGAAAGAGATTGAAAAGCTTAATTAAATGTCTTACCATTGTTATTATAAACAGAGTAGCAGAAATAAGTGATTTTGTTGATTTCCTGTGTGGCTCAATGTGCCTTTTTCTTTCTGTGTAGGAGAACGGAGAAGGAAGCCTGTGTGTACCAGAGAGTCAGATCAGCTCACGGTGTCAGACCAGCGCTGTGATCACATACCCGAGCCTGACCCCATCGCTGAGCCTTGTAACACAGAATGTGAATTAAGGTGCACTTTACTCAGCTGTGTATATACATTACATCATATATTTACCATTTACTCCTCTTTCCTTTCACCTCTCACCATAACTCCTTTTCTCACCAGCTTGTATTAGACTTTAAAAAAGAAAAGCATTAGCAGTTGCCTCCTTCTCAACCAAGAGGGACTGGCATCCAACAGCTGTGTTTTGAGAGGCCCTTTTCTACATGTTCACATTTAGCTTGTTGGATTAAATTAGTGCCAACTCTTAAAAAACAACAAAAAATAATTATCACCTAACATGGGAAACTCAGTCCCTGAAATTTGCATTTGCCTTGATCAGAATTGCTCAGCACCGTCCTACAAACAGCCTGCAAAGGAAGGGCAGGGGGAGGGGGGAGGGTGGGCGGAATATGCTCAGAGAGAAAGAGTAACTAAGCCTTGGATTTATCGTCATTTGCTTAAAGCGAAGAATAAGCCCAAGTGTAGAGTGGGTTTGGGGCTGTCTCCAGACAGTTCTTGAGGATTGGAACTGATGGAGCATGGACTAAATCATCACAACCCGTTTTCCTTTAAACAGCAATCCATTTTCCTTTCTGGAGCTTAAATATGGTGGCATTAAACGGCTGCTGGTGAAGCAATTCAGATGGCTACATTTCCCGAGGGGTTATTCTGGCTGTGCTAAACCCGGGGCTCTGTAGGGGCTGCAGCTCAGGTTGTCGCGGTAACAGCTGTTGCCATTGCAACAGGTTGGAAACTTGAGAAGGGCAAACGCAGGAGTTTGAAAAGCAGGCAGGGATGTGAGGGCTCCCCCCATTCAGGAGCTATTGACTCCAAATCCCCTTGATCTTATTCTTCTCCTAGCTGTGCTGAATTTTGCTCTCTCGACAAAGGAGCAGGGCTTTGCCCTTCCTGCACAGCCCAGGGGTCTCCAGGACTTGCAGGGGACATCACTGCCTCCTTCCCCAGGAGCTACCCCTCCAATGTGTGGGGTGCAACTAGCTTCTATTGACTCCAGGGCCTCCAAAAACCATCCTGGATCAGGTCTTATGCCCAGCTACTCTTGCCAGAGCTGGGGCCAGGGATGATGTGAAGCAGAAGTGTATCCCCAGGTGGGTCTTAGAAGGCCACCAGCACCCGCCCCTGCTGCCCATCCCAGGAAGGAGACAGCAGGGTGGAAAACTCCACTGAGAGGAAACACTTCTAATCCCTACTGACACCTCTCAGACTCATGTGTCATGGAGCAAGTCTTTTGCTCAAGCTTTGGAGAGCTGAGGCTATTCTGTAGTCATCCGGCCATGTGCCTTTCAAGCCTCTGCAAACCATTTTTTGATGTTGTATTTATGAGTTTTTAGATTTTGGAAGCCAGAGTGGTCAGGAGAGTGTAGCATGGAAAGCCTTGAAAACACTGCCCACTGGACTCGAGGCTCAACACCCTGCATGGTCCTGCAAGGGTAGCTTTGTGGCCTGTAAGAGGGATCTGGTGACAGTTCCTTCCATGCAATAATCAAGGGTTAATTGTCTCTGAGTTTTGGAAGCCACAAAGCATTCTATAATATTACAAAAAGGCAAAACTCCCAGCTGAGGAGCATATATTCTTTACTTATGTCAAATGTGTTTGAGCACATTACCTGCAGGGTCCCAGAGCCCCACAGCTGATGTTTGCTCTCCTCGGCTCAGGTGGCACATCGCAAGGAAGAGTGAGTGTACAGCCCAGTGTGGGCTGGGCTACCGTACCCTGGAGATCTACTGCTCCAAGTACAGCAGGCTGGAGGCGAAGATAGAGAAGGTCGATGACCGCTTCTGCAGCAGCCAGCCCAAGCCGAGCACGAGGGAGAAATGCACTGGAGACTGTAACGTGGGAGGGTGGCGATACTCAGCCTGGACAGAGGTAAGGAATGCTTGGCGGTGCACAGGGATATGTCAGTTTGCAAACAGTGTGGACATGTCCTGGATGGAGTGACACAATTCACTTGTTATAGAGAAGCAGCAATAGTGATTTAAGTTTGCTAGTAAATGAGACAGTGGTTTAACAAGGTTTGATGCTGAGGTACACTTGATTGTTTAGTGCATAGAGAAGAGGGTCAGACAGCTGTCAGGGAGAACCTCCCACTGAGTCAGGAAGTTTAGAGTGGACCATCTTGCTTTCCAAATGGAACTTAGGGGCAGTTACATCCATTCTTAATTTCATATTTCAGTTTATGCTGAAAGGGTTATATTTGCCAAATCAATCCTTTATACTCTCAACCTGGAACACTAACCTTGAGAGATGTCCTTGCTCAAGGGGAGATCCTGGTGTGCAGCCTGCTGCCATGCAGGATAGCTCAAAGGGCCCTGGAGCTGTCCAATATTTATGGAGTACGGTAATTGACTTACAGTCTTATTTACATACCAACCACAGATGTTAGTTTATTCCAAATGTGGCTTGAGGCAGACACTGACCAGCACTGTGGTTAGGTGCAGCCATTGCTCAAATGAGCCCTTGACTATTGTGTTGTTATCTGTCTCCTCTGAATCCACAAGACCAGGTACATCCATTACAGTCACCACTTATGGTTATCACTTTAGCAGGCTTACAGAAATAAAGGTCAGATTGACAGGGGGAATGACCACACCACTGCAATATGTAAAAGCTGGCCACAGTGATTCTGCTGCTGTTGCTTTTTCTGAAGGACACTCCAGTCTAGTCCAAATCAGCCTGGTACTCAACTGCAATTAATTTATGCTTTTAAGCATCCCAAGGTCTGGCTTTCTTACACAAAGTCCTGCTGTCTTTCTTCTCCTATCAAAAGCAGCACCACTGCCAGGAGCTGGGGAGGACATTACCCTCAGCAGAGGACTTCTGAAATTTGTTTCCTCTACACTTTTTAGCTTTTCCATGAACAAGAAAATTCCTGAATGCAGGCCTGGCACTTAGAGAATGATGAGCCTGAGGTGTTCTAGGGAGGGCACAGGGAAGGGGGACTGGCTTGTTAGAGGGAATTAATCTCTCCTAAAATGAGAAGGAGCAGCAGCCATTTGGGAGAACTGAAAGGCAACACTTGTAAAAGTAATAATGGGATTATAACCCAAAATGAATTTGTGAAACTCATTGCCATGAGATCTTACTAAGTTTAGCGAGACTGTCTTTTTAAAGGAATATTTAAGGTAACAGCCTGTTACTTAAAGTACAGATTGTTCTTGTGGAGGTGTTTTGCAGTCTCTTCACAGCTCTGACTCCAAAGAGGGGGTGGGAAATAAGTGGGCTCTTGGCCCATAACTGAGTGGCAGATAGTACTTACTCAGTGTCTCTCCTTCCCAGTGCTCCAAGACCTGTGGTGGGGGCACACGGCGGCGGCGAGCAATGTGTGTGAACACCTACAACGATGTCCTGGATGACAGCAAGTGCAGTCAGCAGGAGAAGCTGACAGTGCAGCGGTGCAGTGACTTCTCCTGCCCCCAATGGAAAACTGGTGACTGGTCCGAGGTAGGTGTTGGTCACCAGAGTGGGCTCGTCCTGCTGGTCCTTCACCCTGAGGAGCTGCTCATCCTTCATGTTTGCTTTGTGCCCTGGGGCATGGGGTCACTATGCCTTCTGTAGAAAGTGTCCTGAAGTCTGTGCACCTAGAGGCTTGGAGACAGGCAGCAAAGGCTCTGGCCTTGTCCCTCCTGGTGTAGTGGCCATTTCCCTCCTTGCAAAGCTGTGGGGGTTTAATACCTCTCGAACCCTGCATGAATTTCTCCCCAGCTTTTCCACAGTTGGGAAGAAAAATACTTTATGCCCTCATTTTCCTTTGAGATTGTCCTCTCAAGCCCTGGCAGCTCTAGCTGAAGAGTAGCATTTCACTATACTAGTGTCTTGCTTACATCTCTCCCTGCTGTTTCTTACCTTTACTTCTCCCATTGCTGCTGGCATCCTTGGCAGTGCTGTGGCTTTGCCTTACGTTTCACAGCTCCTAGAATTCAAGAACCTTTGTGGTCTAGCTTTGCCCATGTGGCCTGGCTGTGATCTCTGTGCTCCAGCTCTGCTCAGGACCAGCTCCTGAGAGCAATCCTGTTGTGTTGCAAGACACTCATGTGTTTTCCAGCACTTGTGGATATTAGCTTAAAAACTGCCTCCTGGCTTTTAAGCAGTGGTTGCAATGGGTCTCTGGACTTATTTTTCAGTACTAGGGCAGGTGCTGAGCTGCTAGCACAACCCAAGCATTGCCTGACCTTGTGCTTTCCTCCTCACAGTGCCTGGTTACCTGCGGAAAAGGGCACAAACACCGCCAGACCTGGTGCCAGTTTGGAGAAGATCGATTAAATGACAGGTTTTGTGATCCTGAAACAAAGCCAGAGTCAGTGCAGACATGCCAGCAGCAGGAGTGTGCCTCGTGGCAAGTGGGGCCGTGGGGCCAGGTACTGCAGAGCTACCATGAGGGTCCCAGCCAGTGGGACATGGGTACTGGAAGCCAAGGCTGGGCACTATCCTTTCATCCCAATTCAGAGGCATAACTGTGTTAACTGATTTGCAGACCAAAGCAGCTCTCTGTTTGCAGAGGCTGCAATAACAGTAACTGCCCTAAGTGCTAAACTAAATCTGTGTCAGACTAAATTGGCCATGATTTTCAGAAAAAAAGGTTTCCAAGGTTGCACTCCTAAATTCATATTTAGACATGTAAATACACAGTCTAATTTCCACAGAAAAGCTGCTCCCATTGAATAGCTTTTGTTGCTTTTAGAGTTTTCCAGTTTCTGGGTTGGTGAGCAATTTTTTATCCTGTTAAAATACAGGTTCATTTCTCCCACAGTGTTCTGGCACCTCCTTTTCCACAAAACTCTTAACTCTTGACTTAAGAAAACAGCAACAAACCCAGACCAGTCGTCCCAGTCAGACTTATTCCCCATCAGCGAAATTATTCATTAGCTGCTTGTGCTACTGTGGGGATGAACAGCAAGTTCTAAAGAAGGGTATGATGCAGGTTCTACCAAGCTATGATTTACTGTGTGTAGCAAAGTAAATCATTTAAATGCTGGCACCTTCATTCCCAAGGAAGCAAGTGAAGCGTGCGAAGCTCTGGTGAGCACAGTGAGTTAAAACTTTGACCTAATTTAAAGCTGAAATGCATGATGTGGAGAGAAACCAGAAGGGAAACTGGGTTTTATTTTTGCTGCTCATGCTACACAGCTAAACACAGGCTGGACTGATCTATACTGAAGCAGCTACTCACATCAGTGTTTCTTTGTGCCCCCTGTCCTCTCCCAGTGCACGACAACCTGTGGCCAAGGCTACCAGATGAGAGCAGTGAAGTGTGTTGTGGGCACCTATGTGTCAGTGGTGGATGATAATGAGTGTAATGCTGCAACAAGACCAACAGATACCCAGGTAAATCATGCTCTCCTCTCTCCATCTTTGACAAATAAATGGAGAAATGTTGCACACCCTTTGGAAATTTGCTGAAGAGCCTTTTCATGCTATGTTCACTGGTACTTTGAAGCAAACATGTAAATTCCACTTTCAAGCAGAGAATGTCCCCAAGGTGTCTGAAGGACTTGAGTAAACCAGAATATTACCATCTATCTGTCATCTAGCAGAGTTGAATTAAGGCCACAACATCTAGGAGAGGGCTGCTTTTCCCATGTATGGAGAGCAATCACACGCTAGTTAAGAGGTAACAAACCCACTTGTCATCAGCCTTCGTTTGGCTTGCACATCTACATCCCCAGTGGAAGTAAAGTCACAGCAATGCGGAAACCATTTCTGCCATTTGTCATGAGCAGCTCACTCCCTTGCAGTGATGATCAGTATTAATTTCCTTTTTGGCAATGACTGCTCATAGGCTCATGCAGTAAAGTCGTGGCTATTCATCATGTCTGTCACCAGACCTCCCAGGAGATACAGACAGGACCAGAGCCCTCCTGTTAGTCACCATACAAAGACTGAGATGAATGACATGCTGGTCCCCAAAACCTTGCATGCTTACTGTGTGGTGAAGATCAGCACATGGATATAGGTGGTCTGGTGGGCTGTAGGGAATCAAAGGGCTGCAATCAGCTCAGCAGCGTGACCCATATTAAGTGGGTGGCAGGTCTTGTGCTGAAGGAAGGGAGCTTTGAAGGGAGATAAAGTTGCTGCTTTGCAGATGTGCATTTGCTCCAGAGCTCTCTTACTGAACTTTCATCTTTTGCCTCCAAACCATCTGTTTTTAATGCATGGAGATGGCACATGGTTATGGGATTCCTGTTGTAGAGTTCCTAATAAATCAAAAGTCCACTGAGGGTTCTGCTTATGCAGCCCTTGGGGACTTGATACCAAGTTTTGCTGACTCACCAAGAGGATGCAAAGGAGAAAGCCTGCCAACACACAAGTGTGCAGATCACAGATCTTCAAGATGTCTGTTGTTCATAATTACATTGAAGAGGAGGTGGTTTAACTAAAACATCTGCAAATTCTTTATTTCCCTCCTTTCCCTCACGTATTTCATGTACAGGACTGTGAAATAGCAGCATGTCCTCCCCATCCAAATAGTCCCGAAGCCAAAAGATCCATATCAGGCACTCACAGGACGCAGTGGAGATTTGGATCCTGGACTCCGGTAAGTGTGTGTTGTAATACTTTCAGGATTATTTCACTGCAGACAATGTGATGTTTTTAAGTGCATTTGACACTTGGAAGCCATTGTTCTGAAGTCCTTGTACTATGTATCAGGAAACCTTCTAGCGGAGTGCTTGTTCCTCTTCCCTAGTGCTCTGCAACCTGCGGGAAGGGTACTCGGATGAGATACGTCAGCTGTCGGGATGACCAGGGCTCAGTGGCTGATGAGTCAGCTTGTTTCCACCTCCCCAAGCCGTCAGCCACGGAAATGTGCACCGTGACACCGTGCGGGCAGTGGAAGGCCTTGGAGTGGAGCTCTGTAAGCATCATGCCGTCTCTTGCAGGAGAGCCTTAGAGACCTCATTACTGGAAATGTATTTCATTAATCTATCATGCTTGCCCTTTTATAAGTGGGGGCATAAAGGTTTTCCACTGTTTGTTACAGCAGTAGGTATCTGTCTGGTGCTCAAAGCTGGAAATGTGACTGTGTCTCCTTTTCTTGCTCTAACACAGTGCTCGGTGACATGTGGTCAAGGTAAGGCAACGCGACAAGTGATCTGCATCAATTACAGTGACCAGCTGGTGGATAGGAGTGAGTGTGATCCAGATGACCTCCCTGCCACCGAGCAAGACTGCTCCATGTCTCCTTGTCATCCAAACAGCCATGACTACGGCAGGCCCATCCACCCTTTCCTCTATCCGGATCATCGCCTGAAATTGCACCCTGGAGGCAGCCCGAACCGAAACCGTGCACATATACCAGGAGGCAATCAGTGGAGGATTGGCCCCTGGGGTGCTGTAAGTGCCCTGGTTTTCTTATTGCTCTTTTGCTTTGTTTTCTTCCTGGGCTAATCCAGAGTTTTCTTAGTCACCAAGCAGGGAAAAAAGAGACCCTTCCTCCTGCTACTCGTTCTCTGCTCACATGAGCAAGTGTTGTGGCAGGGAGCAGGCACCACTTTTCAGCCTCTCACACCTCATATCTCCAAATTTTCTAGGCAGAAAGCTGTCAGCATTGTTTTCCATGAGGCAAAGGCCAACCTCTGCTTCTTGGCTGTCTCCTGGGACATTTACAGCTGTGCAGAGCCGTTGCCAAAGCATAGCAGAGCATTAATGCCAGCTCCTCTCACCCCAACCAGTTTACAGTGCTTTATCACAGAAGTTCCTAAAGGGAATTAAGCACAAATGGGATGTCAAACACTGCATTAAGGCTGTGGGGATTACTCACCTTCTTAAAACTAGGCTCATGTTTATTTTCTTTGCTTAGTCAGCACCTAGGTCATTGCACTGCTATTAGTAATAACTGGAGTTTGAAGTTAATAATGCCTGTTAGCTGTATTCCATGTCTAGCGGTGCGTTCCCACGGTGCAAGGCACTGGGAAGGACCTGGGAGTACAAAATTATTCCTGGACTGAACAAAGCCATGGGCAATTGTGTCTTCCAGTGCTCTAGCACGTGTGCGGGGGGGTTCCAGCGGCGGGTCGTGGTGTGCCAGGATGAAAATGGATACACCGCAAATAACTGCGACGAGAAAAGCAAACCCATGGAGCAGAGATCATGCGAATCTGGCCCCTGTCCTCAGTGGGCTTATGGCAACTGGGGAGAGGTGAGTGCGACATTCCCTCTGCACTCCCTGAGCAGGGGAAGGCTTTCCTTACCGCATGGCTGAAAAATGGGAGAAGGAAGGCATGCCGCAGTGACATTTATTAGCAAGACTGGAGCATGAAAGGCAGCCGCTGATAAATGAGTGATCCCTCGCAACTGCTGGGTGGTATTTTCCTTTCCATTTGTCTTGGGGAAAATTTTCTACTCAGGCAAATGTAAATTCTACCAAAACTGAGATTCTTTTTATTAATTTTTTGTAAGAGCAGTCTGGTATAACTGAAAGCCTTTTTTGTTTAATAAAAACACTTCTCCCTTCTGAAAATTCATCTGAGATAAGCAATTAGAGAGATTAACCTCCTGAATCATGTTGGGTCTGGCAGTATCATTGTGGAGCAGCATAAGCAGCATTGGGAAGAGAAGCTGAAGCAGATGATGCCTCATCTGAGGCTTATGCATCATTTAGGGCGGATTTAGTTGGAGGGAGTTTGCTGGGAACAGAAACAGCCATTGAGTCTCAAGTGGTGCTAGTGCTCTGAGTGACCAGTTGGCAGGATTTTTGCTGCCCAGTCAGTGATTTGCTCTGTCCTCTGCTGACTTCCAGTGCACGAAGCCTTGTGGGGCAGGGACAAGAACACGGCTGGTGGTGTGCCAGCGCCCTAATGGAGAAAGGTTTACGGATCTGAGCTGTGAAATCCTTGACAAGCCACCGGACAGAGAGCAGTGCAATGTGCAGGACTGTCCTAGAGATGCTGCCTGGAGTGCTGGTCCTTGGAGCTCGGTACGGCCATAAACTCTTTCTCTTTGTGAACCGTTTCGTGGATATCCCATAACAACAGATTTAATTTGCTTCAAACCAAGGTGCTAATGCTTCATGTCTTAAAACTGCACTTAAAGAGGATTATTGACAATATATTCAGAATAACACCTGTTCAGGAAGGGCTTACATTAGGGGAGCTCGAGGCCTTTAATTTAAAAGGCACTTTCTGCTAAGTAGCCACCTTTATCCGTTTTATTACACTGTGCGAGTGCTGTGCATTATGAGTCTGGGTTCTGGCTGAGTTCTTTGCATATGGATTTAAACCTGGCATTTAAGCAGTACATTTCCATTGAAGTTAAATTGTTCTGATATTTAATGGTCATACTGCACTGTGCACCTCCTGGTTTTCCAGTCATGTGTTCTCTGCCAAAAGCAAGATGACAGGGGAAAAAAATTGTACTGGATTGCATCAGCTCCCAAGAGCATCTAAGCATGTAAAGATGTGTGCATGTGTCCCTACCTGCTCACACACACAGCTATGTAGAAACATTTGTGCGTTCACATCCATGCTCTATTTCTATTCTCTTGTATATATAATAGAGCTTGATGTACTGTGCAAAGGCACCTGATAGCTATTGTCATGTATCTCTCTGGTTGTGGAGAGTTATTGTCTGGCCTGATCTCTGATTGCTTGTTCTGATACCATTAAGTCAGCAAGAGATTAGCAAGGTGGTAAAAAAGGCCTCAAACCTTGAGAGGTTTCTAATAACGAAATAGTGTTTGGAGCCGAGTTGTCTTGCACTGCTTCTTTGCCGCTGGAGGAGACTGCTACAGAGATGCTCTTGTCAGGGCAGAACAGACCTGAACCACAGGCCTGGGATGCTGGTTTGGATCCCACACTTTGAAATTCTCCCTACCCAGAGCAGCATCTTCTGCTCAGCACCGAGCCTCTGGAGCCCCTGTGTGCCAAGATGAGTGCTGCCTTGGGCACTTCTGGCATGCTGGAAACAACCGACCTGCCTGTTTTGGAGTGGCCTTCAAACAAACAATGACCTTTATTGTGTATTTTGTTATACAAACATTTGAAGAAGATTTAAAAAAAAAAAAAATTAATCTGACTCAAAAGCACTTTATAGGAAAAGAAAAACAGAGGCCTGTTTGTAATGCATTGGACTTCCTTAATTGTGACTTTTTGCAAAGCTGTCTTGCTCAAACGTAACTGCGCTCTTGTTTCTGCGGGTGCTTGCAGTAACACTGCTCAATATTTTGATCATACCTCAGTGAGTTATGCAGTATCCATAAAACTGCTGAACTGGTGTTAATATGGTGCTTCACCAGTACAAGGGACAGCGGTCTGAAATATTTCATTTGAGGTGCTAGTGTGTCACTTGTACGCTGTTATAGCTGGTGCTAAAGAGGAGCTAAGCAGAGCTAGCCATGCGTGCGGTGGCCTCCCCGCAGAATTACCAGCTGGGAGCTGCTGCCATCCTTTGTCACCTGTGCTGGACCATTTGCAAGAACCAAAGTTGTGGACTGAGTTGTGTTGCATTTGGTGTCTTTTACCATTCAGCCTCTTCACATCTGTTTAGGAGCAGGCTCCAGGGCTGTATCTGTTCCTCCATGTTGGGAATGCAGAGTGCAGTCCTCTGTTTTTGGTTGTGGGTTATTTTACTTTTCACCCAGGAAAAACTCCCTTGACTCTACTATATGTTACTAACCTTTGTGGGTTATCCTTGCTTGATCTTCTGGGAGCAGGCAAACAGGCAGAGGACAGGAGCATCCTGTCCTACTTGTGGCATCTCCTCCCAGCTGCCTTCAGGGCTCGCAGCCCCCTGCCTTCCCACAGGGAAAGGGGCTGCAAAGTTGAGCCCCAGTCATTTTCACAAAGTGACTTGATTTTTCAGTCGTATTACCAAGGTGTCCTTTGGCTCTGAGGGAGGTAGGGGACCCCTGAGCTGTTTGAAGACTGAAGTGTATCTATGGGGTCAACAGGGCTTCTTGTCCCTCCTGCAAAATACTCCACGTGTATGTCTACCTCGTGCTACTACTGTAGGTAGTAATGTCCAAATCTTTTTTCCTTAGTGTGGTATCACCTGGACTTGCTTTAGCTCTGTCATCGGTTGTGAACATCATCCTGTAGCTGTACATACTTCATCTGTTGTGATGGAGTGTCACTACCATATTTTTCTTGGTCACTTTTGAAACAAGAGTATAGTATTAGCTGAAACTTTTCAGCGGTATGGATTTATGTATTTATGTAAAAGTGTATTTATTTTTCCAATATTGTTATTTAATTTTATATAAATATTGCCTACATTTACAATGTTTAATGTTGATGTTGAACAGTGAAAATTAAAGACAAGTAGAATGTAATCATAAGTGAATTTGTATAATGATTTCCTGAGTCTTTTGCTAAGTTAAGAGCCTATACTTAGTTCTGGTAACTTTTGACTTGCTTTTCATTGCTTTGTTCTCCAACAGAACCTGTCATTCTCAATAATTAAACACAGTTAAAAGTGTATGAATTATGAAGTTTGAATAACTAATTTCTTACAAGCATCTGATTGGCTTGGCTTCGCTCAAGTTTCAGGGAAATTAGCACTATAAAATTACATACAAATTAAAGCAGAGAAAGTCTGAGGAGTCCAACCTCAGTCCTGAGGCAAAATTCCACTGGGATTTTATACAGTAAACAAGTGGTTTTTATCTGGCTGGTAAAATCCAGGTTTTAAAGAGATAATTAAATGAATAAACAGATTCTGTATGTAAATAATAATTTTATAACCAGAGACTGGTGAGATGCCTTGTCATCATAATGTATGTTCAAAGAGGACTAAGGGGAGGTGACACTTTTATTTCCTTGCTTATTTAAGAACATGTATATAAATGCTGCAGAACTGTACACCATGTGATAGGCCTGACCTTTTTATTAAAGTAATGTTTTAGAAAACATGCAGAGACTGCCACCAGGATACAGAGAGTGTTTGTTCTCTTCTGAATGCCTCATAGTATGAACACAGATCTCCACACATGCTCTCAAATGCAGAGAGGAAATCTTGCCGTGTTCTCCAGAACAAGGGAGATGTTCACAGAGAGCCTCACCCATTGCTTCACTTAAAACGTGAAGCTGAACCCACTTCTCTCTGAGCAGATCTGCTCCTTGCAATACTCTCTGTGAAGCTTTGAGTTTACCCTAATAGCCATCTGTATCCTGGTACAATTTATGAATAATGCTGGATTAACTTCTTGTGGGCTTCTCATTCTTTCTGACTTGTAAAAAGATGCTATCTCACAGAACCCTGTCCTGGTTCAGTCAGCTGGGTCATCCAGGCTCCACTGCACTGGGACAGTCATAATTTGACTTTGACCTGTGGAAAACGGGTGAGCAGGCTTTGGGGATTTGTGGTGTTTGTTGTTTGGTTGTGGGTTTTTGGTTTGTTTTTCTTTTTTTCCTACAAAGCAGTATAATTTTAAAAACAATCTGCTTTGTCAAGCACTTAGCACTCTTGAGTATCAGAGGTCCTAGCTGCTAACACCATGGTTGTATAGCTCTTAGTGCCTGTGAAATGGTGATGTGCTTTCCAGTTCTGTGGGGGAAAGAAATGCTGGTGCAGAAATGCTAGTGTCTTAGTCCTTGAGGGTCTTTGGTCTAACAATGAAGAATTGAAAGCTTAGCATAAAACAATATTAATTGACTGAGCTCCAAGTTTTGTTATTGTCAATGTGAATTCAGGTTTGGCTCAGGACAACATTGCTGTGTGGCCTTAGCTGGAAGCTGGTGGCATTGGCAGCTTTGCAGGGCTCTTTGGCTGCACACGAGGATGTCAGTGGTGGCAAAGGGGCTCTGGGCTCAGTGGGAAGTGGGAGAACTGCCCAGCCAACAGCCGTGTGAGGGAGCTGGCACTCAGGAATTTTAATCTTAAAATTGGTGTCAGTGGAAAGTTCAGGTTATTTGTATTTAATTCTGTCATAGTCCCAACACATTGTTTACAAAATGCCTTCCTCATGGAGCTAGCTGTAAACAGGCTGTGCAACAGCAATATTCTTCATGTCGTCGTGCCGATAATATTCTTAGCAGTCAGGATGTCAGCTCTGGCTAAGGCAGAAGTGATAACCAGGAGCAGATTTGGTTGCAAGTGTATATAACTCTGCTGTTTTCCTCCACTCTTCTGCAGTAAATGAATTTGCTGTGACAGCAGCATTATGGAGCTGCTATATGATTCTTTACACATGTTTTGCAATAACAAAGCCATCCTTGAAAATGAAGTGATAGACACACTGAACTTTCCAGGCACTCAGTGATTCATGTTGCTTCTTTTTTTGTCTTTCATTCATATGATGAGGGTTTAGGCTCTGAGACTGTGACAGCAAGTCTGTATTTCTCTGTAGTGCCAGGTATTATCAGAAATCTAATAAAAACAATCCTGCCCTGAGAGCCTGGGGAAGAAGGACAAATGTTGCTGCAGCAGAAGGCAGCTGTGCGCATGGTCCCAGCATCCGCAACCCAGGCAGGGGGATTTGCTGAGTGGCTTTCATGCCTTTAGAAAGCCAGGTAGAAATAGTTGCCTTAGTAAAGATTTAATAAAGCTGATCCAGGACAAAATGAGAACGTGGCCGTCTGTGGGTATCCCCAGCAATCCATCTGAAGCTGTCTCTATCTCAGAGCTGTTTACTGTATGCTTAGATTGGCCCACCAAAGCTGCTGTCCCTCTTGGGTTCCTGACCGCCTCCCCTTTAGGATCAGTCAGACCGACTGACTCCAAGGTCTGCCGGTTTCATGCACTGATGAAAGGCAAGAAGTTGTCTGCTTTGGTTCCCCAGTCAGAAAAAGGCCTCTGACAGTGCAGACCTCTTTGCTTTTGTTTTGAAAAAGCAAACCAGACCCCTTTCAGCCCTTCCCTGTACTCCCTGCTATGTGTCACCTGTCCAGAGCATCCCACTGCCAGTGCCTTGCTTCAATCATCTTCCACAACTGAATATCCCTGGGTGACAGCTGGGGAGGACACAGCCTTGCCAGTCATCTTACCATCCACATATTTGCTGCCTCATTCTCTTCTCAGAGCTTGTCCCAGAGGGTAAATGCAGATGAGGTGTTTGTTTGAAGAATTTTACCCTGTTGTTCCTCTGGGGCAGTGGTGATGGATGCTTCTGCAGCTCTTTCCTCAGTTCAGTGCCCACCGTCTCTGCCAAGGCTCAGAGCCACAGCTGGTGGTTCCAAGGCAGTTACAGATGGGTGAAACCAGTGGTACCCAGCTGGCTGGTAGAGGAACATCACTTTATTCCTCTCTTGCTACTCTAAAATCTCCAATTTTTGTTTTTCTTTCCATTTTTGTTGTTCACTTATCATCACCACACAGCTTTCATGGCCACTTCTGTTTCTTCTTAAATGAGAACTATATAGGTGGTGTTTTGCTATAGGTTCTCCTGTCTCATTTGTTACTGTTGATGCTCCATGAGCAGGAAGACAACCATCAAAGTCCCTACACTGCAGGTGAGGGACTACCCTGCAGCACTGTGTGCTTAGAACTGAGCCTGCATTTAGGTGCTTTGCTGAACTGACTTCTTGCAGGACTGATTTACTGCAACTTAATGCTCAGGTCTTGCAACTCACACACCCATTATGATCTGACCTGGTGATTAAATCTAGTGTCTTTTAGTCTAATGGAGAGATAAAAGAACTGGGCAGCAGCATCCCCTCTGTCCTTCCTAATCCATTGACTAAATGCCAGGAAAGTACCAGGGTAACAAGCTGCAGAGAGTGGTCAGTCTCATCTGCTCTCCTTTGGTAGCCTCTCCTCTTGCCACTGCAAGGACAGACATGAGCTAGACTAGTGGTTAGACTCAGGAAGAATATTTTCTTTTACCTTCCCTTCTCCCTGCCCCCATACGATGCATCTTTTTCCCAAGTTCCTTCCCAGTGTACCTTCCCACTCAGAGCATGTAACTCTGTTCTTATTCATAGATGTTTCTTGCCATGTATAGTCCAGCCCATGGTTCTGTCCTAATTTACTGTAAAATTACAGAGAAGTACAGTGGCTGTTTGGCTGTGTTTGGTGTGCCTCCCCTCTTACACCTCATCTCAGTTAGGTGGCCATTTTCTAGGCTGTGCACAGGTGGCCTGAACCTGAACAGCAAGTGGTGGGACCACTGTTCAGTAGTGTCTTTGTGTCACAGGTGGCCCATCCATGGCTGCTAGCCTCATAAAGTCTGCAGATTTCCTATACACACAGACATGCACAGTCTCACACAGAGAGGAGAAATAAAGCAATACATTAAAGGGCAATTGCTGGGAACATTTGTCTCCCAAAGCCCTGGCTTTCAGTGCAGAAATTGAAATAAGTGTTGGGCTGCAGGAGATGCATTAAAGCAGTAACATGCTTTCAAGGATGAGCTGTGAAGTCCAGCACTTCCAAGCAGATCCCCAAGCTGATCACTGAGAAGACTGCATGAGTTTTTGCCTATATTCCAGACTCCCACTGTACACCCCAAACTGCAATAATTGCTGTTTCTCACATCCTAGGGACTGTAGCATTTAGAAACAAGGCTGTATGATGATGAGGGACACCAAGCACAAAGACATTTACTATGTTTCTAACTTTCCCAGTGACTGATTTGTGCAGTCATTAAGGAGAAAGGATGTAGCCAGTCTTGTTCCAAAGGCACTTAATGCTCTGTTCATGTTTTACTTTTAACTAGCTCACAGGAGAGGCAAGTGAGCCAGCAGCACGGGTGAAAATCTGTCTGACGCCCAAGACCATACACAGGCTGACAGTGTTTGCTCCCTAGTGCATTGAGCCAAGCTTTTTCTTTACAAAACCTGAGAGAAAGAACCAGCCCCACACTCCTAGAACTGCCCCCCCCCCCCCCCCCCCCCATCTCCCCCTGGTGTGATGCACACCTGTGAAAAGGGGCAGGCCTTCCTCAGAGAGCTTTTTACTTTGTGTTTCACTCCGAGACAGGGAAATCCTGTTCTTGAGTGGGACTTCTAAATGACTTTATATTACAACTGTTCCCTAAAAATATGAAGTGTCAGCCTAGGCTGCTTGCTGCTTCAATTGCTACTCTCTTAAAAGAGCCACAGCATGGAAAATAGGCTTCATCAGTGCCTTCCACATTCTATTATATCAGCATCCTCAGGTAGCTCACACTTCTCCTCCTAATTTGAGGAAACACCATCTAATGCTTCACTCCCTGGAGAGACCTGCAGTGGCTGTTTGGGAGCCTTTGCTTGTTTGTTGTTTAAGTTGAATGGCATGGAGTGGAGCAGGGATACAGCTGTTAAGGTAGCTCTGTGTGTTCACAGTCCTGCTGATTTCTCTCCCTGGGGAAGTCTTTGTACAGAATGTAACAGCAGGCTGGGTAAAAGGGGCAGAGAACGTGCTACTTACTAGACAGACATCATAGAGCAGGAGATGCATGGCTTCTCCTGCTGCAGTTACCTGTTTTTCTTCCATATATCTTGTGAGATTTCCCAGCTTGGGGAAATTATTGTATTGACTTCAGTGCTCAGGGCCTTAAATCTTACAAGAATCAAAGAGCATCCTTTCCTGTGGGTAATATGTGCTGATGGAGGCACAGGCTCCAGACACACCAGCCTCTTCCCCCTGCTGCAGCAACACATCAAGTTGGACCCTTTACTTTGAGAAATTTTTCCTTTTCTTATCTCTCTTACAGGACACCATCTGAGGTCACTCACCAGTGTCTGCAGCTTGATTTGGCGGCAGGAAGGTGCAGGTTTAGCAAATCAGTTTATTTCTCCCTTTTGCAAATACTCTCTTGGGAAACTGCCTCAGCTGCAGAGCTGAGCACAGAGCAGCTGAAGGACAGCGACCCTGCATGTGCTGCAGAGCCAGGATGAGCCAGCACAGATGTTTCCCTCCCTTGTGCCTGGGGCAAGGAGCAAGGGAGACACTGGCAAATCCTGCTCTTCTTTACTTTGGAGGCTGCCCTCTGGCTCTGGGAGGGCTCCTCAAGACATTTCCACAGGGGTTCTGGACAGTGCTCACAAACATATTTGGACAACACACTGCAGAATCCCTAATGTTGATGTCATTTTTCAATACTCTCATTTCTGGGGAGTCAGCAGAGATTAGACAAAAGAAGGCTCAAAGCAGACCTTAAAACAAAGAGGTTGGAGCAAGGTAGAGGTTGGTCTCTTCTTCCAAGCAGCAGGCAACAGGACAAGAGGAAATGGCCTTAAGTTGCAGCAGGGGATATTTAGGTTGGATATTAGGAAAATTTTCCAAAAGTGTTGTTAAGCCCTGGAACAGGATGCCCAAGAAAGTTGTGGAGTCCCCATCCCTGGTGGGATTTAAAAGGCATGTAGATGTGTTGCTGAGGGACGTGGTTTAGTGGTGACTTGGCAACATTAGACTTATGGTTGAACTTGATGTTCTTAAAGGTCTTTTCTAACCAAAATGATTCTATGATTCTGAAGCCTCTTTCCAATTGCAGTGGAGTGTGCTGGTCTGTTTTGCTTAGGTCTCTCATCTAGGTGTCCTAACTTGAATGTAGAGACTACTCTTACCTTGTAAATATACAAAAACCAGATATATTTTCTGGCCTTGTCCCAGCTGAAATCACCATGACCACATGCTCTTGGAAGCTGTGTGTTAGGCTATGAACACCCTCTTGCAGATTTGCAGGAAACTGTCCAGCACAGCATGTTCCCACCCCATGGGCATGGACTTCTCACCATGCCAATGCAGCCAGGCCTGAGAGCAAACTAAAATAGATCAGCAGAAGGAAGTGTATCTCAAAGCAGCCACAAATACTTCCTAAATATCTTCTAAAATGCTGTAGCCACTGGAGAAACCATAGTGTGGAGCAGCACCCCTCGTTTAAGCCTGTTGCTTGTCTCACTGAAGCCAGGGAAGTTACCTGCTGAAATACTTTGCTGTCAGGAAGCTAATTTAGTTTGGATGCCACAGAGCCTCTGTTGCCAGAAAACATACAAAGGCTCAGGCATTTTAAGATTTCTAGTAAAGGTTCAGCTGCACAAGGATTGGTCCAGGCTTTTCTTGGTACTATCTGATGATGTCCTGTGTGCTTGAGAGGCTTCAGAGGTACTGAAGTCACACAGCTGTGATTTCAGCATCTGATAGCAGCAGTCTAAGTTATAGTAAGAGCTGATGTAGATTCAGTGTAACTGAAATGTAACTAGGAGGGTGCATGTTTAGGCTCTGCTCCTAGTTAGAGAAGCTTTCTGACATCCAGGAGCGCAGCCCCTCACAGGAGGGGATGTAAAGCATTGTAGGGCTCAGATTGTTGGAAAGGATGGATGAAAGCTTACTTATGAACACTTGCTTTACATATAGCTCTTGATGTGTGGAAATCTAAACCTACAAGGATTTATTTTAATTTCCTCCCAGAAGTTGCTCCTGGCAGAATCTGATAAGGCCATTTTTAGTCTAATTCTTCCCAGCCCCCAGCCCTGCCCTCTGTGAGCTATCAGAGCATACCTATCTTTGGGAATTCATTTGGCAATCGCTGCAGCTTGCATTCATTATCTCAAGTACCTCCCAAATCGTTAGCTGATGCATGTGAGGCCTGGAAAAGTGGTCTGACAGCATTTTCTGAAACTTATCACTTTTGGGGTGGAATGTCCCCAGGTTCTTGCTGATGGGTTGTGTTTCTGCCCCATCTTGAACTGCCACTTCAATGCACAAAGTTAGTAACTGGAGCCACTCCATTTCTTCTCAACTGCTCTGCAGCTTTCTTTTCACCGAGATTTGCTCATTTGTGCCCAGGGTTGTGGAGTCCTTTCAGTGCCAGACCCAGCTCACTCCCAGCCTTCAGCCTGGCAGCAACACAGCTGCGGCATGAGTTCCCAGTGAGGAAGATCAGGTCATATTCTGCCACAGGAGGTGGGTAAGAGCCTGGGCCCCACCAGCCAAAAATTTACCAAAGTTTGAAAAAAGTTTTATGGTATATCTGCTTTGCTTTGGTTTGCTTTGGTTTGGTTTGGATTTTTTTGCTGTGATCAGCCTGGTGAATCAAGCAGCAGCCTTTCTGTTGTAAAGATATCTTAGTGAACAGGATGTACCCTCATCTTCCAAAACATTGCTGTAGGAACTGCAGCAAGGGTTAGTTTAAAGCGATTTGCATGTGCTTGGTGAAACAGAATGATCTTCATCATTCCTGAACTCTGAAACAGAAAACAAAGTTTATGTGGAAACAAAAACACAGGCTTGCCATGGCTGTTGGAGCAGAGCAGTACACTGCAGGAGACATTTAGCATCATGTTCTGACCTTTCTGGAAAGAGTTGATATGAAAATATTTTGTCATATTTATTTAAACTTTTTTCTTGCATTTACTGAAACTAGGCAGCATATTTATTTGAAAGAAAAAAAAATCACCAGTGTGCCAATCCCTGGTTCTTGGCATGTATAACAAAACTAATCATGCAATAGACATAAACCTCTTAAATCTGGGCTCAAATGCTTTGATGCTAATGCTCTTAGGAAAGTCCTTTTGTTCTTATTCTCCATATAGAGCACCAGGTGTGACTGTGGTGGTTTTAGGACATAATAAAGACGCTAACGAGAGGAAGGTCTACTGGAGTCTTCAGTGTAATGGCTCTGGCTGATTTTTTGAAACAGTATTTCTTTATTATTTTATGTGCTGCAATCATCTCAGATACTTCTTTTTTTTTTTTAAAGAAACAACAGAGTGTGTTGTTTTCACACCATCCTCCATGCCTAGCTATCCTCACAGCTTTGCCCAGGGATGCTGTTTGCTGCCATGCCTCAACCACAGGCTGGAAGCAGCATTTCAGAGCAATTTCTTCCCACACTTGCATGGAGGAGGAGGCAGGTTGACCCTGGGCATGCCCAAGTGCATGTGATCCTCAACTCTAGAAAGCTGGTTAGTGAAAAAGGTCAATACAGTACCTTGGCTACACCTTCAGGGCTGGATCCAGAGGTAATTAAAACCTGTAAAAGTCTTTCTGTGAGTGCAAAGAGCCTTGGATGAGGTTGCTGTTCCACAGAGTGCCAGCTCTCCATCTCCAGTACCTGGACTGAATTTCTGCAAAGGGTGTAAGACAGGAAGAAAGAAAACAAAAGAGTAATATGAAAGGAGTGGGTTTATCTGTCCTATTCAAATGTTTAAAGAAGACAAGGTCAAAGCTTACCTCAATGTGGCACTGTTATTGATAGATTCTGTAGACAGGTGACAGTGTTTGCAGTGAGGAAGAGTCCTGGTAATGAAATGCAAAGTTTCTCCAGCATCCAAAACAAATAATGAGGCTGATGGCAGTAGCTAGATGCTTCCCTAAGTCACATTATAGAATGGTCTGGGTTGGAAGGGACCTCCGAAGGTCATCTAGTCCAACCCACTCTGCTGTAAGCAGGGGTTTACTCAACTAGATCAGGTTGCCCAGAGCCCTGCCTGAGCTTCCAGGGTTGGGCCCCCAACCACCTCTCCAGGCAACCTATTTCAGTGTTCCACTATGCTCATGGTAAAGAACCTGTTCCTAACATCCATTATATTGAAGTGAAGCCCACTATTGAATAATTTTTCTGTATATGGGTCACATATGCTTAAAATCTATGTGCTAAATAAAAGTTGGAAATACCTGAGATGAATTAGAAGGCAGCTATGAAGTGGACTCTTTGCAAAGGATTTTGCAGTCTCTGGTACTTGGCTACATTAGATTATTCAACCTCTCTTTTCTGTCAGTGCAAATGAGATCATAACTCACACAAGCATGAAAGCAAACAGGAGGTTTAGATCTAAAAATGCACAGCTGCCTAACTTTGATTTATATTAAAGACAGGCAGAGAAATGATTAATTCCATCATCTTGGGAATTACACTTAAGTATTAACAAAATTAAGCAAATTATGCCTTAACCTCTGAGTGCAGCAAGGTAGGCATGAAGTCTTGTGTTTGATCACGGGATGGCAAAGATAAACGTCAGGATCAGGCTCCATGCCAAAGTTAAGCTGTTTGTAGAATGAGGATAAAAACTTGGGAAATTACTAGCTCGATATTATTCATGAGATCCAGTATTTATCAACCAACTTCAGGTGCCCAGAAAGATCTTTGCATAGTTGCACAATGCAAGCATTCTTCCTTTAGAATAAGTAGTGGCTCCAATGGATTTTTCAATCAGAGAAAAGATGGGCTAGGCTGTTCTGTCTCAGTATGTGAGGCAAGAGAGGGTCCACGTCAAGTCTGTGAATTAACTCTTTAGCTTTGTCTGTCTCAGCAAAGTGGCATCAAGCTGCATGTAGACTGCTTACTGAGAAGCACTTGGATTTTTGCTGAAGTATCAGTGTTGGTGTTTGGTCCAGAGACAGAAAGTATTAGAAGTTTACAACTGGGTTTGGTAGGATTTGACATTTCCTTCTTGCTGTTTACATTTGTTGCCTGAAGAGGGATAGAGAGAGAATGAAAAATAGAACTTCTGATAAAATTTGAAGGCTTATAAAACTACGATAACATTAACCCAGTCTTCTGTTAATGCTCAAGGAAAATGTGAAGTTTATGAATCTAGGTAACTCATGAAAGTTGTGTCTTTGAACAAGGGACAGCATTTTCTCTGTTTCTCAATGCAAGCCTGAATGATGCTCATTGGGGGTTTTGGCCTGTCTTGGAACTAGAGCTTGGCTGAGAACGCAGCAGCAATCAGTCCTACTGCAGGCTGGTCTGGCTTCCTTACCTTCGCATCCCCAGGTCCCCGGAAGCCTACAGGAAGCTTGAGGGGAGTATAGAAGGGCAGAGAAGCAACATTAATGACCCTTAAACTCTATTGATTGTGAAGGAAAACAGATACCATTTGCCATCCTGTAAGGATCTTGCAGCAGGAAAACAGCCTTTTTTACATCACTTATGCAAGCTTTTCAGCAGTATGTCTGATCCTATGGGTTACATCCATTTGTCTCCTTGGTGGTGTGACCTTTTCCATTTCGGAGCAATCTAGTGCTCCCTTCCTAGTTCTTTGTGTACCTGTTAGCACAATAGGGGCTGAATGAGTTGGAAGTAATTTAAAATAATCACAAGTGCCAATATATATAACAATTTCTGTTCTCCTGGTTCTTCCAGAGCTGCTACGTATATCAGTCGCAGGTTTTGGGCTTTCAAATTTACTCATTGACTGGGAAGATCTTGGGAAGACCTTGGGCTCTTAGTTCTTATGGAATGTTCTGGTGGAGTGGCTCCAAAGCAAAGAAAGAAGCTTCATCTCTGCATGTTTGCTGCATTCTGAAAAGAAATCAGAACATTTTATGTTTAGAGATGGTTGGACTACTGTGTTTGTGCTTAAGGATTAAACCAGGATGCTTGTGATATAGCATGTAATGACTTGCATAACACGTAATGAAGAAATTGAAGCTGAGTCTCTAGGTGCATCATGCTGAGTAAGAGGCTTGTTCTACATGAAACTGTCATATTAAATTCTTGTCCTGATTCCAGACCCCTTTGATTCCTAAATCTTTTGGAGGAGACTAATCTGAAATCAAAGTGAAGTTGGTTGGGGTTTGCATGCCAGAAGTGGTCACATTTGAAAAAGTTCAGTGAACCTGCAGAGGGAGGTTGAAATTAGTTGCTTCACTACAAAGCTTACAGCTAACATACCTGCTGACTTGCTTTTTGCTTTGATTCTTCAGGCTCTGCCTTCTTGCCACCTTCTGAGTTGTTTTCAAAATGCATAAATCTTAAGGATGAGCATGTCCTGGTTTCAGTCTGTTTGGTAAAAATAGTAAATCAGTCTACAGTGGTAAAACAAACACAAGGTTTAACACCAAGGACATGGAAAGTCTGCATTTTTCTCTTCTGCCCTGTCCTTTGTGCAGTTATTTCCCTCTGTGAAGGTGTATATCACAATTTATTCTCCTGATTTGCCAACATTTGACCTCCCTTTGTACCAAGGTAAATGGAAATGGTTCCTTTCAAGTTGTTCTAAGTAGATACTGAGGGCTTCTGCCTTGATCCCTGTAAGATGACTCTGCTCCTTTGAAACCACTGGAGCAATGCCAGGAACCCAGCCTGTTACCCCTGCTGAATGTCAGCTGCTTTCTCTAATTCGGTGTTGGCATTTTGGGGGCATTAACCAAGAATATCATGCAACATTAAGTGCCAGTGGGAGCATTTCCAGTGGTTGAATTCTGCCCTTCCATATCCCCCTCAAGTTTTGTGTAGGTTTCTGAGAACTGGGGCTGTGCTTCTTGGTCCAGTTAAAAGAAGATGCCCTGGGTAGCCCTGGCCCCTGTATAAGTATGTAGATGGCCCTTGGTGAAAGCTGATCTGTTGTTACTTTACATTTACAGTGTTCTGTCTCCTGTGGAAGGGGCCAAAAGCACCGCAATGTATACTGTTTGTCAAAGGAAGGGAGGCATGTAGAAGAAGATTATTGCAAGCATCTTGCTAAGCCCAACATGCAAAAGAAATGCAGAGGGGGCAGATGTCCGAAGTGGAAAGCAGGAGATTGGGGACAGGTGAGATGTGTTATATACCCTTTTGCTCCCTTTAATATTCTTCCTCCATCAAGTTGGTTAGAAGCTGGTTTTCCCATCACTCTTAGTGTTACTTGAGTTTTTCAAGAGTAATAGTTTTGGGCCAGATCCTCAGGTGGTCTGAAACAGTGTAGCTTCATGGAGAGCAATGGAGCACCACTGATTTGTGTCAGCTGAAAACATGGCAGCTTGCTTTTAGTGCCTATCTGAAAGCAAATTCCTTGTTGCTAGAAGAGGCATTAGTATAGAATATTAAAGAGGATCTATTGTTTGTTGATGTTTTTGATATTGTTATTATTTAACTATGTCACATCCCAAGCAAAATCTCCCTTAGTTTTGAGAAATCTGGAATTAATTTTATTACCAGCTTCCCGGGAAAGCCTAAAGAACAATCAGAGCTGTTCATTAGGAATTGTTTTCACTGCCTTTTGTTTCTTAACAAGCTCATCACTTGATTTGGCTTCATTAAAAAGTCAGACACTGATACATAGGCTGCTAGAAATGTGAAAGTGCTTGGAGTTACTAAGCATCTTCTCTGCTGAAAGCATACCTTGTTCTCCTGAAAACAATGCCTTTGCCATCACCTTGAATTTCCCACATCACAGCTTCTAATCTTTTTACTTTACCTCATTAGTGTGCTAATCAGCAGAATTATAGAAAATCCCAGACTAAATGAACTATTAACTGCTAAAACCTCATGTTCTTTTAGGAGCTGTTTCCCAAATAAAGGTACAAAGCACCAATTCTCACTGTTTGCAAGTTCCTTGAAAGATAAAACCTTAACATCTTTACAGGCACACATGCACATATTGGGACTATGACAGCATACCGTTGTTTAATGTCAACTGTTCCAAAAGACAACAAACCCACTGATGTTCTGTGGTTGTTTACAGACTTGTTCAGGTTGGTTTAATGCTTACCTTTCAATTCAGAGGGTAGGAATATTTGCCATTGTGTGTATCAGGGGCTAAGCGTATTCATCATGGAGGTTCAGTCACTGATCTCTGGGTCCTTTACCCAAAGTATGGCTGGGAGCATGCTGTGAAATGCTCAGTACTGCACCCATATTGGAAATTAAGTCAATGTTATTGCTTTTATTACCTGCAGGACTCAAACCTCAATTTTATAGAGGAAGCTAGACTGAAATGTGAGGCCGTTAGACAATCTTGTCATATTCAATTTGCACCTTATTTAAAGTGACTGCTCCTGAAGGCAATTTTTTACAGCTAATAATTGTAAATATAATAATGTAATGGTCTGTTGATTGTGGTGAAATACACTAATGCTAATTGATAAAAGTGTGGGGTTTTTTTAATTCCCAACATTCCACTGCATGATGGGAGTTAATTTTGTCCAAGTGGAGAAAGAAACCCAAGTTAATAGGAGGATGAAATAATTTATGGCCTGAGGTAATCTCTTGTGACTAGGCAATTAAGGAATATTTGTATGCTAATGATACAGCTAAGAATAGGCAGAGCATTTCCAGGGGTAGTTCTTCACATGCTGTATAGGCTCAGCCAGCCAACATCTTGCTTGGGGAGGGGGAAAGGGAAGGGGGGGGGTGTAGAAACACTCATTCTGCAACATCAAACTGGGCTTTTTAAAGACACATGAAATGCTGTGACGTTGCTTCTTTCACTCCTGCTGGCAGCGTTTCTTTGCTTCCAGCAGATGAAGAGTTGGGCTGTCAGGTGTTTGGAGCAGAGGCTGGGGCTGTCCCTGTGAGAGATGTGCAGGGACTGGCATGGCTTTGCAAAAGATTGAACATCTCAGAGCCGTGGTGGGTTTAGGTGCAGAGCTCCTCACTACGGCCGTAAAACAAGCAGGAGTTTGGCACTCTGAATACCCAGTAGACCAGGATCTAAATGAATGCAGAAACTCCGTCTCACCTTGCCCATCTCCAATGCCACTGCTGAAAATAGGAGCCATGGTCGCTTTTCACTTAGATCTTATCAAAAAAAGCTTTCTGAAGGTCTAATTGGCTTCAAAAGATAATCCCAAAGCTGAGCTGATGTGAGCTGGCTGCCTTTTGTAAACCAGCAAATCTGCGTGAAAAATAAGGCAAGGTCTTCCCCTCAAAGAGTATCCTCCTTGTAGTCATAGAATCAATAAGGTTGAAAAAGACCTCAAAGATCATCAAATCCAACCTGTCACCCAACACCTCATGACAACTAAACCATGGCACCAAGTGCCACGTCCAATCCCCTCTTGAACACCTCCAGGGACAGTGATTCCACCACCTCCCTGAGCAGCCCATTCTAACGGCTAACAACTCTCTCTGTGAAGAACTTTCTCCTCACCTCCAGCCTAAACTTCCCCTGGCACAGTTTGAGTCTGTGTCCTCTTGTTCTGGTGCTGATTGCCTGGGAGAAGAGGCCAACCCCCTCCTGGCTGCAACCTCCCTTCAGGTCATTGTAGAGAGCAATAAGGTCTCCCCTGAGCCTCCTCTTCTCCAGGCTAAACAATCCCAACTCCCTCAGCCTCTCCTCATAGGGCTTGTGCTCGAGGCCTCTCCCCAGCCTCCTTGCCCTTCTCTGGACACATTCAAGAGTCTCAATGTCCTTCTTAAACTGAGGGGCCCAGAACTGGACACATGCATGCACAGGACCTGTTGCATGTGCCTTTGGGGATTTTTTCCTTTTCTTTTGGAAAAAAGAATGATTGAAAAAAATCAAAATTGAACAATACAGGAATGGTTAAACATGAATCCCAGCTGGCTAAACTGGTGCTCCACTCCCAGGTTATTTCTCTCTGGATGTTTTGTATTCACAGGTTTGGTAATTCTTTTCTAGATTGTTATGAATTCACTTTCCTGCAGCAAAGCTTTTTTAATGTAGCCAGGATAATCAGAAGGGAAGGGAAAAAGGCTTTATCTGAGTTTGAAATGTGCCTGTGTCTGCACTGAAATGTCAAATTTAATGTGTTTGCATCTCCTAAGTGGTATCAATTATGACCATTTACTTTTCACTTAGCAAAAATACCAATATTTATTCTACTGACTTGTATTTACATATTTCAGCTATAGGCTGAAACTCAACCCTGTCTAAAAACACAGGCAGAGCACCAGGTAGAGCTTCTCCACAGCTGAGCTGGCACTGGTAGTTTGGTGATTGACTTTCTCAGTGGAGAAAGGAGCACACGTGGCAAAAGGTGTAGCCTCTGTAGGAAGGACAAGCAGGCTGCCTGGCTTGTGACATTCCATAGGGGAATATACAAGTACAGTACAAGTTAGCTGCTCCCAAACTGGCTATCTTCTGGCAGTGTCAGTTAGCTGTGTTTCCCCAAGGTAGACACAGGTTGGCTGACCAGCTTTATGGATTAAAATAGCCAGGATGAAAATGATGTAAACCCCCACCTTTTATTGCTTCTGTAATAGAGTGTAACGGTGGTATTTTGTAGTCATAAATCTAGCCAGAGCTAGCTGCAGCACAGGCAGCAGAGGGAAGCACCCTGCAGAGGGAGATGCCTGGATCTGATGGGAACTCTCCCCTGGCCCCAGTTCACCAACTTTTGCCCAAGCCTGGTGCACAGTTGCTCTTCCTTGGCTGGGCCCTCTGCTCCAGCAGCAGCAATACCCTGGTGTGGCTGGGTCAGCCCCACCACAGCCCTCCTCTGGCCCCAGGACTAGGCTCACCTGCATCTTCACCTTCTTGTGCCAGAGCCACATTAGTATTCCCTTATCCCTCTTCCATTCTCCCATGTTGTGGTTGGATGGCACTGTGGCTGCACTGGGTATCTGGCCAGCAATTGCACTTAGGAAGCCTGTTTAGCTAAGCAAAGCCTTTCCTGTGTGCACTATTGCAATTAGCCCAAGGAAAAGCCCTTTGCTTGCTTGCTCACAATGGGTTTCTGATCTCTTCCAAGGGATGGTCTGGGACATAGCAACGTGACCTGAGGTCCTAGGGTCTCTCACTCCCCCACTATGAGTCCTCCCACCAGTTCGGCCAGGATGCAGGATTTATCCTTGTGGGCTTACAGGGGGGCAAATTTTCACCCCAGGCACACAGTGAAATGAGTCTACAGCTTTGTCTGGTGCCCTGTTTTGCCCTGCACAGCCGCAGCTCATCCTCCCTCTCCCCAAACCCACTCTGCCCATGTGTCACACCAGCCCTTTGAGAAGGAGCCTCAGCGTGCCTTGCTCTGCCTTATCATAACACACCCAGGCATGTGCTTTTTAGATGCATAATAAATATAACCCAAAAGGCAGTTTAGAGCATGGTATACTTCCTGCTGTATGTGTTTCTCCAAGTTTGTGGCCATTACTCAGTTTAACTATCCCCTATGGAACGCATAGGACAAACAGCACCGTTAGTCTCAGCAAGGCAGCACAGCACCATATGGGAAACATTTGCATCACAAGTGACAGAAATGTCACTGCTGCTTTAAAAAGTTACACAAATAAACTACCCCCCCCTTCCCCTTCCCCCTGCCCCCTTCTTACAAATATCTGGAGCCAGGCAAATATTTACAGTCAGCTTTTCTTTCGTCCTTTATGGGGCATTCAGATAGTAAAGCAAACGGAGCTTTACAGAGGAATTCTCTGCAGAGGAGACAATAGGCTGTGTTTAACTCCCTGCCTCAAAGAAGGCTCAGTTTTTATGGGTATTGTAACAACAAGCTGTAAACTTGTTTCCTTAGTTCCTGAAGTATTAATAAGGTTGCTTACATTCTTAATTCAGCAACCAGCTAATTGCAATATCTATGTTTTAAAAGCATGCCTTTGATTTTTACATGCTTTCTTCTATAAGTGCAAATTCTCTTTATTTCACATCTCTACAGTATACTTTATATGGCATCCTTTAAGATCTAGCCAGGGAGAATCCATACCAGAGGGACATTAAGTACTGCTAAAACACTTCAGTGTGCAGTCACAGTGCGAAAAAAAAAGGCAAGCTGTTGAAAGCCTTGGAGTGTAGATAATAATTTGGAGATGTTTGAGAAGCAGAGAAATTCAGGCTGTGCCTAGGAGTGGGGAGAAATGTGCTCACAGTGTGATGAAGGAAATGCAGTTATTGTAAAAATTTCTTTCCACAAGCTAAGAGTATGCCCTAGTTTGTGGCCATGTGCATGGTTAGATGCATGCTGAGAGAAATCCCAACTGTATCTCATACCTTTTACCTCTCTAGTGCTACAGACTTTCTTCTGTCTACTTTGGGCTCGCTTTCCATTAAAGTCCGCTCCAGTGACACCTGTGGAGTTTGATGTATTTTGAACTATTACTTTTTTGGAGCCAACTGCCTGAGAAGTAATACTCAGACCCTCACCACCTCTGCTTTGTTGTGATGGGGTAGAGGTGCTGCTAAACCCAGAGGGTTTTGCAAGAAAAATCCTGGCTGGGAAATCTTGATCCCACTGAAGCCAACAGCAAAATTCCCACTCTGCTTCAGCAGAGCAGGGATTTCAGCCTCTCTGCTCTACCTACCCAAAATTTTTCCCTCCTCCAATCAGGAACTTTAAGTGCTGGCATTATGAGCGTTGCCATCAGTGCTGTGGAGCCCAGAGCAGAGGGTGAGCCCCGAGGTATTACCGTGGCGGAGAGATGGGGATTGCCACTCACCTTTTGTCCTTTTCTCCAGTGCTCCGTGTCCTGCGGCCGGGGTGTCCAGCACCGTGTTGTGCAGTGCCACAGCGGCACCCCGAAGGCAGCCGAAGAGGCAGAATGCGACCCGGCCTTCCGGCCCCCTCCGCAGCGGGACTGCCACCTCCCCGAGTGCCCCACGCACCACTGGGCAGCCGGCGAATGGCAGGCGGTAAGCGGGATCGCCCCCTCAGCCCTTCCCCAGGGTCACGTCACCTGTGCTCTCAAGCGTGCAGTACAGGATGATGCTGGAGATCAGTGAGGCCAGGAAGCACTGCTGGAGGGCTGGGATTTGGGGACTGCAACATGGGCTTTCCAAAAACACAAGCAGAGGAAGCGCTCATGTGTGCTGGCTGGAAGGGGAAGCTGAGAAACACCTCAGTAGGGTTAATTTATTGCTTTGTGCCGCTCTGTGTTTGGCTGAGACCTATGCAAATAATGAGCAGGTTTAGGGTAGGGCGGATTTGGGTCTGTTCCCGGAGGCTGAGCCCTGCCAAGCTGCACCAGCAGCCTGAGGATTGGAAGGAATGAGGGAACATTGGTAATTCTCACTCTCCTGCTCCGTTACCCCAGCTCTTTCTGACAGCTGTCTCCTTTTTCCAAGCTCCCAGTCTGTGTTTTTCTGTCAAGGCATGAGCAGTGCTGAGGTGAGGTCTCCCACAGGGGATGGTGCTTTTTTGAGTGAGCGGGATCAGTCCCTAGCAAAACCAGCCACTTAGGCGGGAGCAAAGGGTAAAGCTGCTGCTCTGATAGCTTGGGAAGCAACTCTGACTCATCTGAATTGTGGGCCAGTGGGTGGCAGGAAGAGAGGTGACTCTGAGTGGAAAGAAGGGGTCCAAGAGGAGCCCTCCCATGAACTTCCCACAGAGTGCCATGGCAAGCATCATGTGTGCACCTGGTTATGGCACAGAGCATTCAGACCAGACAGCAAAATTATTACCTTCAATCTTGTTTTGTTCCATTTTTAGCTATCCCTGGGGGAGAGAGTCCTGCCCCAGTTCTCCTCCATCCCTGTCCAACTGTCCCAAACCTTTCCCCACAGTGCAGGGACTGTCAGCCTTGGAAATAGGTGATGAAACTGCAAGTGTGAGAGAGATGACTCCTGTGTCACACAGCCTGCAGAAGAGGTCACCACTCCCATAGAGAGGATGCCCTCTTCACAAAGGGGAAGGGGACTGCCATCATGGGCCCTCCCCACCAGGTGCATCAGCCTCCCTTCAAAACCATTACTAGCCCCAGTGGCAAGGCAGCAAAGGCTCTGCCCTCCACTTTTTGAACAGCAAAAATCACACTGACTTTGGAGGTACATGATCAGAGTCTGATCTGGCCACTCTGACACCTGCGGTGAGCAGCTCTTGGAACAGGAGAGATACTAACTGAAGAGAGAGGCTTGGCTTTCGCTGGCAGTCAGGCTGCTTTTGTATTGCTCCTGCATGGCCCACAGGGGTCTTGAAGGAGGATGAAATTGGTCAAGGTCCCTTCCCCCACCAAGAGAGTGTGAAAAGGCCATGGCATAAATGTGATACAGGGCCTCCTGCTCTGCTAACAAAAGACAGGGAGGCACCATCGGTTTCCTGCTCAAAGCCTTGGTGTTCAGAGGCACTTCCAGAGCCTGCCTTTATTGTGTCACTGAAAGAAAGAGAAAAATAGAAGAAAAAAAGAGGACGGGAAAAGCAAATTAACTGATAAGAGAAAAAGCATCTCATACATACAGAGGCTGTATAACTTTTCTGCTACAGCAAGAAGAACTTCAAGGTTAAGGCAATGTCTGCTTTCTTCTTTCCTCCCCCACAACAAGCTAGTTCTTGGCTCATGACTGCAAGGAGCACCCCATGCTGCAGGCAGCTGCTTGGGTAGCATTATTTAATCTCCCCCTGCCCATGGTACCTCGGCCTGATGGGGATGGTATAAGCAAATATAACTTAATTTCCTCAGACTCAGCAGCTTTTAAAATGTTAGGTTTATAATCCTACGTAACGTGGCCACAAGTACAAGAGGACAGATGGGACCATGCCCCATTCCCACCTGCCAGGGAAGTGCAGTGGGAGGCAAAGCCGAGCTGATCATGTAATGGTACCTGACAGAACCACCCCAGCCTGGGAATAAAAATGTAGGAACGGCTGAGGGGGCTCCAGCAAATTCTTTGCAATGAACTTATTTGCTTTTACAGAGCTCATTAGATTTCTTCAGCTAATAAATTTCCAGGCAGCAAAGTAGGTCACCAAACAGCATGCAGTTGCAGTCCTCACCCAGTGGTGTAATTAGCCCTGAAAAGCCATGGCTCCTACCCCATCCCTTCAATCTCTTCCCCCTATTTTTGCAACTTTTCGAACTAGCAACAAGAGGTCCTTTGCCTACTCCCATCTTGCCAGACCCTTGGTGGGACTTCAATGCTGATGTTTTTCTGAGTTTTCCAGGGCTTCCCATTGCACATTATGGAGGGGAGCTTTGCTAGAGGGGTGGGCTAGAAGTTTCCTCACCCATAAATCAGCATTAATAGGAACCTGCAGGAGATGTCCAATGTGAGCTGACCCCGTGGCTGACTCCAAGCACTTCTACTTAGCACTTCTTATGTTGTTCTGATGTACCTGGTGGAAAAGTAATAGCACCTTCTTCCCAGCCATAAGTACTGGCTGCATGTTATTTATAGCGAGGAGGCACAGATTGCATTAATATTCTCTGAGCAGGGAACAGCAATGAACCCTAATTGACATGAAAGGCAGGATGTGAAATAACATCCCAGTGCTGTCTTGTTCTTCATTTCTTATCTTTAAAGGGAATCTGTCGAGACAGGGATTTTTTATTGTTCCTTTTTGTTGTTGTTGCTTAGAAAAAACAAAAAGTTGGTCTTGCCAAAGAAGGAATAAGGAACTTATTGGAAACCGTTTATTGCCCTGTTGGTGTATTGCCATTAATTAGCCGTTCTCAGCGCTCACACTGGGGAGAAGAAAGTCAATAGGGAGGGCCTTGCTAATGTCAAAGTAAAACTCGGACCAGGGTCACAAAGAAAAAGGGGAAATTGGGAGAGAGAAGAGTTTTGGGTCTGTGGAGGATGACAATTCATGGTTCTGGAATCTGCAGTGCAGTTCTGGAATCTTTGATATTTGCCATTTGGGGGAAAATCATGCCATGCTTGCCTGACATGGATTGCAGTTACCCAAGGCATGTTTGAAGTGTTTGTGGCATGGGGATTGCTTTCATCTCTGTGTCAGATTTTGTTTGGGGGGAGGCTTGAGGAGGGATTGTTGTTTGTTTGTTTTAAACAAAAAGAGAAAACAGTGAATGCTTTCACAAAGCGATGCCTCTGGGGTTTTTTAATTATTATTGCTCTTTTAGAACAGTTGCAGAAGTGCTTGGAATGGTCCTTAATTTACACTGCCAGGAAACCAGTTTAAAATCTGGGAAATGAGGCAAAAGAGACAAATATTGTCAAATGCCTGACCTGCTTTTTTAGCTCTCACTATCAATAGCTGCTGTAACCTGGCCCCGCTGTTTTATGTGAGATTTAGATCAGTCATGAAAATGAGATTTCATGCAAAATCTATCACCATATTAAAAGGAAAAATAGCCTTTTCATGCTAACTGAACTGTCCACTTCCCACGTGAATAATGTTTTATAACCTCGAGGTGGCTGATGAGAACATCTGCAGCATTTCTCTCTGATTTATTTTATGGCAGTCTCACTGTCTTTGAGCCATATTTAATATCTCGGTGGGATTATTTTATTTGCCAGTTATCCCTAAAAATACAAATAATCGAACCTTAATTTACTGATGATGACAAAACTCACAGAGCTGGCTCAGGTTTGTTTGGTCATACAGCCATTATTGCAGACAAACCCAAAGGAGGATGGAATGAGTGTGCTTGAGGCTGTCAATCTCTCATCAGCAACTGCTAATTTTGAATGAGATGGGCTTTTGATGTGATAGCTCTTCATGGCATTGATGGCATAGGGATTGTTCAGCTTCTTCAGATTAAGCGTGAGCCAATGCACTTTGCAAATTTAGGCTTAAATATACGTTAAGAAGAGGAGATGAAATCAACCTTGTTTTGGTTCTCAGTTCATGCAAGATGCCTCCTTTGCTGGTGAGCAGTGGAGGGCTGGGATGAGTTATCCTATGCTGAGCTGGAATACATGAAACTAGACACAAGGACAGCTTGGAGCATACCATGGCCCTGCTCCCACCCTGCTGGGAAGTCACTTGCTAGGAAGGAACAGGAAAGTCAGATTCTCACTGTCACTGAAAGGTGTTGCTCAGGGAAGTATGTGACAGTAGAGCATCAGTGATGCTTTATGCACATGCAATAAGCCCCTTTCAGATTTTACTTCTATAACAGGGAGATATTAGAGAAGAGCAAATGCAGCACAGGTTTTTTGGTCCTTGGGGACATCACACTCCAGTGAATTCCTCCAGCCCCTGTAGGATCACAGTTTTTCAGCACAGACCTAGAAGAAGCTTCCATTCCAAGGACTAGAGAGTAAATAATGTTGAAAGCACATGAAGCCCTTGGGCTTTTTTGGCTGACTGAGGATTTTGCAATGTTGACTGTTGCCTAAGAGCTCCTAAGTTATTCCTTTGGAATAAAAAAAAATGCTGCTTTGTAGGGCTGCCTCTCCTTCACCATCCCCTTCTACTTTGCTCATTTACTAAGCATTTGCAACCAACATAGCTTTGCACTTGCTGCAGCTTTCTTGTTTTGCTGCTTGTGGCATGGAGGGATCTGATTTTTCAAAGTTCTCCCATAATTTGCCCTTTTGGTTCTGGCAGCTAATTACAAAAAGGGAGGAGGGAGGCTCTGACAATGCCTCCATTTCACAATTAACTGAACCCACTAAGATCTTGCTAATTATGGGCTAGCCAGGAGAGCAGGGGCTGCTTCAGGGAGGCTGAAAATTATGTTTGGAGGGTGAGACTCTAACTAGATTAGTCTGGCAGAGTCCTCCAAGCCTAGGTGCCTTCAAACACTGTTTCTGTACAGACTGGGATGGTCTGGTTGAATGCTTTATCCTTTTCCTTAAGGGAAGACATTTCCTGCACGTTACATAAAATGATTATTTTTCATGCATTTTTCTCCTTGTTAATCCAGTTAGTTGAAAGTGTTAGAAGTTCATTACCGGCAGTAACTTGAAGAAAACAGGGCTTTATCCGGACGGCTGCTCTTAGGCTGATTTGGTTTGGTTCATGTGTGTGTTATAGGATGCACACTGAGCACAGACCCACTCCCAGGAGCACAGTCTTGCTGCGGGGCTGTTCCAAGACAAGCAGAGTCCTTAAAGTCTCCAGAAACCCCTGGGGAGCAGTTGTGTTCAGCTAGCAGGGGTTGCTCTTAATACTGGGAAGGGCAGAGTTTTAATAAAGAATAAACTCACAGGATCCCCTCTCATACAGCAGCTACAGAGTTGTGCCTCAACTCCATGCCAGAGCAGAGAACTGGAGAACAGACTCCCCCACACCAGGCACAGCCAAGGGTGCAATAGCATGTATTTTGGAAGGGGATGGGCCCCTTTCTTTTCCCTTTGCCTAATTTCTTGACCCAGTATGCCCAACCCTGCATCTCTTGGTCCCATCGCAGCTGGACCTCACTTCTGACCCATCCCAATACCTGCTGGCTCAGTTTCTCCTCTCTCTCTGTGTCTGTGATTTGGCTAGATACCTCCAGAGGATGGGGGGCCATTTGTTACTGGATGCTCCCACAGTGCCTGGCACAAATTTCCCACCAAGTGACACCAACAAGAGTTGCCAACACGGGGCACAGAGCCATCTGCTCACTTGAGCTGCGGGGAGGAGGGCTAGCTCACTTTGCAGATGTGGATTAATTTGCTGAAGTCCCTCATGGGTTGCATGAGCCATTGTTTCTTGCAAACAGTGCATGAAGACATGTGGGGAGGCATCTCGATACCGCAAGGTGGTCTGTATGGACGAGAACAAGCGGGTGCAGAGCAGCAGCTACTGTGATGCCAGCAAACGCCCCCCCGAAATGGAGAGCTGCGGGCTGCCGCCCTGCGAGTACATCTGGATCACCGGGGAGTGGTCAGAGGTGAGTCCCCATCCCTGTCCCCGCACTCGGCACTGGACCACGCTCTCCTCCTCTTGCTGCTGGCCTCTCTGAGATGTTGCAGCCCAAACCAACAGTGGCAGGGCAGCGCTGCATGGTTTAATTATGATTTTTGTATTTGTTGCTGTGTGCAATTTCCCTCCTGGAGAGAAAGGAGGAGGGCTGTGAGAGAAGACCAGGATATTAAAGAGTAAACACCAGTGTGCTCAGAGTCCTGGCTGATACCCAGAGGCAATTTTCTTCCAAAGCACATAGCCTTCAGCAAGCACCTTCTTTGGTTTTGTGCCAATTTATTTCATTTATTTACTTACTTGGTTTTATTTCCATCCCTTCTTTGAGAGCTCTGGAGCCTCATGAACTGGGTGAGCATCCTTAGAGGAAGGCAAGCCTGAATATGACCATGGGGACACATTCTTCCTCAATGCCATCTTTGGCAGGAGTGGGGACCTGGCATGAGCAAAAGCAGCAGGTTCACCCTCACAACTGAGAGAGGGCTCAGCAAGGAGTTTGCTTTGCAGCAGGTGCTGCATGCAGGAGGACCCAGGCTAATCTCAGCCTGTTTCCTTCTGCAGCAAGTGAAGGATTTCTTTCCACTTGAAGAAACAGCAGAGGGAAATGACAAGGCAGCTTGCTGACATATCACTGATGAAAAAGAAAGAGCAAGAGAAGGGGAAAAGGAAAACATGCAGAGGCTGAAGGGGGAAAGAGACAAGATATTGCAGGAGGGAGAAATGTGGAAAGATGAGAATTTCTCCAAGCAGCCTGTTCTCCTGGGTGACTTCCTAAGACAGAGTGCCAGTGAGGCTGGAGCCATGTCTGCCTCTTGCCCAGACACCCTCTACCCACTCCCATTACCTGTGACTCCTCAGGAGCACTCAGACCCATGAAAGCTCATGGCTGAGCTGGAGCTCTGTTTTCCCCAGCTGCCACTCTGCCTTTTGGTGAGGAAAGCAAAAGCACTGTTTGTCCTGTAATTACAAGGAAAACCTTTCCTTTTTTCCAGGTGCTTCCAAGTACCTGCCTTTCAGGGTATTACCTTTCTCTGTGCATCCCATGGAGGGGAAAAAAAAAAAAGAAGAAGAAGAAAGCAACCCCATATAGTAGAAAATTTCTGACTTCCAAGGATCTGCTCCTTTCTTTGTCCCTGGGAAGAGAGAACACTTGCCCAGGAGCCAATCTGGAGTAGAGGGTGCTGGAGCAGCTTATGGGACAGCACAAAGAACTGGATGCTCAAATAAAGCTGGGTGCCAGCTTACTTGTAGCTCCTCACAACACCTTTGGGTGGCATAAATAGTTACTAGTGATCCCTCAGAGCAGTTTGTTGTGTTAAAAGCTGGCAAGCCTGCTTCTCCTCCTCATTTTGGGCAGCTTTCCCAAAGCCTGCTGTGCTAACAGGCACTTCCTCTGCCCACAGTGCTCTGTCACCTGTGGGAAAGGATACAGACAGCGCCTGGTGTCCTGCAGTGAGATTTACACCGGGAAGGACCACTATGAGTACGGGTACCAGAACATGGTCAACTGTCCTGGCACACAGCCTCCCAACATCCAGCCCTGCTACCTCGGGGAGTGCCCTGTCTCGGCATCCTGGCGTGTTGGCAACTGGGGAAGTGTAAGTTTGGCAAACTTCTCTTTTTTAACTGAATAAGGTGGGATGAACTTATTCTTCTTTACACTGGGGACACAGTCTGCAGGTTTGGCATTTAAGTGCTGCATAAATTAATGCAAAATTAAAGCTGCAGCCCCAGAGCTCCGTGCTCCAAACTGAACCCCATCATCAGAGAGAGTCCCAGCAGCTGTAAGTAGAGTCATGATCCCCACGGTAGTTTGGATGTAGTCAAAATCGGTGGCGGTGTTGATGGTCATGCTGAATGCTTAGTCAGAAAATGGAGTTACTGCCAGAAAACAAGGATTTGAAAGCATTGTGCTAGAGGGATCAATGGATAGCTGTCAAGTGGGGTTAGTCCCGCTTGGCCATGTGTATGAGCAGGACTTGAGAATGACTGATAGACCAAAACATTGGTAATTTGAGCCTTGAAAGGATTTTTCTTTCTTTTTTTTTCCCTTCCCCTGCTTCTTAAGGAAAGACCTTAGCCTTTCTGCTAAAGTCATTTGTGTAGAGCCTCTTCTGGGGCCTGAACTACAAGATGAAATTTTAGTTAAGGTGATAACATTTCACTTTTTGGGCCTCTGACATTCTTTGAAATGTGATGGTTTTCCCATAAATTTGATTTATTAAGCCAGCTCAGGCATTTGTAGGAATTTGTCAAACCTTTACAAGGCACCAAGGGTCAAGTCAAGCAAAATGCAGTGGAAGTTGTTGCAGAGCCGTTTGAAACCTAAGTTCCTCCCGCCCCACAGGAAGCTTCAGATCCTCCCTGAGAGTCAGAAAAGAGGAGTTAGAGCATAGAGATCAGCCTCAATTAATTGGTATTTTCCCCCAGAGTTTCAGTGTGAAATGTCTAACTCGTTAATACAACTTCGTTGTGAAGAGTATTTCAGAGAGCAAGACCTTTGTCCTCACTTAGGGCTGCTGAATGTCCCAGTAACTACCAAGTGTTACCACCCTTCTCATCTCTGATTTTCAAAGGGATTTGACGTAAAAATACCATCACCTTTGGACAAAGAGAGTCCTGCCTAGCTCCTTAGTTAAGTTTTCTGGGTATGGATCCACTAAAGAATAAAGACCAAGTTATGAATTCCATGAGCTGTTGAAGGCCAACTCCTTTCTGGTGCACTCCTTTAGACTTAATAATTTCTAAATAGATGGGCATCATCATTTTCTTTGCAGCCTAGCCTGTTACCTGTAGAAAGACATGATTTTCAGTTCTCAAATATTGAAAGGACAAGTTGTCCAAGGACAAGTGCAGAAGGACAAGCAGCACAAACAAGCGGCTGGTGGGTAGCTCCAGTAACTTGTGCAGTTTGAGCCTTAAAATTGTCCTTGATTTGGGCTTGTTGGGGTTGACCCAGTGTTTGTGTAGGTTTAGTCATTTCTCCAGTGGGTGAGAAGACAGAGGATTTGTAGACTGTGGGGGTTATGGTGCAGTTTGGGTGAAAAACAACAACCTATGTCATGTTTGTTCAGAGGCCTCTGTCAATTCTAAGCAATGTCTCCCAGCCACCAGGAGAGGATTTCTGCCATTCAGGCTTTACAGTGAACATTGGAATCATAGAATCATAGAATGGTCTGGGTTGGAAGGGATCTCCAAAGGTCTCAACTAGATCAAGTTGCCCAGAGCCCTGTTGAGCCTCACCTTGAATATCTCCAGGGATGGGGCCTCAACTACCTCCCTGGGCAACCTGTTCCAGTGTTCCACTATGCTCTTGTGTTCCGTTACTCTCTTGTGAGACCTTCCCAGTGTGAGAAATAAACAATTTCACATGAGCACACAGTTCAGCTTAACCAATACTGCCTCATCCTGTAGAGTGTTTCAGTGCCAAGTGAAGTTCAGTTGTCTACTTGAAATAGTTAGTGACAATGATAATAATGAGGGGATTAATAATAGAAGGGATTACTTGTTTGATTAAAATTAAGCCTGTGTTTGAACAATTTGCAGGACTGGGGCTTTTGCTGCTGTCTCTTGATATAAAGGAAACAAGCTGCCTTTGTTCTTCTGGAGCCCAGAAAGCCTTGAGATAAAATGCAAATCTCTGTCTTGCAGTGCTCTGTCACCTGTGGAGTTGGAGTCATGCACCGCTCGGTGCAGTGTCTGACAAACGATGACCAGGTCAGCAGTTTGTGCCATGTGGATCTGAAACCTGAAGAGAGGAGGACATGCCATAATGTTCATGACTGTAAGTCTGAGGATTTGCACCTTCCTTTGCCTTTCTTGTGCCTTCAGCATCACTTCCCATCCAACTCCTAGAGCTGAGCAGTATCTCCAAGCACTGGGAGCCATCCAACAAAGTGCTAAGGCACTTCAGGGAAACCTCTTAAACAAGATGTTTTGAAGCTTTGGATGCCTCACAGTGTGACGAGAGAAATGTTGACGTACCGTTGTTCAGTGACTACAAGTCTCTCTGGCTTGTTTCAGGTGAATTACCAAGGAGTTGCAGAGATGTTAAGAATCTCAAAGGTGTCGCTGAAGATGGTGAATATCTCCTTCAAGTCAAAGGAAAGACGTTAAAGGTGCGTTTCAGCAACAGATTGATAGCTGATGCATTTCCCGAAGGCGCAAGAGGATCTTGCATGTGCTCTTCATTTCCACTCCTGTTTTTCCTCCCTTCAATTTTCTCAGCAATCCCCTTGCACATGATGCCTGACAAAATTCTGGCTTCTCTCTCTCAGGTGTATTGCTCTGGAATGCATACTGACAGCCCAAAGGAGTACATAACTCTTGTAAATGGAGATGCAGAGAACTTTTCAGAAGTGTATGGATACAGGTAAGAAATCCTTTAATCCTGAGCTTTGCAATGTTTTTGTTTCCCATGCCAATATTTTCCAGTCATGAGTAGAAAGGGTTTTCTTTTGATGTAGGTTGCATAACCCGACCGAATGTCCGTATAACGGGAGCAGACGAGAAGACTGCCAGTGTAGGAAAGATTACACAGCAGCTGGGTTTTCCACCTTCAGCAAAGTAAGGCTGGACCTGAACACTATGCAAATAATAAGTGAGTAAAAACAGGGCCTTGCCATTAAACACAATAAAAATGTTTGTCTTACACAAATATAGCTGTAACTGCAAAGAAGCAGTGGTACTCTAGTGAGCAATATTCCTGAGCAATCCTGTTAAAAGCTGCTTTAAAACTTGGTCACCTGTTTGCTGCATTTCACTTAGAGACCAGAACTCAAGTACATCAGAGATGCTTATGTTATTTCTCTGTAATAGGCAGAAATAATAAGACAGTCACTGGTTCATCTGCTGCACAGAACGAATATCTGCGTGCTGCTGGCACTTTTTGAAGTATTTTGTTTAGTTTGGTCTATTTTCAGACTAGAAAGGCAGAAAGCTCATCCAGGGAGGAGCTGGCCCTCCATTTTACACACAGATGTGCTGAGAGATGCCAGTGCAGGGGCCTCGCTGGAGTAGGGATGCTGCTGCCTCTGGGATAGTGTGGTGGGGTTGCAGAGGTGGCTCTCCACAGTCAAACCACGGGAAAATAACTTGTGTTGAGAGTGATGGAGCTGGGGCCATGGATTTGCAAGGGAAGAGGAAGGGGCTGTAGCTGTGCAATATAAGTGGTATCTGTTAGTGGGAGCTGGGAACCATCCAGCTGCCCCAGAGCCAGCAGCATCCCTTAGGGTTATAGTTTCAGTCCATTTGACTCCAGGGATGCTATCAGTTTCCAGCAAATGTTTTAAAAGTATGACAGACTGTTGGGGATTCATTCAGGAAAGAGCAAAGATAATTTATTTTTTTAGCAAATCCAAGTCCATCTTTGTACAATGACTCTTTAACTGAGAGGGGCTTTTTATCACTTAATTTTCAAGCCATGAGACCTCCCAGACTATCAATCTGTAAAAAGCTACTAATAGTCTGTAAAAAGCTCCTAGGTAAAGATCTCAAAAGAACCACCCTCATGGAATTTGATACCAGCTCCCTTTGAATTTCAAGAGGCACTGGGCACCTACCTCTGTCAGACAGGAGCTATCTCACATCCCCATCTAAATGAGTCTCAGTTACTTCAGATCCCGACAGAGCAAAATACTCCAATTGCTTTTTGAAACCTCAACCCCTGGGCTGGGGCAGGCAGGAGAGCACAGAGATTGTTTGCCTTTGTTTAAAGGGAAGATTTGGGAGATCTCATAGCAAGTCTTGCAAGTGGGGAATTTTCTGATAGACAAATAAAACCCAGGTCATGGGTTTGAGTTCTGTGGTTATTTATACCCAGGTCCTAAATCACCAATGTACTGTGAGCTGTAAGCATTGAGTCTGTGAGTGTCCTGTTAAATTCAGTGCTCACATGTCAGGGAGCCACATGAGGGGATGAATTGGGGATTTCATGTTAAAAATTCAGCAGATGAGATCTTGACTCTGAGATTAATGTATGAACCCAGCTTTAATGAGTTTAAACATTAGCAGAAAGCATGTTTCCATTTGTTTTGTACTCTTCCCCTGCACCTTTCTTTCCATGTTATTCACCAACTGTTCTCCACAGCAACTGATTTACAGTTTGCACGGACACATGACGGACGGCCTGTGCCTTATGCCACTGCTGGGGACTGCTACAGTGCAGCCAAGTGCCCACAGGTATTTGACAGCAGCATTTTTCAGGAATTGGTGCCATTTGTTATTTGCAGGACCTTTATTAATTACTACTGATTTCATCAGCCCAACTTCAGTCCCAACCTCATCTCAGTGATACAAAACTTTTCTCATTGTCTCTGCAAAAAGAGACCTTCCCCAGGGCCTCAGTAAAGGAGAAAAGGAAGTAGAAACAAGCTGTGGGAGAAGGCCTGGGCTTTGCATGTGTAGTTGAAGGCAGGGGAATCAGTCCAAGGCAGTGCAAATATTGGGCAGGAAAAAGTAGTAGTGGACCAGGCCATCAGGATGCCCTTGGACCCTGCCTCCGTGCTCTGCAGTCGCATATCCACTGAAACTACTGTTTGCAGGAGTGCAATAAGATGGGTGAGATAACCCCTCTAGTGGAGAAGGCAGCAGACAGACAGTGGGACTCCAGGCATGCCTGAGAATGAGAGGACATTTGTGGGGTTGGAACAGGTCAGGTTTCTGCTGCTAGACAGAGAGAGCCCACCTGTCAGACCACAGTGGTAGCTGCCAGCTGCTGCCCTTACCCTCTCCATGCCTCATTGCTTATTTTCACAGCAGCCTGGTGGGACCATCACTCACTCCACTTTAGGGCTGGGAAAACATGGACAAAATGAAGGTAGTGCCTTTGCATCAGGGCAAATCCAACCTGTCCCAGCACTGCAGCGTGCCCAGCAATGGAAGCACAGAGCTGCACACAGGCTAAGTCCCTTCTCAGTAGTTCTGTGAGGAGATATAGGATATCTAGCCCAGTTGCTTGGAAAAATGATGCATTCCCAAAAGTCTTTAGGAGACTAATGAATGCTGTACTACAGGTGGTTTGCTCCTCATCCCCAGCACACCTATCTGTTGAAGAGCTGGAGGATGATGAGTGATATTTTTGGATGGTCCAAGGTATTGGGTGGGCCGTATGTGCAAAGGGCATAAGCAGGGAGGCACAGCCACAGATGGCAGAGGACAAACCTCTCCATCTCTTTCCCTCCCTGCTTTTGGAGCTGATGCTTTTCTGCACAGCTCAGCAGCTTAGGGATTGACAACTTAGCTCAGGAAGGTTCATGAATGTTAATATCCATCCACCTGACCCACACAGTTTGCTCCTCACAGAAAATCAGCATTCCTAAGGTAGCAAAGCTCACAGCCACTTGGTACTGCATAGCCATGCTGGGCTACCAGTCAGCCTGGGGATGTGTCCAAAGAATCCCTCCTTGGGTCCAGAAACAGGCAGGGCTGGGGTCTGCCATGGGGGAAAGGGGAAGGCTTGGCATAGCCTTTAATTTTCTATCCATTTTATGCATTTTGAGACAGGGTGGAATGAAGTGAAGGATGGTTTTAAGAAATAAACAAATGAAAGCGTAAGTCTGAGGGGAAAAAAGCTGAGTGGAAAATAAGCACAAGTGTGCCCTCTCCAGTTGAGGAGGGAGCAGTGAAAGCAGCTGCAGCAGGTCCCTGGGGTACCTTTCCCATCAGCTGCTAGAGCACGTTCAGGTTCCGCAGTTTGCCATGGAAAAGCCGAGAATGCCCTCAGCCGGCAAACCATGAAAAAGCAGTGAAAGCCACCCAAAACAAAACTCCTCCTTCCCTGCAGCCACCGAGGAGAAGGAAATCCCTCACCTGAGACATGGTGTGATTTGTACAATATGTGCTAATGGTGAAGGGACAAAGTGTACCCTCAGCAAGTTTGCTGATGACACAAAACTGGGAAGGGTGGCTGACACCAGAAGACTGTGCTGTCACCCACCGAGACCTGGACAGGCTGGAAAACTGGGGCAGACAGTGACCTTATGAAATTCAGCAAGGGCAAGTGCAGGGTCCTGCACCTGGGGAGGAAGAACCCTGTGTATCAGTACCGGTTAGGGGTTGACCTGCAGGTCTGTGGGGAAGACCTGGGAGTCCTGGTGGACAACAGGATGACCGTGAGCCAGCAACATGCCCTTGTGGCCAAGATGACAAATGGCATCCTGGGGTGCATCAAGAGTGTGGCAAGCAAGTCGAAGGAGGTTTTTCTCTCCCTATATTCTGCCCTGGTGAAGCCTCATCTAGAGTACTGTATTTAGTTCTGGGTTCCCCAGTTCAAGAATTATGAGGAACTGCTTGAGAGGGTACAGCAAAGACCTACAAACATGATTAGGGGACTAGATAATCTGTTTTATGAAGAAAGGTTGAGGGAGTTGGGGCTTTTCAGCCTAGAGAAGAGAAGAGTAGGAGGGGTGGAAACTTATCAATGCTTATAGATACTTAAAGGATGGGTGTCAGGAGGATGGGACCAGTCTTTTTCCAGTGGTGCCCAGTGACAGGACAAGAGGTAACAGACACAAACTTCAATATGGGAAGTTCCATCTAAACAGGAGGAGGAACTTCTTTACTGTGAGGGTGTTGGAGCACCGGAACAGGCTGCCCAGAAAGGCAGTGAAGTCTCCATCTCTGGAATCATTAAAAACCTACCTGGATGCTGTCCTGTGCAACCTGCTGTAGGTGAACCTGCTCTGGCAGGGGGATTGGACTAGATAATCACCACAGGTGCCTTCCTTGGATGATCCTGGACTGGATGAGGCACTTGGTGCCATGGTTTAGTTGATTAGATGGTGTTGGGTGATGGGTTGGACTTGATGATCTCAAGGGTCTTTTCCAACCTGGTTAATTCTATTCTATTCCAACCCCTATCATTCTGTGGTTATCAATATCAGAGCAATGAAAAAAAACCAAAAACCAAAAAAAGTGGAAAACACTGTAGACAAGATCATGTTAGAAAAGTGACACAACGGCAAGACCTGGGGACCTTGAGTACTGTGTCCAGTTCTGGGCCCCTCAATTTAGGAAGGACATTGAGACTCTTGAACATGTCCAGAGAAGGGCAACGAGGCTGGGGAGAGGCTGAGGAAGCTGGGATTGTTTAGCCTGGAGAAGAGGAGGCTCAGGGGAGACCTTATTGCTGTCTACAGCTACTTGAAGGGAGGTTGTAGCCAGGAGGGGGTTGGTCTCGTCTCCCAGGCAATCAGCACCAGAACAAGAGGACACAGTCTCAAGCTGTGCCAGGGGAAGTTTAGGTATGAGGTGAGGAGAAAGTTCTTCACAGAGAGAGTTGTTAGCCATTGGAATGTGATGCCCAGGGAGGTGGTGGAGTCACTGTCCCTGGAGGTGTTCAAGAAGGGATTGGATGTGGCACTTGGTGCCATGGTTTAGTAGTCATGAGGTCTTGGGTGACAGGTTGGACTTGATGATCTTTGAGGTCTTTTCCAACCTTATTGATTCTGTGATTTTGGAATAACCAGACTCATCTGCTTGTTTTTTCAGGGTCGCTTCAGCATAGACCTCCATGGGACAGGCCTGTCCTTAACAGGAACAGCAAAGTGGCTCTCGCAAGGGAACTATGCAGTGTCGGAGATTCAAAAATCCCCTGTAAGTTGTAATTTTAATCGTGGTTATATTCACTCCTGAGATGTGTTCAGTTGCCACATTGTCTTTTTGTGGCAACACCTTCTAAGTCAAGACCAACAGAAAAACCTAACATCTGACATGAAAATGTTGCCCATAATTGTATGGGTGCAAGAGAGGCTAGCAGGCTGAATTTGATTTGAGTTCTTGCAGTTAATTAATGAGCCTGCTTAACTATGAAGCTGAAAACACTCTGTGCTGTGGAACAGACTTTTCCTTAATTAGTTGTCTGAAATGTCCAGCGTGAAGCCTGCATCAGAAGGCAGGCAGGACAGGGTGCTACATGGTGATGGCTGCAGAGTGGGGCTTGATTCTCTGGATGGAGTCCAGGTACCAAGCAACAGCCCTGAGTAGGAATTGTTCCCAGAATGCTGCTAATGTGGCTGGGCTGGGCCGGGTTTATCTGTTTGGGACATCCCTCATCACATGGGCTCTGGTGGGCTGGGGCTGCCCCACAACACACTGCACCCTAGGGCACTGTCCCCTGTGTATGCCCATGACTCTGCTGATCTAAGGCCTTCAGGAAAGCTAGGTAGGCTTCAGAATCACTCCATAGCCAACTTTGAACGTGTATAGCTTAATTTGCCTGCATGGTAACACCTCTATCATTCTGTGCCTTCACACTGTTGCTTCTGTGTCATGTTCAGAAATTGGAGAAAGCCAGGATCATGTTTTTTGGCTGTTACTTCACATGCCATCCCACTTGCCCCTGTTAAAATACTCCAAAGGAGGTCACTGTAGTCATTCAACAAAAAGCAATTGGTAAAATATCCTGTCTTGTACTGCTTTCACTCTCCCTGGTTCTGGGTAGGCCCTTACCTCCACGGTCCTCATCAGTAATAGTGCTCTCACAGGAGAATGAGATGCTACTGGTCTGACCATGCTGCAGCAAAACATCCTCCAAGGCAGGTAGAAGAGGACCAGTAGAAAGCCCACCTTTGTTCTGGCAGGCGCTTTGTTACTCTTCTCCCCTTCAGAAAGGAGAAGCCTGGGCAGCTGACTTTGAGGTTACAGAGAGAAGACACCATCATGGCTGGCAGAATTAAAACTTTAAGGGTCAGGGGGTCTAAGAGACAACTCTTACCTCCATCACTCGGTGGCATCTGTCAAGTGCAGTTCCAAGGGTATAATTGCCCGGAGAAGCAGAAGAAAGGCATTGAGAGAAGAGATGATAGCAGCCTGCAGTAGTCACAGATCAATAGTGTCAAGGGCAGGATGGAGCTTGTTTAAAAAGAAATGCTTTGTACAAGCTTCTCCTGCTCTTAAGACCAATTTTCTGGTAATTGAGGTTTGAATTCCCCTCAAGGTCCATTGCAATGACTGAGAGGAAAAAGACTCCGCCAAAGGTGGAATGAGAAGGGCCAGATGAGGTATTAATCTCCTGACTCAAGACCAAAGTCAGACCTGGAGATTGGGCCAGAACCAAAACTAATCCACATTTTGCTTTGTCTCTTCAGACTGTGGAAAAGCAGAGCTGAGGAGATTTGGCACCTTCGCAAATGGCATAGCCTCACCCCATCGCTTCCCCTTGTCTTGGCTTTGGAGCTACTCCAGGCCTTTACAATCTGAATGGATGTTTCTTTCTATTGACTGCAAATATCCTTCCTGTGCCCTTCACATGCTCAGGCACAGCTGAGGAGCTGTTATGTCTAGATGTGGTTTTGCTCTTGCATGAGTCAAGTTTTCCACTCAATACAGTCACTCACTCTGGGGCAAATTGGAGAAAGCAGATACCCTTGAGAGATCCCTTGAGAGATCCTTGGGCATCTTTCAGTGTACCAAATCAAAGCTACCCTTTCTTATTTGTGTTCACCATCTGATCTGGTAGCACTAAAGAGAATTACATTTGCATATATTTAAATATAATGGTCATTTCACAGATTGATTTAGCCATCATTTATTTTTCTTCCCTGACATTTTCTATTAAAATCTCTGGCTGGAACAACCCAGGTCTGGCCCTTCTGCAGCACGGAGCTCCTGAGCCCTTATGTGAGATATTATTTCTGATTTTGCCTGCAGGATGGTACCAAAGTAGTAGGAAAATGTGGTGGTTACTGTGGGAAGTGCACTCCATCATCTGGAACAGGCCTCGATGTTCAGGTGTTATAATGACGGTGAGTTCCCAGCTGCTTCTGCAAAAAGGGAAATCTCCCTGAAAACATCCCAAAGGAGCAGGTCAGGCCATGCTTGCAAAAGCACTCTTGCAGCATCAGTGACAGCTACCCACCCCATGGAGCATCCGGGGAACAATGCAATCCCATGCTCCCAGTCTTCTCTTCCCCCAGTAACCCTTACTGGTATAACACTGTCAACTGGAAACACACTGCCCAGCTCACTGATGCCCTCTCAGGCTCTGCCTTTGTGCCAATCCTTCTAATTCTAATTCCTGAACATGAGCCAGCAGTGTGTCCAGGTGACCAAGAAAGCCAATGGCATCCTGGCAGGCATCAGAAATAGTGAGGCTAGCAGGAGCTGGGAAGTCATTCTGCCTCTGTACTCAGCACTGGTTAGGCCACACCTTGAGTACTGTGTCCAGTTCTGGGCTCCTCAGTTTAAGGACATTGAGACACTTGAATATGTCCAGAGAAGGGCAATGAGGTTGATTAGATGTCTTGAGCACAAGCCCTATGAGGAGAGGCTGAGGGAGCTGGGATTGTTTAGCCTGGAGAAGAGGAGGCTCAGGGGAGACCTTATTGCTGTCTACAACTACCTGAAGGGTGGTTGTAGCCAGAAGGGAGTTGGTCTCTTCTCTCAAGCAACCAGCACCAGAACAAGAGGACACAGTCTCAAGCTGCACCAGGGGAAGCTTAGGTTTGAGGTGAGGAGAAAGTTCTTAACAGAAAGAGTGATTGGTCATTGGGGTGTGCTGCCCAGGGAGGTGGTGGAGTCACAGTCTCTGGAGGTGTTCAAAAAAGGCTTGGATGTGGCACCTGAGGCCATGGTTTAGTTGTCAGGAGGTGTTAGGTATTAGGTAATAGGTTGGACTTGATGATCTCTGAAGTCTTTTCCAACCTGGCTGATTCTCAGGGGAGACCTTATTGCTCTCTACAACTACCTGAAGGGAGGTTGTGGACAGGCGGAGGTTGGTCTCTTCTCCCAGGCAACCAGCACCAGAACAAGAGGACACAGTCTCAAGCTGCACCAGGGGAGGTTTAGGCTGGATGTTAGGAAGAAGCTCTTCACAGAAAGAGTGATTGGCCATTGCAACAGGCTGCCTAAGGAGGTGGTGGAGTCGCCATCATTGGAGGTGTTTAGGAGGAGACTTGATAGGGTGCTTTGTTGCATGGTTTAGTTGATTAGGTGGGTTGGGTAACAGGTTGGACACGATGATCTTGAAGGTCTCTTCCAACCTGGTTTATTCCATTCCATTCCATTCCATTCCATTCCATTCCATTCCATTCCATTCCATTCCATTCCATTCCGTGAATTCCAGGTTTCAGAGATGAAGACAACGATCTGACTCTAACGTGCACCTTGTCTGTGTTCTCCAGGTCCTCTGAGAGCAGCCAGCCGAGATGAGACGGATGAAGGATAGCGATGCAATACCTCTGCCTTCCACTTTTGTATCTGTTTATGTGTGTATATAGATCGCATATTCTTAATGTACAGTATAATATTTATGTTTGGAATTATTTATTTTGATTTAATATTTTTGTACGTAAAATCATTATATTAAGGCTGCTTTTCCTATGTTTTATTTTTTATTGTCAGATCCTGCAGTCAACCCACTGCATTTTGCGTACTCTACATTATATGTAGCATTATGACAAGTGATACTTTATTGTCACTGTATTCAGTTGTTTACTTTCAATCAGTAAATTTTCCTTCAGTTATGGGCTGCTTTGGCCCTCCACGGTGCTACACAATCTGCACAGGGGTATTTTTGGCATTTCAATCTGTCTTTCTGTAAGGCAAATGGACAAGATGTGCTTACGTTTTATTTTTAGGGATTAGGCCGACAGCACTCAAGGAAAACATGACAATGAATACAGTGCTAGTTGCATTAGCAATCTTTATCTTTTAGGTATGTTTTGAATTTCACATGACCTCTGTGGCCAGTGCTGAGAGCGCTGGTTTGGTGCTAACATGATATTTATTAATGCCCTGTAGTTTTAGTTAATCCAGTGCCTTTATCAGTGGAAATTAAAAAAAAGGGAAGAAAGCAGAAAAATTGCCAGGCGATTCAAATGAATCAAGTTCCACCTCAGGTTTAGGAAAATTCCTGCAGATGGATCTTCAGCTTGAGCCCCTAGCTCGTAGGGCTCAGAAGTGAACTCACTTTTTGTAAAAACAAAAAACATATCTTTGTCTCCTGATTGTGCCCCTGTGCTTCCTGGCTCCATCTGGAAGCAGGGCATTAACTCATCCCAGACAGGCTGATCAGGCCATATGTTTCCCTGGGCTGTGTGCTGAGAAGCGATGCAGTTTCTTGTGGGCATTGTCACAAAATCCTCCCATGAAGCCAGAAGCATCCCTGCCGCATTAGCTCCTCACAGAGCCAGTGAGGACCGCAGGGTCCACGGCAGGAGATGGGGACAAGCCGCCCAGCCAAGCCGCCCCTTCCTTTTGGCTGGGGGACTCCATTGCAGGCACCTGCAGCGCTTCCCCAGCTTCCTACTCACTCACAGACCATCTGCAAAGGGAGGCTTCAGCGCCGGCTCTGCCTCATTTCAATAAGATCACTCTGTACTTGCAGATAACTCTGCCCCCCCTTGAAAAACAAGCTGCTTTACGCCTACTTCTGTGTTGCTTCAAATCTTCCTGGTAAGGCATCTGCACTCCTTGCCTAGCTGCCAGCCCTTGTACAACCAGACCTTTAGCATTGGCTTTTTTAATATATAAATTGAGGAGACATCTGCCATGGGTGAGTGATGGCTCCTGCCTGTACATAGCCTGCCGCTTGTGCCACACCGTGCTTCCGCAGAGCTTCGTAGCACGCTGAACAGGGGTGATGTGACCAGATTATTTTTGTAGTCTATGACTATGTCCCTTATCTCTTTCTCCACAATTTTACTTAGCCATAGGAACATGCTGCCCCGTTGCCTTCTATCTCAGGGCAGCCAGGAGCACAAAGTACATGGAAAGGAAGCTTTTCAGCACAAAATTGCCAGCAGTTTGGAAAACCAGAGAGGGTTGTCTGCCGCTTCAGATAGCCCTTTCAATTTTGGATGCAAATAGTTTAACAAGTGTAACCTCAGGATCTTGTGTGAGTCTTTTGCAGAGCTCCCCAAAGGGTGTGTGATCAGTCTGTTACAAAGCAGCTGGATCAATTGTGGCAAATTATCAGGTCCCTGGATTCCTAACCCATGCATGTGTTCAGCCTTTGGAGTGAAACCTGTCAGCCTGACAGTCAGGGATCAACACATTCACATCAGCCAGGAGACACCTCCTGGGGAGCAGGGCTGTGTTACAGTCCAGCAGCTAAAGAACTGGTGCTCTTCACTTACTCTCTGTGTGCCTCTGCTGCTATTATTAATATTCAAAGAGGAAAGAATGAGACTCTTACCCATAATTTGGGGGTTTTCACTTAACAGCACATAAGCAGATAGGATCATATCTTGGAAAGTCTAATTATTCACCTGTGGTGTTTGTCTATGCAAAACAAGAAATTCTGCTTTTCTGAGAAAAATGCCAAAAATACCATTTCAAAGGTGAAAGAAAAGGGAAAAAGGGAAAGGGAAAAAGGGAAAGAGAAAGAGGGAGGGCGAAAAGAGAAAGGGGGAAGGAGTAGTATGGAATAGTGACTTTTTAATGATAATTGATTATGTATAATTTCTGTAGGGGAAAAGGGAAAATTGCACTATGAATTTTAGAAAGAAACAGTGGTGCTTAGAAAGTACAAGCTTATATTTTCTCTAATGAAGTGAATGGCTATTTATAAGAAGAAATATAATTTTGACTTGTACAGACTCATTCCTACCAGATAGTTTCATAGCAGCTGTTAACAGAACAAGGGAAAACAAAACAAACAAACAAAAAGTAATTAAATAAACTATAAGGGGAAAAGAAAGAAAAAAAAAGATAGAGCACTGATCCTGTGGTTCATTAATGGCCTTCATTAAATAGGAACAGATTTGAGGACCAGAGGCATTAGTTATTCAGGAAACAACTCTGGGGTTTGTTTTTATATATATCAATGCCATTATTTTTTTTGTCTACAAACTGGGGGTTATTTTGCAAGCACTTTCCTGTACAGTGTTTCTTTTCTTTCTGCTTCTACTCCAAAGGAAATGAAAAGGCCCATATGACATGTCTGTATGGTCTTTCTGCATTTTGACATCATATTTCAATACCTGTGTGCTATTATAGAGGCAAAATACTTTGTACACGAGGGAATAATACATTGAATGGTAAACACACCTTTCTGTGCCGGTGTTTGTTTCTCAGATTTGGGTTCCTTGTTAGATTGTCCCATGGAAAAGGAATGAGGGAAGGCAAGAATGTTGTTCGTATGGCGACCTGCCCCAACCCCATGCTGGAGTCTGTGGACCGGAGACTGTTCCTGGAGAATGGCCATGGCCATCTATTCGTGTCCTGGCAGTCAGACAGACTGATGATCCTAAATTTCTGTCCAGGAGAGGAGTGCCCCAAGGTACAGAATGTACATGAACACAACACAGAGGTGCCCCAAGCACTGCTCAGAGGTGCCTAGTGACCGGCTGGTGCTGCCATCCACGCAGCTGGGACATCCCTTGCCCCAGGACAGTAAGGGAGCCAAACAGTTCATTTTGCAGAGGTTTTGAAGGATAAGCTGGGATACTGTATCAGGGCCACACCACTAGCAGTGCTGTTTAAATAACTTGGGGGGGGGTGGGGGGTGGGAGAGGGGCGGGAATAAAATCAACTTCTCTAAGTTTGAAAATGTAACATCAAATACACAAGAAAAATTGGGTAGAGGAAATTTGTGTTAAAAGGAAGCAAACAGGGGGACTGGCTCCCGGGATGTCAGCCACATAACAAACTGCAGCCAGAATCTTCCATTGTCTCCACCCCAGAGGCTGCTGGTAAGAGTGGAGAAGTTGCATGTTTCTGTCCTGCCTTGTGTGTTCCTCTTGCTTTGTCCAGAAAATGCATCAGGTCTCTTAGTGCTCGCAGCTCCAGCCTTTCTCAGCTTCAATGTTCTCAGTCCAAAAGGAGGGAGAACAGCTTTCACGTGCTGTTTGAAACACTGTCAGATGCAGAAAACAGAACATGCAGTAGTTCAAAAGCTCGAGTCTTAGTATCTTAAAGTTATCTTTCTTTTCTATAATTTATCCTTAATAAATTACAACAAAAGTTTTAAACATGGGCTGCTGTCCAATTAGCAGAGGGTCTGTGCACAGACCCTGCTGATTCATGTCTAACCTTCCAGCCCTGTATTTTAACACTTTGGATGCTTAGGTCTAGTTATTCTGTGAAAATTACAGTGCTCTTCTTCAAAAACACACTGCTTCAGTCTCCTTGTACAGTCTATAGGGACTAATTGCTCTAGAAACAGAGGTGATTGCTTCATCTTTTCAGTATTCTCTTCTGCCCCAATAATAGACATCTTCCCTGTATAGAAAACTAAAAATGCATTTTGGCTGCTGAAAATGCACATCTCAAGGAGCTAGTCTTATATTAGGACATTTGCTAGAAAACCTTCTTCTGCATAGCCATGCTTTGAAAATCACATTGAAACAAGGGGAGAGGCAGAAAAGACCAAGGAGAGCAGTCTGGGCTTGAAAGATAATTTTCCACTGAAGCCCTTCCAGACCTAGTCTAGTGGATCTTTCCAACATTACTCCTTTTCCAAAACAGATGATCAAGGCCTGACTTAGAGAAAGCATTTCTGCCAGGGGAGCAGTGCTGAGGTGAGGCAGTTCTCCCATCTACCAAGCAAAGACACAGATATTCAACCCAGCCCAAGTCATTAAAAGGTGAAGCAGCTCAGCCCTCATGGTAAGTTCTCCCATTGACCGAGCTCTTCAAATCAAGACCTCCTCAAACCAGGTCTTTTTAAGAAACACATTTGAGTTCATTCAGAGGTCACTAACCTCACTAGCTGTTGGTCATTTAGCGGGAGGAGATGAGTCTTTTTGCAGCATGAATTCCTGGAGGCAGTTCTCCAACTTGCATTGTGCAGGAGGAAGGAGCCGATGGCCAAAAGGGGTGCCTGTCAGTCTCACTCCAGTATTTTCCAAGTATCTTTGCCTGCACTGGAGCAATCCAGGCAATAGGAATTGTAGCCTTCCAGAAGGAAATTTAGTTGACAAGTTTCTGACCTCTCTTTGCAACAGCGAAATGAAGAAGTTATTTTTGGCCTTCACAGAAGAGTCTGTGTTTCCACTTCAAAGTTGGCTTAATTTTTTACAAAACATAAGGCACAGTTTCTGAAAGATCAAAATGAGAAGAGAGCAGCATTTTCACCTAACTCATATGGGTTTTTATACTGTATTTCCTGGGGGGGGAAGGGAGTATTTGTTTGATCCCATTAAATTACATTAATCAACAAACCTGTGAAATTTTTCATTAAATTACTTCTGCCACTCTCTAGTTATATTACCTCCCAAGTGTTTGGAGACATGATCTGTTGACTGTAAGTGCAGGGGGGTCTGATAGAGATACAAGTCTAAGCCAAGGGAAGGTAGAAATATATTTCTCCTCTGTGAAACTGATTCAGGTCCTTCAAGGCAGAGGCTGGATATGAAGTGCAGAGTCTGGGGCCATGCACATCAATCAATTTCCACCAGGAAAACTTCAGTTTTGCTGGGACCATAAGAACCCACGTGGTTTCCATGTTATATCTCCTTAAAGCTGGGCATGTTCCCAAGCCTGTAATGTTCCTGCTCAATCTGAGCTGTCAGCAATGATATCAAGCTGCAGATACTTAAACATTTGTTGGTAGTCAGTGTCTCCATCTCTACAAGCATGAGGAGAAGAGCCAGAAATCTGGAGTAATCCCTGAATACAAACCCCTTTGTATGCAGGGCAGAGGGTGCTGGAGGAGGCAGGGCCCTGTCTGCCCTTAAAATCATTACTTGGCTCCATTCATATGCTTATAATTCCTTCACCCTTCTTTAATCTGTGACTACTTTTCAGATGAGCAATTAAATTAATCAGCTCTTTGCTGCATTGTGTCCTTCACTAATCCATCCTTGCTGGTTTGCTGACCTTTCTTCTTTGAAGCTATTCACTACTTGCTGCCTGCTTTCCCCCAACCCCTCGCAGACAAGACTGTTTTCTGTGAAATGCTTTAATTGCTCCCGCTTACGGTAGCAGGCAAGTGGAGATGGCTCCCTGCAAGCAGACTGGCAAGAGCAAACGTGTCCAGGTTAGCTGCTGTGGCTGGCAAATGCAAACGGGGGCTTGTTTGTTTCCATGCCTCCGTAGTCCCTGCAGCAGCAATGAGTGAAGCTGCCTGTAGTGAAGGATGCAAGTAGGTACCAGATGCTGCCAGGGGCTGGAGCTCTGTCCTCATGCATGGCTTCGGCTGCCGGGATGAAGCTGCCTCAGCTGCAGGTCTTTGGTTTGACCAGACTTTTGGAGCAAAGGCCAGATTTGTGGTGTCGGGAGCATGTAGCTGTGCACTTCCTTGCCTCTAAGACTGGTGCCTTGCTGGAGCTTAGCAGGAGTGGGCGCATACCCACCGGGGGTGATCTAGCCCTGCTTGAGAAAATGTAGCCTCAGATACAAAGTACCTGCGTTGGCTGAACTGGCAAATAACCGAGCTGTGAAATAATGAACTTCACATGGTGTGTGCCAAACTGATGAAAGGAGGCATAGCTCAGCAGCTGCCATAGAGGTTTGCATCCTGGCAGCAGCAGGAACAACACGGTGAGTCTTGCCTGGTGAGAGCAGAAGCCAGTGGCCTTTCTTCCCATCTGCACTGGGACTCAGCTGCTGAAAGACATTGCTGTCTTCCTCTCTCCTTCACTGGTCTCTTCCCAGGAGATTCCTGAGCATACCGGCTGTCTTCAAACCTACCTATCTTAGGGGACGATCTACCCAGGTCAGTGACACAAATGATCTAAGGAAAACTCAGCCTAAGGCGCTACAGCAGACAGCTCTGCTGCCTCTCACTTGAGCTGTTGTCCCCATCCAGGTGCAGCAAATGGAAGGGTGACACCCTACACATATATATATATATTTACAGATATTCCTAAATTCTGCTGACTTAATGGCATTAAATGGGGCATGCTGAAGTCTTTCCAACACCTCCTGTCCACATCTACAGTTTCATCCTGCTCTAGGTGGAAAATGCAGGGGGTGTGCCTTTCACTGGTGAGTAGCTCACCTGGAATAACCCTTAAGTGCTATTTGCCCGCCCTGGGAGAGGCTGCCTGCCTTAGATGCCCAAGATAATCTGGGTATATCCTCCTCTTCATCACCCTTCCTCCACGTCGTGCAAGTAATACGTGAAGCTTTGAAGATATGACTTGCATTCAGATTTTGCTAATAGTATTTTCTGGTTTGATCATTCCTAATGGCCTATTCCTTTCAAGACCCTAAATGTGGAGAAGCATTTAACTTGGGGGTATCAGAAGCTTTAGACAGCAGGTAGGTCCTGGGCTGTTTGCCTTGGCCAAAGAGCTAGCATCTCCAGCAGGTAAAAATAGCACAAATGTAAAAGCTGACAACATTGATGAACAGCAAAGAAACCATTTAGGGCATCTCAGAGACCACAGCTGTAGTTTTCTGAATTGTCCCTCAGAGTAGCTGCCTGACTCCTGCCTGATTCTAGTTCCCTACTGTCAGATCTCACTCTATTTATCAGCAGGTTTCAATCATGTGAGACAAGAAGAAAATGGCAATTTTCCTTTCCCCTAATCAGAAGAGACAATAAAGCAGCTTTTAAAAATAATAAAAAAAAAAAGAGTAAAGAAAAAGAAAGGAAGAGACCTTTCCCCCTGTAGGATGGCAAATGCATGATTAATGTGAAGGACTGAAGAACAACTGTGATGCTTCCAGTGCCACTGCAAGCAAAGGGCAGAGCGGCTCCACTCCTGACAGCTCACCTCCTGCCTCGGCTGCTGACACTTGCCTCTCTGTGAGCTACCCCAAGTAGATTTGCTTTTTTCTCATCTCCATGAATGGTCCTGAAAATTAAGCATGACAGGAGTGTGAATTTACAGCATAAAGCAAATAATTCTGTTGGCCTGCAAGAGAGCTCAAGGGAGTGAGAGAGGGGTAGCAGAAAATTACTTGTTGCTATAGCGCAAGGACGTTTTGTGCAAATTGGCAGAGCCCCACTTGATTGCTTTGTTTAGCCTCAAATTGCAAAGCATTAAGGAACAGCATGAACTGGGGCCATCCACCACCCACCTCTCCTCAAAGAGAGGGGAGGCAGAGCTGTGCCTGGGGAGCCTTGAGCTTGACAGGAAAGAAATCCAGTTCTGGGGAAAAGCCGCAGCGTTGTCATTTCAGGGAGCGAGTCACAGCCTGCAAGGGCGAGGAGGGGGCTGGAAGAGGAGCAGGAGGGAGGGGAATGGGGCGGCAGCCAGGATGCACTCAGTGTCCAGCACAACCCCTGCCCCAGAGTTTTGCCGCACCGGCAGCAGAACCTGAGGAGCCCGAGGTCCACCCAGCACCTCAGTAGCACACAGCCTGCCCAGTTTGAGGGGTGCTGAGCCCTTTTTTGAAGGGGTGAGTTTTGTGCATCTACTTGGCTGCATGTTCCATAGCAGGTGCTCCTCTCCACGGAGTGGGATTGGGCTGCAAGTTTTTATTGGTGTGGACTCCAACTCCCAAATGCTATTTACAGGGAAATTGAAGACTGCCTTCAAAATTAACAATGGATGGCTATAAATCTTACTCTGTTACCTAGCAACAAACACAATAAGGTTAAAAGGAGAAGGGTTATTTGGAGATACCTTGGGGAGTACATAATGGCCATTTGCATTCCTGGGTGGGAGGACAAAAAGAAAAAAAATTCCTGGGATATTTACAAATGACTGTGCTGATGAAGCGAAAAAGGTGAAATTACTCAGTACGGTTTTAATCAAAATACCTCAGAACTGACAAATCTAACCCAAAAAAATAGTAGTCAAATGGCTGTGATAAAGAGCACTTGGAAAATGCACGGCAATCCACAGAAATAATGGCAGGGTTTTGTTAAGTTGCTAAACCCACTTTGTTACTGTGTCTGACATCTGAAGTGTGTGTGCCGTGGACTAGCAGTGTAATGAATGTTCAAAGTGGATTTGACCAATCTGTGCCTGATGGAATATGCCCCAGAAAAAACCTACGCAGTGCAAAAAAACAACTTTAAAACTGAAGCAACGTTGCATGATTCATCCCGGCCTGGGCTCCTGTTGTGCACAGCACAGACTGAAATTCCATATCCCCACCTCAAACTGGGGTTTGAGCCTTTTCTGCCTGCAGTAATTGCAAACCTTGAAGCTGGAAAAAGTGGAGACACTGAATTGTTTCCTTCCTAAAAGACCCTCATAGGGGTATGTTTACCGAGGGAGGAGGAGGCTTGGTAGAAGAACTATGCAGTAAAATAGATGCCTGGTTCCCAGCACACTCCCTCAGCACATGGAGGTGTTTTTTAAGCCCTCCTTTTGTTGTTGAAAGGCTTCAGACAATAAATGCCTAATAACAGTCAGACATTTATTACCTTCAGGGTACTAGATGGAGACAGGGTTCATGTTGAGCTGTAATTCACCTGTGCAGGCTGCTGGCAGGAGGAACCACAAGGGAACTGACTTGGTCTGTAGCAGCCAAATTCACCTTGACACTACAGAGGAGGGGAGAAATGCATGGGTCCAGAAGACAAAATGAGAGCTGCCTTCTGCCTTGTTCCACTGTTTTCAGCTGGTGGTACAGCTACCTTGGTGATGATGATCAGATCAGGGCTCGACTGTAGGAAGCACAGGGGTGTCAGAGCTGATGGAGGGATGCCAAGAGTTTTCTGCAGGTATTTTGGAGGTGATTTTCTACCATAAAGCATGGGTTACAGTGTAGGAAGAGATCTGGGGGTGCACTCCTGGAAGGACTAGCAAACTTCAACTTTCCTGGCTTCCTACACAGAAGCGTTGTGTCTGCCAGGTAACTCCCATCCAAAAGTGCTAAAACGTATTTGGTTGCACAGACTTCTTGGTCTCTGGTGGTAAACGTTGTTCCCATATTTCCCATCCCCTGGTTGCAGCTACTGCTGTGGATCTGCAGCTCTTGTCCTGGTTGGTTAGATTTTTCCCACTGGACTTGGGCACAAGTAACTTCATTGCTGCTGCTGCTCAAGCTGGTGTCCCATAGGGGATGGAGGTCATCAGGGAAGCAGAGCCCAAATGGCATCTTCATTCCTTCACGTGCAGCTGTGGGACATACTGCAAGGTGAGACTCAGCAAAGCTGTGAGGCTGAGCACGTACCCTGGGATTAGGCAGCGATATAGAATCATAGAATTGTTCTGCTGCCAGAAGTTAAATTTGTTTGAAGAAGTGCATTTATCTGCCTGGGAGACATAGCACAATATATGTGTTGGACAAAGAGGGTTTGCAGGGCTTGTGACCAGAGCTACTGAGCCACAAGTTCTAACACAGCCTAGGTACACTGTGGCCACTGCAGTTCTTGCCCTGCATCCAGGGCTTCTTTCCTTCATGGATCCCACAAGAGCCCCTGCACCACCCAGCCTGTGACTGAAAGGTAACACTGGAGCTGTATTTACCTTCTACTGAGCTCTCTGGTTGTAATCATAAATACTTCTGTAGTATCAGGTACAACAAGCAGCAAGAAAAGAAGATCACCCCTGTTATTTCACTCTTCTTAGTCAGACAGAACTTCCAAAGGGAAAGGGATCCATCCCATAGTACATGAATGGAGCAAACTGGGTTTTAACCTGGCTTAGTCATAAGAAGGGTTGGAAGAAGTGTCATCTCCAGGCAGGTTTGGATGAAACAGAAATGGGAAGGGAAGATGATGTATGGAGCAATTTAAGTGACAGCAGAAACAATAATTTGTCAGACAAACTGTCTGATATATATTATTCATGTGTCTCTGTTTCTGAGCCTATTTGACAGCAGTATCTGACACCTTCCACCTCCAAGCTGAGTCTGTTTCCTCTCGGGAGGAAGATCTACAAGTTTAAAAAAAAAAAAATTAAAAAAAAAAGTACAAAAACCTCATTTGAAAGTACCTCTTGATGTAGCACAGGTAGGGTTGGATCTGTGTTCCTGTCCCCTGCCTGCCCAGCCATGCCAGGATATGTGCATCATCCCCTTCGAACACGGTGAGAACAAGGGAGTGGGAGTTTATTTCCTGAGAGATCTTTACTCTTGGCAGCTTTTCTGGGGGAGGAAAGAGAAGAGGAGCATTCAGGCCAGTGAGATAATGTCTTCCCTCCCTTTCCCAAATACATCCTAGAGATGATCTGGCCTGGCTGCTTCCTTATGTAGATGCAGCATCTGAACATCCACAAAATGTGGATCAAGTCCTCTTGACTAGCCTGTCATTTGCCCTGGATGTCTTGGGCCAGAGGGAAATTGCTTCCTCATGAGATATTTAGGTGCTATATTTAGGAGTCCCTAAGGACTTGATTCCACTGGGGTCTTTCATATCTGAATATTTTCATGTCTCTAGGTATTCATGATTTCCACAGATTCCCTTCCCCTCCTGCTGCACCAGAGCAGATGCAGTGAGGAACCCTCTTATCTGCATCTCCTGAACTCCCGGGCTGAGCCCTCATTTCCCCCCTCTCTTTGAACACACTGGTGCAAGTCTCAGAGCCTTCCCTGCTTTTTGCCTGTGTATTGAGAGGCCGCCCACCAGCATCTGCAGTATCTACTGAAACGAAGCTGGAAGATACAAAGCCATATAGGGTGGCAGGCAAATTTGGTGGCTCCATGAACAGCTTGGAGTGGAGGGAGGGGACCAACCTGTCTTGTTTTAAGAAGTGATTTAGGACCTGCCTCTTCATCAGCAGCCTGGAGCCGTGATTCAGCACAGCCACACCTCCAAGGAATTTACCCTCCAACTTTGACTTACTTTTGCTGTTTTAAACTTATAGCAGATGTCCTCACCAGCCCTGTTATTGAGGGCACACAGCATTGCTTGCAACAGCAAAGCAATTAAAGAGGATTTGCAGGTCACCTTTAAAGCATTTCCCACAGCACGTTGAATCTTGTTACAAGCCTTATATCCAAAAGTGCTTTTATTTCAGCAGCTTTAATTGGAGTTTTAAATATTCTGAATCTTATGAAAGACACCCAAAGTGTTGCAGATTTTCAGGTTCTCTTGCATGATTCTTGTTCCATGAAATCCTGCTGACCTTCAATTGAGATAACAGCAAGAAAAGATCACCCCTTCCCCTGAGGATTTGAACACATAAATGTACCACCGAATGTGCTGGAAACAGGGAGAAAAGACGAGGAGAAAAATGGTGAGGAAATGTAGCAGAAGGGAGCAATGGAGGGAAGCTGGGGGTGGGGTTAGGAGGGTAAAACCAGCAACTGCAGAAAATCAGAGCAGGTGGGATGTCAATATTTTCCACTGACATGCAGAATGCTCACCAAACAAACAAAACAAAACAAAAGGAAACATTTTCTCTGTAATAAAATTTCCTATTTAGTTTTTGGTAGGATTTTTGGGAGGGTGTGGGTGGGTTGCTTAGTTGGTTTGATTGATTTTTGAAAGCCCAACATTTTATGGGAGGAAAGAGTGAAAAATCTCCCTGAAACTTTTTTCTCTGAGGCTCTTCAAAAGACAGCCCCACAGCTCTCAGCCTCCTTTCAGTCTCCTAGAGAGGAAGACACAGGTGAAAAATTCACAAAAATAGGAACTGATTAAATGAGAAGAACCTATCAAAGCATTACATTTTTAACCAGCTGTGACGCAGCAGGGCAGAGGAACAGAGAGGCAGGGAAGGAGGGGAAGGAGATGACAGGATGTGTGAATAATCACGGGTGAGGCTGTGAAATGCTAATTGTGAAGCTGCTCCATCTCCACTGGGGACAAGTTCCTGAGGACCCCTGTGCTCTGTGAGGCATGTTCATTGCTCCCCCTTCTCCCCACATTTCATTTTCCTCTGTTTTGCTCCAGATGTACTGTTTGATTGCAACCCCCAGCAGTATGGGCAGCCGTTTGCAGTGGGGATCCCTTTGTAGCACATGACAATGGCTGGGCTGCCCCAAAGCTCCTAGCCCTACTGGCCCACATGTAGTTCTAAGACGACCACGAACTCTGAGGGTGTAACAAGTGCTTTGTGTCCTGGCCCAGCATCTCAGGCTGCAAATATCTTTTACATGATTATGTTTCTCCTGCACCCTACTCGTGTTTGTGGATTAAATCTGTTCTCCATGAGGAGAACGTAAGTCCAACAGGAACCCAGGCTGTTTGCTTTTGGCGATGCCAGTAAACACCCCTCCACCCGCTCCTGCTCAGAATTGTAACTTCAGAGCGTGCTTCTTCATCCGGGCAGACTCCCATCTCTTCTGGAGCTCGGGTTTTTTATTAACACTTGTGCTCTGGAGCGTTACGAGCGCGCTGCACGGCCGGGCAGAGCTGCTTAGGTGCAGCGGGACAACAGCCAGCGCCGCGACGGGCCCGGAGAGGGTCGTTAACTCTGAAGCGGAGTGATGACAGCAGGCGCTGCGCTTCGGCGGGGCGGTAAGAGCCTCTCAGCCGTGGCTGAGGAGGGGTAGCCGCGCTCTCCCGGGGCGGTGCCTGCCGTGCCGAGGGGCGGGGTGAAGGGGCGGGAGCGCGGCGGAGGGGCGGCCGCCGTGGGGGAGGGCGGGCCAGGGCGGCTTCTGCCGCGTACTCCGTCTGGGCTGCCCTGGGCTCCGCGGAGGGCGGCTTGGCGCTGCCATGTTCAGCCGCGGCTCCCGCAAGCGGCTCTCCAGCCGGTCGGTGAGTGCCGGGGCGGGGGGGGTTCTCCCTTCGACACCCTGTCCCATCCCATCCCGCAGGGTGCGAACCTCCGCCCCAACCTGTGGCTCCGTCCCGCTGCCCGCTCCTGCTGCGCCCCCGCTGCGGTGCCCATATTGCCCTCCCCAACCCCCTTTCTTCGGGTGTGTGTCCTCCCATCCCCTGGCCCATCTCCCAGCTGTGCGGGTGCTCCTTTCGTCACAAGTAACCCCTTTCCCCCGGGCGCGCTCCCCGTCCCTGTGCCCCCGGCATGCCGCTGTTTCCCCTGTCCCGTAGCTGAGGTGGCCGCGGCTGATCTCTGCGGTTTGTTGCAGCTGACGGCATCGGGGGAGCCTGAGCGGGGCCAGCCCTGCAACACCTGTGGGGACCAGTGTCCTGGCTTCGCCCTGCACAAGTGGAGGTAAGGCCCGGCGACACCTCCGTCCCATCGCCCCATCCCCGCATCTTATCCCCCCATCTTATCCCCCATCCCATCGTCACATCCCCCGAGGGCAGCAGGACCCCAGTGGCTCTCCCTTCGCAGAGGTTTGTGGCTCGCTCCCAACTCTGTGTGCATCCACAGTGCGAACGTGGCTTTTTGGTGGAGGAGCACTTGTATTAATCTTCGAGGCGTTGTCCACTCGGGCTGGTGGTTCTGGAGGCACGGGTGGGTTTGTCTGCGTCGCCGAGCAGCACGCAGGTGTGCCCTTGCCTGCCGCTGGTGCGGGGAGCAGCCAGGATCCAGACGTGGGACTGGGGTAACTGGTTTGCTAATTACCACCTGGCAGCTGTTCTGCTCCCGGCCGCGGTCAGGGGCTCGTCCTGTTGCCCTAGGTTGTGCCAGGGGCTGAAAACTCCCTTGCCTGGCAGGAACAGCCTGGGGTGGGGTGGGAAGGGAAGGGAGAGCTGATGCTAAGGGGCTTTTGAGTGGTTTACACTAAACTGCTGTGTGAAACTCCCGCCTCCCTCTGTGACTCCATGGTGAGATTTATTCCCTCTTGGTGATGCCAAACAGAGATTTAGCTGTTGAGGTGAATGGGGGATGGGTAGGCATGAGCAGGTATTTTTGGCTATTTCTGTTGTGTCCCTTTACAAAACCTACAGTGCTGGTGCCTAGGAGCCACCACTAGCTCTGGCGTTGTTCTGGATCTGCCCATTCTCCCCTCTCTGCCTTGTGGTGCCTGGAAATGAGTTCCTGCTCATGGGTTACCTGGGACTTGGTGATTTTAAATCTGGGCTGTGGGCTCTGGGACCTGGTGCAGAGACTTTGTAGGCCAGGGAGCTCTTAGTGACCTTTAAACCTTATTTTGTAGGGTATGTCCTTTTCTTCAGCATCTGCCATGCTCTGCCCTAGTTCTCAGAACTGTGTCTCAGCAGATTAAAGCACGAGTTCAGAGCGAGAAGGGGAACTGATGTATTTCCGTTGAGTTGTATCTTAATCTTCATCCTTCCTAATCATCATTCACAGTGGCATTTGCTCCAGGGTGCGGTGGGACAGAGTCCCTGGGCTAAAGTCTGTCCCAGTGGATGTAAAGCAGCAAATAGGGCTCAATGTGGTCCTCCAGCCTGGGCCTTCACACGTACTGGTGGCACATCCAAGTGCACAGTATTCCACCTCAGACCTTTAGAAGATGATGATGTCCCTTCTTCCTAGGCTGCAGGAGCTGTGGTCTCCTGATACTCTTCCAATTTGAATAGATTTGTAAGGTCATCCCTGAGCTCTCTTCTTTTTAGGGCTTATAAATAAATGCTTTCCTGAGCAGTACCAGCTTTCCTCACATCGTAGCAGAGTTGCTTTATAATGCTTAAAGGTGTTAAGGAGAACTTTCAAATGTAGGATAAGGGAAAAAAACCTCACTCACCAAAACTTTGTCCTCTGCTCCAAGGACTTAGGAGGTGCTGTGTTTTGTATTTCGTTATCTTGGAAGGTGGAATGATATAGTGGCTTTTAAAGAATGAATTGAATTTTTATATCATCCCATTGAAGGCCAAGCAGCCCAGCCAAAGAGGCACTCAGCTACTTAAGGAGTATCAGATGAGAATGGTGTGGTGGCTCTGTTCAGGTTGTGCCCTCTGCACCAGCACACCATGCTCCTGCAATATCCCACATACAGAAGGAGGTGGAGCAGGAGACTCCAAGACCACCCATCACTGTCTTGTAGTTGTCCTTTTCTGAGTGACCCTTGCCAGGATTTTGGTTAAAAGCTTGTGGAATGTTTCAGCAGCCTTTTCTTTGGAATGAAAAAGTTACCTGCCCTAGGGCAGAAGGGTGGAAATATTTTGGGTCGGGGTGGGGGTAGCCCCCAGAGGCTTTGCATCCCCTGGAGTGGGTAGGCAATGCTCAGTTAGACCTTCCACCAGGTTATTTTACACTGGAAGCTGGACAAGCCCACTGGGAAGCCCACCTGGGCACATTCACATTTAATTGCCTTGATAAAAGAGTAATTAGGCAATTAAACCAAATAAAGGCAACCTATTTGCCAGCACACAATAGAGAGGAACTGAGAAGCAGCACATTTTTCACTAGCCAGTGGCCTCTTAATGCCAGGGACCTGTAAGCAGGCAAATCATTAATAGTAATTTTGTAAGGTCAAAACCATGCCTATGCCCTCTGAACAGGAGGTGACACAGCCACCTCCTGCTGGGGATGCTCCCTGAAACCTCAACCTGCAGGGTGAGATTGGAGTAAAACAAGGGTTTTCAAGGGGATCCACAGATTAAGGATACAAACTCAGATCAATTAACCACTAGAGATTTGTAAGCCTCCTTATAATCCTTTTAATAGTAAAGTTTTGCTGATAAGTGTAAATGGGACTTTTTGCTTCAAAGATCAGAACTGGTGATAGGCTTTAGGGAAAAGGAAATGAGTTTATAAGCTTGCAGGCGCTGAGATTATTGCTGAGGTAGGCATTGCTGTATACCTAATTATGTAGGACTGTATTTTCTACTTACCTGTGATTTTAGGTGTGATCTGTGCAGCTACTCCATCAAGCAGGCGAACTGCTTCGTTAGCTGCCAAAGATTTCTGTGCCCATACGCTCCCTTAAAAGCCACTTTCCTCAGATGGGGAGATGTCTGAATTTATCATTCCTGGAAGCACATGCATACTTCCTGAGCCAGGGAAACCACTCAGAAAATAAATTGAATTCTGCAGAACTGTTTTCTTTTCAGAACAAAACCAGTCTCAGGGCTGTAGATGATGTGCAAAGAGAAGATGAAAGGGGATTGCGAACTAATTAACAAATGTCCCTGGGTTTAGAGTTTGGTTTTGAATCTTCTTAATTTTTCTCTGAAATTGTAATCTCGAATTCAAGGTAGTGAGGGAATTATCCTGTAAAACTGTTGGCATAGTTAATACTGTCTTGGTGAAAGCAAGGAATTGAAAACACCCTGTGTTACAGACACGATTAAGCTGGAGCCCGCTCCCTGTGTCGTACCCCTTGTAAGCTGTCAGACCTCCTGTGTGCCACAGACCTCTGCCCCTTGTTGTAAGGCAGAAATTCAATTTTCAGTTCTAAATCATTAGCCCCAAAGAGAAGAAAGTTAAGTGGCTTGTCTGAAAAGACTGAAGATTGAATTCCATCATCCTTGGGCGTGAAGTCTGCGAGGACACAGCTATCAAACTGTAACTGGTATAACCCCCAGTTTCTTGTGGCCTGAATGGCAAAATGACTCCTGGTAGGTTGTCAGTACAGTACATAAGGATTGAAAAGTTCATCTGCATGGGCTGTGGGCTGAAGGGTGGAAATGGGTTGTACCTAACCAAGTTCTCATTAATACAGGTCGATACTTGAAAGGTGGCTTTGTGTAGGGAAAAAAAAAAAGTGAAATCAAATTCAATAAAAATCTCCTGACTCCTTAGGAGCAGGGGTGCTGTTTTCTAATCAGATCTGCATTACATTAAACTGTGTGCCATTCAGCCTGTTAACAAGCTTTGGCATTAAATAAAGCTGTCACTGGAGTTCGGTGAATGAATAGCCATTAGGAGTGTCTTTTGCATAATGTCTTGCAGTAGAAAAGCCTTCGAGGGAGGTGGTCCAGGAGCAGGGAAAGGGAATTTATAACCTAGTCCTTGTGCAATTAGTGGGAATATGCAAACCTTAAAGGTGACAAATGGTTGGCAGCTCCAGGAAGGGAGCGAGTGGCTTTTGCTGCTGTTAAGCCTACTGTGAAGAACTAATTTTGGATTTACTCTGGGCAAAATAAAATTACAGCCTTAGTACTGTATTTAAAATAGCGGATCCTTCGCCTTGGGAGATTGACATGTGTTTAGCACACAGAGGCACGGCTTGCTTGTTCCTTCCAAAAGCCTTGCAAGAAACGATACTCTGGCAGTTCAACAGACCTTGCTGTTCCCTGCCCTTTGCTTTCTCCTCCAAAACCACCACCTAAAACCGTAGGTGCGGGACAGCGAAGTCTCAGGCTGGTAGTGGAGCTCTGGTTTGAGGAGTTGGGGGATGTGCCACCTGGTTTGCAAAGCCTGCAGAGGCTGATTTCAGAGGGAAGGCATTCAGATGCTGTGGCAGATAAGATAACTTTAAAAATAGTGTCTGAAAACCTTTGGAGAAGTCTGTGTTGCCATAGTTATTCTTCTGGTTTGCAGAAGCATTTAAATAACAGTAATAAACATGACATAAAGACAAAGACTGCCTTAGATTTTGCAGATGACACAAAGTTAGGGGCAGATGTTAGTCAATTAGAGGGTAGAAAGGCTCTGCAGAGGGACCTCGACCGACTGGAAAGATGGGCAGAGTCCAATGGGATGGCTTTCAACAAGTCCAAGTGCCGAGTGCTGCACTTTGGCTATGGCAATCCCATGCAGAGCTATAGGCTGGGGTCGGAGTGGCTGGAGAGCTCCCAGACAGAGAGGGACCTGGGTGTGCTGATCGACAGCCACCTGAATATGAGCCAGCAGTGTGCTCAGGTGGCCAGGAGGGCCAATAGCATTCTGGCCTGCATTAGGAATAGTGTGGCCAGCAGGAGCAGGGAGGTCATAGTGCCCCTGTACTCTGCTCTGGTTAGGCCGCACCTTGAGTACTGTGTCCAGTTCTGGGCTCCTCAGTTTAAGAAGGACATTGAGACACTTGAGCGTGTCCAGAGAAGGGCAACAAGGCTGGTGAGAGGCCTTGAACACAAGCCCTATGAGGAGAGGCTGAGGGAGCTGGGATTGTTTAGCTTGGAGAAGAGGAGGCTCAGGGGTGACCTTATTGCCCTCTACAACTACCTGAAGGGTGGTTGTAGCCAGGAGGGAGTTGGCCTCTTCTCCCAGGCAACCAGCACCAGAACAAGGGGACACAGTCTCAAGCTGCGCCAGGGGAGGTTCAGACTCGAGGTGAGGAGGAAGTTCTTCACCGAGCGAGTCATTCGTCATTGGAATGGGTTGCCCAGGGAGGTGGTTGAATCATCGACCCTGAGGCGTTCAAGGGGAGATTGGACGTGGCACTTGGTGCCATGGTCTAGTCATGGGGTCTGCGGTGTCAGGTTGGACTCGATGATCCTCGAGGTCCTTTCCAACCTAAGTGATACTGTGATACTGTGATACTGTGATACTTAGTGAGGTCTCCATTTCAGTGTGAGATTGTGTTTTACATCTTTTGCTTGGAGCCTCGTTTTTTCTTGAATATGCTGTGTAATCTTTGCCCCTTAAAATCACATTTTGGTGAGAAAGAGCTCTGCTTCTCTTCACATGTTGTCACACATCAGGGTCTCAGTATCAGTAGTGTATGTTTGTACAGCCTGTAATGCCTGGGCCCTGCCACCCAGGGCAACAATTTGTCTAGTTGTTGACTTAATACTCAGTCATATTCCATATTAACAGGTGAAGTTTTGGTGATACATTGGTTTTCAGTGTTGATTTCATTAACTCCACATCTCACTATAATGAACTGTAGCCAGACCCCCAGAAGTCTGATCACATCTGGCCTCATCAAATCTGAGAGCATCTGCAAGGACAAATTTCCCATCTTCTCAGGAGACCACATGGGGATCTGAAGTGATACAGGAACAGCCCAAAAGGTTATAATTGAGCACATAAAAACCTCTGGATAAGGAAAAAGAGATGTGTATTGTGAGATGGTGACCTGGTATATAAGGTAGTTGACCAGAAGCCCAGAGATGTTTGAGGTTGCTGAGTGATGGTGGATAGGACGCTTTACAACTCCCACCTCTGCCTTGTTGACTGTAGGCAAGGAGTTGCTAGTGGCAGTGGATGTTTGTTTTCTTTTGGTGTTTATCCAGTGCCCAGTGCTCTGGACATCATCTGCCTGTGCATGGCAAGCAGGGAGACACTCTGTGTTTGCAGCCTCAGACAGCATTTGCCTGGTGCTGGCCCTGACTGTGGGAGGGACGTCTGAGCAGGGTCACACAGGCACCCCGGAACATGTTAGGGTCTCTGTTTTGATGCTGAGTGCCTCATCCAGAGAGCAGAAACAATAATATTGGTAGCACAGCACGTGAATGAATAGCACCAAATTCTGAAGCATTTGTTTCTACTTTCCAAAATGGAAAAAAAAAAAAGAAGTACAGATTATTGCTTCCATATGTTTTCAGCATTTTTGGTAGGTTATGTATCTTTCTCAGACACTCCCAGCTTTCCCCTTTCATGAATAACATGCTTTGTGCCTCTCTCCTTTAGGATTCAAATATTCCACACATCCTTGCATGTTTCTTTTGAAAGGCTTTGGAGATGTGAGAATAATAATACCTTATCTTGAATGAGCTTGTGCTTGCATCGCTGCTCTGGCCAATCGTGCCAGTGGGTTTTAGCAGGCTTTTCATTTTGCAGCAGAGAACCTGCTGAAACAGGGAAAACTCTGCTGGTGTGGTCTGTCCAGCACAGTCCATCCCATTGCTCTGGAGACAAATCCCTGAGGGGGCAAACAGGCTGCTGTCCCCAGGGGACCTGTGCTTCTGAGGATGTTGCTGTCCCGGTGGAGGGGATGCACACACACACACACAAACAAAATATCAAAGGTGGGATTTGCCTGTTGATTTTTAAAGCCTTTCACAAAAGGGTTCAATATTGATAACTTGTTTTTAATGTGGTGTGGTTGGTTGGTTTGTTTTTTCCTGTCCTAAGCAGCTCAGAAAGGAGAAACCTTCCCCTGCCATGTTACTCCTTGACAAGCTGTTCTTCAGCTTCTGCGCCCAGGGTAGTTGGGGTGGGTGGCTACTGTGTGTGATGAGCTTCAGCTCAGGATGATGCTGGAGTGTGCACTTTGCTTAGCATAAATGACTTCACTTGTCCTATTTACTTAAGTGCTTGTGTGAGTGTTTGAAAAATCGAGGTCTACTTTTTCTTTGAATTTTCAACCCCTGTGGCAGCAGGGAAGGAGGAGGGTGCTGCTGCCTCCCACAGTGCCTCTGCCGAGGGGCAGCTGAGCCATCAGGTTGGGAGTTTGGGTGGGTTTGAGAGCAGAGATCAGCTTCATCGTGTCCTGGGATGATCCATCTTTACATAAATGTCAAGCACACGGTTGCATTCAAGGAACTCCCGACCAGTTTTCTTGGCCTGTTTCTTCCACATCTTCATGCCCTGCTGCTGAAACAGCACTTAGAACAGCCGAGACTGATAAGGTATCCTGTTTGTGTTGGCTGGGAGACACGATATCCACTTTAGCAGAGCATTACAATGTTGGAGGCAATGTTGTGCCTGGCGAAAAGCCTAAGACAAATTCTTTAATTTTTTGTATGCAATGTACAAAAGAGCAGGTGAGGTATGTGCTTGTTTCCGGGCAAGCCCAGGGAGCCTGTTTGAAGTCCTTTACAAGCCACTCAGGATTGTATTGCAAGAACTCAAAGGAGTTTGAGACACTTCTTGATTAAATTTCAGCTGAACACAGAGCCCTAGTCTGCAGCTGGTGTAACTGGAGTTGTTCTGCAGCCAGGCTCTGCCCTGCTCCATTGCAGCTGAGCTGCCAGCAAAAGCCAAAAAAAGCAGAGTTTCTCCTAGAGAAGGGGCAGCGTGGGTATGTTTTCTGTCTGTTTTGAAGCAGCCTTGTGCAATTCTTGTTCTGTGAATGGGCTGGAAAGCCACTAATAAGCTGTTGGGGGTTTGGGTTGGGGGGGTTTGTCCTGTTTCTGGAGTGATTGTGAATGACACTGATGGTGGAGGGGTTAGAGCGGATGAGCACTGAATTCATACTTTACCTGATATTTTACTCTCAGACTAAACAAATCCTTTTAAAAGTTGGTTGGGTTTCGTTGCATTGAGGTTCTTAGGAAAGTGACTACAGCTGCTTTTTGGTATGCAAAGAGTGAAATGATATCTGCCTGGTGAGGTTTGCCATCCAACAGCAGAGTGGCTTTCCCAGTGCACTGATCATGGACACCAGCAAAGCTCAACTTCCCCTCAGAGGCTTATGGGGACAAGACAGACGTGCAAAACCTGAAAGGGGGATAGATTGGCTTACAGGGGAGGTCTTCTTCAAGCAGACAGTTGTTGGTGCTGGAGGCTGTGGTTATGGATTTGGGTGGCACATAAAGTGTGATTTAGAGGTATATGGTGAACCGATTTAACAGCTTGGTGCTGCTGGATGCATCAGGTCCTGAACTCCCTGTGCAGACCCTCTAAGACCAGGTTAACAGGTGAAATTGGTCGTTGAAGCCTCTGCTGAGGTGGTGAGAAGGAGGGGATGGGAAATTTGGTATGCAAAGCTGGGCTGCCGTCCTTGCCTTCAGCATCCCCTTCTGCTTATTGAGTTTTTGTGCCCTGCCTCAGCTCCCTCAGTCTTCCTTTCTCGCCCTACAGAGGTGCATAGAATCAGTTTTCCCTGTCGGATGTGTCCCACTGAACCTCGGAGAGCCCCAGCGGTGCTGCCCGCAGCTGAGATCGCCCACCTGAGTAAACTCCTTTAATAAAGGGTTTGCAACAGGCGTGTGGTGTGGCATGGAAATGAGCTCCCAGCCACCAGTTTGGAAAGAAAGCCGGATTGGGTGGATGAATGCTGGTACCCAAGATTGTCAGCCGCAGGGGCCAGGGAGTAGTTATTCGCTGCCGCCTTCAGTCCTTTCTGCTGTAGGGGGCTGTTCAGTGCTTTCAAGAGTTTTTCGCAGGTTTTGTTCCCATTCTGTTTGCCTTTAAAAAAGTCAATCTGCAGTCTTTTATTTTTTTTCAAAGACATTCTTCCCCCTCACCCAGTAATCCATCCTTGTTACACCAGTGAGTCACTCTTCAAATAATCAATTGCGTTTTCATTGTCTGGCTTGTAAGTCTATCACCGAGCTTAAGGACGGCTGATAGCATCAGCTGAGACCTTTGGCAGATGGCTTTGCAATTCATGATGCTCATTTGGATATTTGCTTTTTTTTTTCCTCCAATGAATAATCTCCCAGCCGTGGCCGGGCTGGAAGCTCTTTCCCGCGCAGGCAGTATCTCTGCGGTCACTATCTAATGTCGGAGGAATTTGTAACATTAGCAGAATTGTCTGATGCAAGGAAGCCTAGTTTCAAGAGTAAGCCTCATGAGCGTGACTGTAAAGAGATTTTCTGGGTTTTTTTGTCTTGTGGGCTGTCGGTGTCCTCATGGGCTCCAGGCGTTCACCATTCCAGCCCTGAGGTGGCCAATGGCCAGAGCCTTGCTCAGGATCATCGATGCTGTGGCTGAGAGGTGGGTATGAAATTCAGGGTGCTCCTCTCTGCTGCTGGAGGGGACGTTTCTTCCCCTACAAGTGGCTTTTTGCTCTCTGCAGGGCCTTAATGCTAGAGCTTAGCACTTGGAGAGCTAAGCATTGCCATTGTTATTCTTACGGCAGAGGGAGGCACTTTGTACTCGGCCGTCGCAGCAAATATTTCATCCCCTATCAATTGCCCTCGTTCAGATGCCGCTGCTGCAGTGATAAAAGACATAATGGCTGCTTTTGCTGATAAGGGGAGTATATAAATATAATTATTGAAATCCCTCCACAGAGCCTGTGGATGGATGGAAGCAAGTCACTCTCCCTGCCAGAGGTTTCTTTTGCACTAGAGCCCATTGGGGAGAGAAGGATCAAGCTCCCCACCAGATCCAGCTCCTGGCAGCCGAAATGGGAGCTGCTCAGCCACAGCTGCGAGCAATTAGTAAAAAGATGTCTTTTTTCCTCCCCTTCTTTCCCCTCTCCACTTTTTTTCCCTCCTCCTCTTCTCCTTGAAACCAAGCCATGGGCCCCCCGAGAGCCCAGAGGAAAGCCCTGAGCAGCTTGGGTTTTAGATGCTCTTGGGGCCAGCTTAGAGGTGCTTGATGCAGGTCTAAGGATCCAACCCAGCCTTGCAGGAAGTGTTCTGCAGCCAAGGAGCCAGATATTATTTAGATCAAGCCAACAAAAAAAATATTTCCATGGCAGCAGTAACCATAGGAAACCTCCCCAGCGTGTCTTGGGTGGTTCCTGTTTCCTCGTCTTTGGCTGTTTGCTTTGCATGCAGAGCAGTGCTGCAAGTGCTCAGTACCTGTGGTGCTACCTGGAGTCACCGATGACCCTGGCTGTCCCCACTACTGGTTGTCCTCAGAGGCTCAACAGCTGTACTCTGGAATGCATTGCTGCTCTTGGTTTTTCTCTTGCACTCTAGTTGGTAAAAAAGATGCTTTAGAGGCTCCTTTAGATGCTGCAAAGTCTCAAAGCCACCTTTTTAAACTGGTGTCAGCTCACAAATGCGTGTTTGATCCTTAAATACCCAAGGCATGAAAGTGAATTGGCTCCCAGGGTCCAATTCTTCTTCTTTTCTATAGCGTCTTAGAAAGATGCTTTTATATTCCCTCTGGCTCAACTAGTGATGCTTGGCCTTCAACCAAGATGAGGAATCTAGGACAAGAATAACCGAGAATAGCAAGATGAACAGTTATAAAAATGCCATCATTTTTTTTTTTGGGGGGGGGGGGAATGCTGGTAAAGGATTTTGTTGTGCAGATTAACTGGAATATTTTGGGGCAGCTTCATGTGGGCACATTTATAGGAGGGTGTTAGAGTGGCGTTGTTTCCTTGGGTACTACCTTCTTGAGGAAATCCAGGCCATGAAGTGAATACAAATGCTGCAAATGGAGAGGTTCTGCCATGAGTCACTGAAAGGGATGGGGAACCAGTTGTGCCAGTGTGGCTGTGCCAGGTGGCAGCCAGCTCATCTGCTGACAAGGATGGGGTGGCTGTATGAGAGTACCCCCAGGGCCTGGACATCACTGGAGACTGCACCCACGGGTGCTCTGACCCCACTTGCTCCCCTCCTGCCCTCCCTGGGCAGTGTGGAGGTGTGCCCACATAGCTTTGCAGAACAGATGGGCCCTGCTTGCAGAGCCGAGGTGTTGCACAGAGACAGGTTAAAAAAAGATGTCTCCTTCTGTGGGAGCGTGAAGCAGAGGGGAAAAAAATATGTCAGGATGCCAATAACTGGGATTTTGATGTTTGCACACCATGCAGTACTGCTCCATCCTCAACAAGCCCTTGGGCACTTGTCATGGCAGGCTTTGCTCCCCAGAGGAAGACTGAGCCATCTGCCTTTGGTGGAGGTGGACCCCTTTACAGAGATGCTGTTGGGCTGCTTGTGTTGTAACCCACCCTGGCTCTTTGCAGATGACTTAATTCCTTTTGATGCTAACCCCACAACTCTGCAGAAGTTGGGCTTTTGCTTAACATTACATAACACTGGGAGAAGTGGCAATGGGACAGGGACAAGGGCGATGGCCTGTTTCTTCTCACCGGCCAAACAAATGGCAGCGCTCATCACAGAGCCGTGCTTGTGCCATATTACAGAATACAGACAGAATTAACCAGGTTGGAAAAGACCTTCAAGATCATCAAGTCTGACCTATCACCCAACACCACCTGATCAACTAAACCATGGCACTGAGTGCCTCATCCAGTCTTGCTTTAAACACTTCCAGTGATGGTGACTCTACCACCTCCCTGGGCAGCCCATTCCAATGGCCAATCTCTCTTTCTGTGAAGAATTTCTTCCTAATATCCAGCCTAAACCTCCCCTATTGCATCTTGGGACTGTCCTCTCATTCTGTCACAGGTTGTCTGGGAGAAGAGACCAACCCCCACCTGGCTACAACCTTCCTTCAGGTAGTTGTAGACAGCACTAAGGTCTCCTCTGAGCCTCCTCTTCTCCAGGTTAAACAACCCTGGCTCCCTCAGCCGCTCCTCATAGCTTCCACTGTGTTTGGTGCCATAAAGGCCACATGCTGGAAATGTGGCCTCTTTAAATGTCAGATTTGAGAAGAGCTGGGACGTGAGAAGACAATGAGAGTTAATATTCTCAAGTCGGGTTCGTGCAGCGTAGCTCGTGTTTGTAATATGAAGCGCATAATTTATGACAAGGTGTAGCGGTTTCACATACATATATTTGAATATGCTTCAATATTATCTTTCCTTCCAGGAGCAGGAACAATGCTGCTTTACAAAAGAAAAATGATTTCGTGTTGCTGTGTGTGATAGTTTCGGCTTGTACCTGTAATAGATGTGCGATTTGCTCAAGTGTGAAGCTATCAGATAAATGCCTGAATAATAAAGCTACATTGTTGGTTCTGATTTCCCTTTGCTATTTTCAAACATATAAATAAAACATTTTCACACTGTTCCTTGTGCAGGTCCAGGCCAGCCTATTTGCTTTCTGCTGATGTAACCTAGAGGAGACATGAATCTTTCAGGCTGACAGGAGGAACCCGGTGGCATTAATAGTGTGCTCAAAAATGACCAAGTGCGATTTTAATCATTATTTTGTCTGAAGTAAAGTTGTGTTTTAAAAAGCTATGTATTTTGGAACAAAGAAGCATTTGTCTGTGTGTACAGCAGAGGGCACTCTGCATCCCTGTGCTGGGCAGCTGCTGCTGCTGGGGCTGCTGGAAGGGAAGAAAATCCCTGTGCTTAAATGATATTTTGCAGAAATGAAATACTCTGTGTGTGTGTGTGTGTGTTTGCTTATATATGTGTGTGTGAGTGTGTATATAAAAAGACACAGGGTGGCATATATATAAAAATAATCCAAGCACATAATATAAAACTTAAATATTCCTAGTGGTGGCTGAAGTTGGATGAAGTGCATGTTGTGTTGATTAATGCTCAGCCTGGTGTTACGCTGAGCTTTGGAGGGGGTTGAAGCATGCTGAGAGGGGAAAACAGAGAGGCTCTGGTTAGCAAAGGGTTGCAGTCTTTATCTTCCTTGCAAAGGCACAGGGTCTGAAGACATGACATTGGGGAGCTACCCAAAGTCAAGGAAAGATCTTGAAAGGACTCCTAATTCCACGTGGCTCAATATTGTCCATCAGTCTTCTAGAAAGACAGCAGCACGTCAACAGGCTGGGGAGCTTCATGATGAAGCTTGCAATACTGAGAACCCTCTCTGAGCAGCATCAAAGCTGGTGGAGTTGCAGGGCTCTTAGTGGAAGCCCTGGAGGTGATTCCTGTCCTCATCTTAGAAGTTATCATCTCTTTAAGGAAACTTGAAGTAATGAGTCTGGTGGATGAAGCAGGGAGCAGTCCCAGCCACCAGGGCAAGGCAGCAATGCTGGACACTGGCTGGAGCATTGTCAGTTGAGAGGTGAGGCACCTGCTTGCTAGTGTGGGACACCAGCCTGCAGATACAGAGGTGTGTGTGCTACATTGTCCAGAGTCAGTCATGGAGATGAGGGCCTCACCTTGTGTAATAAGGTTTTTCCATCAGGAATGGACTTTTTTCTTTTCCCTGTAGCTAATTGCAGAGACACTACCGAGACATGTTTCTCATTGAACTGCTAGTGCACCTTGAGTTTCTTTTAAGAGCAAACAAAGAACTCCAGTGCTCATTGTGGGGTGGGAGGTATAGACTAGATGATCTGTAAAGATCCCTTCCAACTTAAACCACTTTATGATTCTAAATCCATGCTCAGCTTTTGGACTTGCTGTGACACTTAAAATATTCAGGGCAGCTGGATTTTGTGCCACACTGGGGGCAGTGTGTTTCCTGGTGAAACTGTAAGATGTCTTGCTGAATTTTCAGCTTTTAGTCATTAATTCAAGAGAAATTCAGATTTCCTCTGTCTCCCCCCAGCAAGCTGCTTGGGTTGGGCTTAATCTAAATCTCTGAAGGAAATACTCCTGTGAGGGTCTGGAAGTGTCAGCACTGTTGTATAAAATATGGGGCTGGTTAACAAGAGTGAGAGGGCATGTGGTTCAAGATAACCAGTTTATGCAAAACACACAGCTGGGTGGATTGTGCCACTGAGTATCTGTGGACTGTAATGATCAGAGAAATATGGAAATGTTGGAGGGGCTTTATAATAATGGGTGCTAATTAAGATGAAATGGATTTGGGTGGTAGGGAATAATCCAAGATTACAATACTAATGGGTTTTAAAGTAGCCCCTGCTATTTGGGAGGGCAGCAGTGCTCCTTGTTACAGGGCTTAAACCAGCCTCTCCATGGGAGTGTTGCAGGCAGCATTCACCCTTACCCAGTTATTTCACAAGAGCTTGGTACAGCTAAGATGTGAAACGTGAATAATTTCAAGGGTACAAGCTGACCTGCATGCTGTAAGGCACCTTTTCACTAGGATAAAGTTGCTGTTACACCAGTGTGCCTGGATAATTGCTTTTCTGGAGGTCTTGCTGGAGCAGGACTCTGGGAAGGGGTGATTTGTTCTGTTATGGCCATTCCTGTACTACACGTTTTGGAGCTGTGAGAACAGCCTGGGGCTGCTGCCACCAGTTAGATGTTCTTGCCCAAAGCTGATGCACTGGGAAATACTGGGAAAATGGTCCTGGGAGTGAACTCTTGTAGCTTTGGTACTGGGCCCAAAAGCAAGATGCAACACCACAGCCTGAACTACATGACCCTGGTTCTGCCCCAGTGGCTCCAGATTTTTGGGCAGGAGCAGACAAGCGGAGCCAGACACATTTCTGCTCATGCTGCTTGGCTTTTCTTCTTTTGTAAGTCTTCACAGGCCTTTTTGCAGCTCTGACCACACCACAAAGCACTGGACTTTGCACACAGTGCTTTAGGCACCCAACTTCTTCAGAAATGATGGTTATGGAATGTTTTGCAGGAGCTTGTCATCGTTAGAAGAGATTTAGCAATGCGTAGCTCAAAAGGCTGCACTCATGGGCAGCCCAGCCTTGTGCTGGAGACCAGTGAGCCTTAGGGCTTGCCTTAGCCAATGTCAATAGAAATGAAACACTTAAACACACAGTTAAAATATGTTGTTATGTTAGCATGTGGACCTCCGTGCAAGATTGCTCTTTAACTCTCGCCGTTAAGGACCCCCATGGAAGAGATGCAGGAGGCTGCTAAAAAAATTTCCCAGCCTTAACTGCTTGTTTGCTGCCAAGTGGATTTTGGGCTGAAGTGAAAGGCCCTGGGCTTGGGGTGTTGATATAAAGATTTTGTGATTCCAAAACCTTGTAGGCAGTAAGAAGAAATGGGTTAAAAAGATGCTGCGTGCTTCCTTTCAGGTGATGAAATCCAGCTGCCCTGTCTGCTGGCTTTTCTCTCCTGTGCTTTCATGCACAGTGCCCAAGTGTGGTAGCAGAGAAGGTTGCTACCAGTGGCTAGCACGTTATTGTGGTTCAGCTCAGCCATCTTCCTGGGATTTTCCAGATGATCTAGGAACTTGAATAGTTCATAAAAGGAGTGAGTAGCCAAATGGACCAATAAAAAGGAGTTTGTGGAAAGGCCCAATATATTTTATGAAGCAAGAATGGATCCTCTAACGTGAGGGCTGTGTCTTGTAAAGTTTTGCAGGGCTGCTGGTGCTCTTAAGCCCTGGCTTTCTGCTCCAGCCGCTCACTTGCAGTACACATGGTAACTATCTGAACTTGCTTTTTGGCCCCAGCTCTTCCAAGTTCAGGGGGAAATCCTGGCCCTGGGGAAGTTACTGGGAGACATGCCATGAGTTTCCCAGGGACCTGGAAACTGATCTTCAGTGTGACATCTGTGATGAGAGCCTTAAAATAAAAACTGTCTGCCCTTTGCAGAGTGTTTTAGGCAAGGTGAAATACAGCTTTACATCTTCTTAATACTCTTCAATAGCAACAACTGCACCTAAAAGATCAAAATTTGACTTGGCTGTGGTTCTTGTTGGGAAGAGCCTTTGTGTGATCCAGTAAGAGTTAAACCATTTAGATGTGAGCAATGAAGAATTTGCAGTGGTGGGGCAGTGTGTGAGCATGTGGCGTTTCTAACCATGGTAACCCAACGAGTGAAATTTCAGCCCAGCACAGAGGGCAAGCAGAAGGCTCAATCAATGATTTAAATCCCTCTCAAGCTGTTGAAGAGGGCTGTGGAGGAGAGAGCTTAGGTAGATTTCAGGCACCATTCATAGCTGCAGAAATCTCTTGCCCCTGCACTACCCTGAAGGCTGTAGGGTGGGGAAGCAGCAGATGAGACACAGCATCCCTGTACACTGAGCCCTTTCATGTCACTGAAGGGACTAGCAGGAGAGAATAAAACTACTGATTAAACATTTTATACATCTGTGCACAGAAGTAGCTGCAGCTTTGACCTTGGTGCTACCCAACCTGTGAGACTTTTAGCTAAATCTTTTTAGTATTTGCCTCGTGCAGTTTTAGCTTATTCTGATGGACTACAGAGATGTGGTGGTGCTGCAGTTAGGCTGTGATTTCTAAGCTGATAAAATGTTGATATCATTCTTCTATCTTGGCCCCAAAGGGCAGAGCTGCAGAGCTCAGCTAATCTTACGAGATCCATGCCTCTCTGGTCTGGCAGTTTCTGAGAGCAGTTACTGCTGCACACACACTTTAAAATGTGGCAAATCCCTGATTTCCAACCTGCAATTAAAATTGGCTTCAAATCCAATCTCTCAGCTCCTAAACACTGAACAGAAACAAATTTTGGGCTGTACCCCCTTTGTGAAGTGACCGCAGAGACAATGCATGCTGGTTCATGGCCTTTCATTGAGCTGGGGTGGGCTGACCCTGACTGCAATCAGCTCCAGGAGAAGGGTCCAGATTTTAATGAATTGGTGTTACATTTCCTAGTTAAAGTGAAGAGGGGTTACCTTTGAGGGCAACTTGGTCATTCCCAGCTCTGGGGAGTTGGCTATGCTGAGCTCTTCCCCTTGCTGGGGATGTTCAGCTCCTCTTTGGGTTCATGGAAGCCTCACAGTGTCTTCTTTCCTGGACAGCGATGCTCAAAAAACCAGGCTGTGGGGCTGGATGAAGCAGTGTGCTGACTGCCATACATTTGCCTATCCAAGCCCCTTCCTGGGAGCTTTTTCCAAGGTGAAGGTTGTTTTTTAGGGCTTGAGTTTGGCTGCCACTCTTGCTTTCCCCATGGCCGCTTTTTGAGGCAAACAATGGCCAGGTTTGGCAGGAGCTGCTTTATTCCTCGCTTGTGAACGTCGTGGTCTCAGCTGTCTGCGGGTCTGCGTGAGGCTCCATATTAGAGCTGCTTTGATGTCTGCACTGATACATCTTAAGGCATCTTAGAATGATTTCATGCAGTAGCCCTGAGGTGCTTGCACAGAAAAAGGTGCTTTAGATGTGTAAATTCTGTTTGAGGACAGATTTTTCCTCTGCTGCTCTCTGAATTCAGGACAAGGCGGTAAAAATGTAGCATTTAATTAAAGTTTGTAAAGATTTGGAAGTGAATTGCTGTAAACATAAAAGACATAATCAAATGCCTTCCTAATCCTCACCTTAAAGGCATATTAAATGCAGAAAGAATATAATATGTTGGAGACTAGGATTGAAAAGTGATGAGGATTTGGAGGCAGATCTTTTGTAGCTGGAGCAGCTAAATTATTTTACTTCAGGCTTAGAGATATAAATGTCTACATTTTATAGATAAACATGAAGCAACCCAATTCTCAGTTGCATCATTCTACCAAGTCATTTTAGCTACAGATCCACACAGCCTTGCAGTGCATGTTACAGCACAGTGTGTTGTCCTGACTGGGGGTGGGATGGGAATCAGCCCTTGGTTCAGCACAGAGTAGGGGAGTTCTGAATTGGATAGGTCTTTAGAGAGGAGCCCCTGAAAAATTTGCTCTGGCCAAATGGAACAGGGGGAAGAAGGAGATGTGGTGGTGAGTGGGAGGTGGGCTTCCTCAGCTGGGGAGCTGCCTTCTGCTATCTCCAGCTTCAATTTAAAAAAAAAAAAAAAAGTAAATCTGTGTGTGTATGTATATATATAATGATAGAAACAGAGTTTTCTCCTGAAAAACTCAGGAACCGAATGCTGTTATCTCTCTGGATCTCTAGGGAAATAAAATCAGGGTGCCTTGCAGCTGCCTGGCTCTCTCACCATCTCCCTGCTGTCCCTCCCAAATCCCTGGAGCCAGGCATCCTGGGTTTTCCCCACGGAATTGCTGAGCCCTCCCACTACCCTCCAGCAGTGCATTACCAACAGGACCACGCAGTGTCTTTGTTTAGCAATTAGTGATATTTGGCTTTGTTTGGTTTTGGGTAGGAACCAGGCTTTGTTCTGTGGTTTAGCTGTGATTCCTGTTGTTTAAGGCATTGTGATTTGCATGGAAACTGGTAATATTTCTCTTGGTGGAGAAAGAACAGCAAGGTGTCACCAAAAAACCCAGGGAGTCCTACATCTCATAGTGTTTGCTGGAACAGAAACAGTAGAGGTTTGCTTTCTTTGGGACCAAGGCTTGAAGATGTGGGATGGGAGAGGGCTGGCATGGACACATAGGTGGTGGTGATGCCTGGAAGAGCAGAGGTGGTGGTAGAGGATTGCCCTTGCTGGTAGAATCAGGGAACCAGCAAAGAATTAACTCGCCCTCTAAATGGCAAGAGGAGGAAAAGAGCCTGGGCAAAAGGGAAGAAGATGAAGTACCTGGTGACAGAGCTATAAGGTGCCCAGTTAAGGGGAAAATTAGTGCCGTATCTTCTACCGCAGGGCCCCATGGAAATGAGGAGGGCTTTCTTTTTCTGTTGAATCGGGCTCTATGCCAGGTGAAAGAAAACATTTTCCCAACACCAAATGGAAAAATGCAAGGCAGACGTCTTAAATGAACTGTTAAAGGAATAGAGCTGTGAAAAGAATACGTTTGCTGTGTGCTGGGGTTATGCATTTAGCAGATTTTTGACTATCTGCGACCTTTGCAATTTGTAGACAGAGAAATCTGCCGCAGAAACTCAAATTGTACTCACGGCTGAAGGCAAACGTTGAGATGTCATCGCCATTCCTGGCCTGGGCTTTGCTTCAGGAGGAATGGAGAGTGTCTTTCTATCCTCCCCCCAAAATCTTGCTGCGTTTTTGCCTTTCCCCTCTAGCCCTCTCCATGCTCTTTCTACAGATCATTGGCAGCTCTTCTCGTGCTTTAAAATAACCCAGGCTAAAAAGTGTGATTTGCGTTTCAGTGATTTTTGATTACACCCACGTCCTATATTTATTGCCGTTTAAATCGGCTGTGTTAGCTTCAGATGTGTTCCTTCTGAGCAAGGGAAAAACTTGACTCCGTTGCTAACTGTTGCTAAGGGAAAGAAGATATTTATTCATCAGGGCACTTCTTCAGAACTGCAAGGCTGGTAGTCATGGAGGAGTGTAAGGAAAAGAAATGGTTATGTGTTTAAGCCCTCTCTGTTATTATTGTTGGACTCTTGCCATATCTTCTGATGGTCAGCAGATGTCTTTTTTTTTTTCCTTCTTTTTTTTTTTTCCCCTCCCAGCATTGTGCAGCTTGGGTTAGAGGTGCAGCTTGGGTTAGAGGTGCAGCTTGGGTTAGAGGTGCAGCTTGGGTTAGAGGTGCAGCTTGGGTTATGGTGCAGGGCAGCTGGTCAACAACCTGGTGTGAAACCCAGAGGATCCCCGGACAGACCTCCGGGGCTTCAATGAGTCCCCTGTCCCATAGGTTTTATGAGGCTCCTGTGTTTTGTAGATACATTTCCCCATAGGCTCTCTAAAGAGCCTTTCTAGTCCTTGGCTTCAGTATGCTCTTTTTTACAATCCCCATCAAATCAACGCCACCAAGAGCCAAAAATGATGCACGTGGCTGCATTCCCTCCCCAAACCGCTGCCACTGGGGGACGTGGGGCAGTACCGTTGGCTGGCTGCTGCCAAGGCGAGAGGTTTTCATTTCAGCTGTCATAGCAACAAGAAAATATTGTTTTGATGGAGAGAAAATTAAAAATTAAATTTGTCTCTTCCCTAGTAAGCAAATTGCTCACTTGTGAAAAATCCCAATCGCTTTGGTCAGGGTAAATATCTTTGTAAGCACCTCTGTGGGTTCCCAAAGTGGATTTTGTAAGTCCCTCGTGCCACATAATGTCCCTGCTGGGTTTCTGTAGAGAGTCCTCTGTGTGTGAGCTTTATTTAATGTTAGGCTTAGGCTGAAAAAACTTCCTTGGCAAAACTTCCTTGGTGCTCTTGACCTGCTAGAGCTTGAGGGGAAAAAAACAGGTCCAACTAGTGCCTAGATGCATAAAGGATGACTCCTCAAATGTAGCAGTTCTATTCTTTCTCTTAATAAAATAGATGAACAAACAGTAATTTGGTGGTTTATGGCATGCTCTGGATCTTGGAACGTGATGCTGAGTACAACCTGAGAGCAGAGGGGAGGTGAGTCAGGTGAATGGGAGGGTTTGTTGCAGAGCTGGGAAGAGGAGTGCAATGTGAACATCTCTTGGATACTCTCTCACAAGTAAGTTATTTCCAGCTTGGGGACTTTCTATGCCAAGCATGATTTCTAGGTATTAGGTGGCCCCAGGTGCCTTTCTGTCCCATGAGTTGCCCGCTCTCCCTTTGATCCCTCACAAACTTTTGGCATCCACAGCATCTCTTGCTGCAGCTTGGTGCCCGTGCGTGGGATTGCTTTGAACCAGGTGGCATATGGAAACTCAAGCAAGTCCTACCTGTTTCCCCTGTGGCTTATACTGTAATAGCAATAGCAGATGTACTACAGCCAAACTGGTTCTCTCATCACTTTATCTGTTAGATTCTTAATTGCTAAGGAAAAGGCTTTTTTGATGGAAGGTAAAGTGAAAAAGGAAAAATATTTTTCTTGGCAACTGTGTAAAAGTCATGGATATAACAGGGCTTTTCGACTGCACAAACAACTCTGGCCTGACATCTGGCCCTGGAGCACCACATAATGAGGGCTGCATGAGCCCACAGTGCGGTGACTGAAAATTGTTTCCCAAACTCTTGTGGCAGATGGACACCAGGAGCTTCATCCAGATTGATATGGGGTGCCCCAAGACTAGCTGTGGCTAAGTGGGACTGTCCAATCAGTCCCTGTCCCTTGAGCTGCTGGCCAAACAGGCTTTGGCACTGGGTTGCCAGAAGCTGGAAGAGAGGGAGAAGCCACCCAGAAAATAACCAGTTCCACAGTTTATAGAAGGGACTTGTGGGTTTTTGGTGCCCAGGTCTTGCCTCAAAGGTGGTGGCTTTTTGTAATGAGCTTCTATTTTTATTCTTTTTCTTCTGTTGGGTGTTGGTCCCTGGAGAGACACAGCTGCTCTGCAGGAGATGCTACCTCTCCCATGCCCAGTCCAGGGAAACCTCTAGCCCTGTGTCCCATGTGTACGCCACAATATCTCCAAGAAAGGAGGACAAAAGAAAAGGACTGGTTTGAAACAGCAGCACTGAAATTATGGCAGAAAATTTGCTTCTTTGCCCATGGAAATCCATGCACTAAGCCTTTTCCCGCCAGGCTCCTTCTTAAGCACTCAGTATTGATTCATGAAATCAAATCGGGCTGGGGCGATGCCGTCGTTATCTGCCACAAGCCGATGGAGCAAGTCGATGCCAGCATCGATTTCCCCTTGCACGTGGCTCCCGTGGAGTTCATGGCAGACTGCAAGCACTGTGACACCACAGCTCTACCTGCATGGTTGGTTAGCACCTACTTTTTGGTCAAATCTTCCTCCTTTTCCCCAAACTGAGGTTTGCAGCGATGCTGGGGTCGCGGGGACTTGCATTCTTAGCAGATGGGCAGCAGCCCATAGGCAGCAATGCTGCCGGCTGCCTGCCTCTCCATGCCAGCAGGCATCTGCTGGGCATTTTCCTATGTGTCCCTCCTCAGTGTTACAGACGTGTGTGCAGAGCAGTGATGCACTGATGAGGATTATTATATTGCAAGGCTGCTTTTATTATTTTTCCCATCATACATTTGAAAAAGCAACACGAAATTGCATGTATAAATGGCAACATCTGTTACAGAGGCCTGGCTCAGGCAAATTACTGCTTCAGAAGGGCTGTGCAGATACTTGTGTGATTCACTTTCGTGCTTGCCAGAGTCACATCACAGGCACAGCGCTTTATTCCAGCGGCGCTAGGTGTGTCCTTTTCCTTTTACACCCACAGCAAATTCTTAAAATAAGAGCACAGTTAAAGGAAAAAAAATAACTTGAGTTTATTTTCCTGTGGAGTCCACCGGGCCCTGGAAGTTATTATTAGAGGTGAAGTCATCACAGAGGAGGCTGTAACCCTTGGGGAAGGGTGTGGGTAATGCTGCTCTTGCAGAGCAGAGCAAAGGTGGTGGTGGTGGTGGTGTCCTGGGATGAGGGGAAGGCTGGACAAGTCCCCAGCTACTTCTTGCCCAAATCCATAAGTCTGGCCAGACAGAGATGGAGTGTTTTGACATGCGTCTCTCCTCCAGCACGATGGCACCGGCAGCAAAGTGCATCTGCCCTCAGTGCTGCCAAGCTGCACCGTGTCTGCAGCACCATCCTTTCACCAGCTTGAGGTGCCCAGAGCACAGAGACAGCTGGAGTGGAGCTATTCTTTTTTTTATTTCCCATAAAACAGAGTTGGATCCTCGTTACCGTGGAAACCAGCAGCCCTAATTACAAGGAGTTTGATTCACTGGATGTAAAAAGCTATAACTCTTCTTTTTCTCATAACAACAAAAAAAAAGAGTAATAAAAGAGATATATCATAAAATGCCAACCTCATACCTGACATAAGGTTAATCTTCACTGTTTTCTGTATGAATGGTGTCTCAGGAATATGCAAAATAATACTAGGACTATATTGGTGAGCCAGGCTGGGATCAACAATACCATCCTTTGCTGCCCGCTACTTGTGGTGAACCATGGCTACCTTCAGGCTAACACAGAAAACAAATCAAAGTCATTGCATTCTGTGTGATTTTCTTCTTTATTTTCAATCTCCCTCTCTCTCTCTCTTTTTTTTTTTTTCCCCCTGTTGCATCACGTTGCAGCACAAGGAGAGGAGATAAAACCAGAGGGCAGAGGTGAAAATATCTCCTGCCGGGAACCCCAGATTGCAGCCAGGAAAAGAGCTCAGCAGCGCTCAGTGCAGGAAGGGCTAAAGTCTGTGCGGGGCCCATGAATAGCTCCATTGAGCAGCTGCTGGGCTGGAAGTTAAGCTGCGGCTTAAGCGTTTTGCCAGATCTGCTGGAATTTGCTTGTTTTGCAGACAGTGGTGAAGCAGCATCACAGTTTACATCAAAACAGGATACGAGGCAGTGTGCAAAGGCTGTCTAAAGAATGCGACGTGTGTGCAAAGCGTCCTCTTCTCAGAGGTCATCCTCCCCATTGGTCTGTCGTTGGAGGGAAATCAGCTGAAAACTGCAAAAATTGGGGAGTGTTTGCTGTCTTGGCTTTCTGGCTGCTGCTTCTTTAAGCAGACGGTGAGGAGGGAGCTGTCCCCTGCGGGTCAGAGCATCGGTTGTATTTGGGTCAGGAGGGTTACCGGGCGGGCAGGGATTTGTGCATGGAATTGATTATTTTATTCCATTTTTAGAATGTGCTTACTGTGGTTAAACTCAAATTCGTCTTGTAACACAGATACTGAAATCCTGGCCTGGAACCCTAGCTAAGAGGGGAGAGTTTAATACTTGCTAAATCCCAATTTCAAATAAACATGTGAGAGTGTGGCTTTCTGGTTTATTAGGGAAGAAACAAAGCTGGTATTTTAGAATAGATCCCATTAAATTCTGCAGAGTGGGCTTTCACATGAAGAGAAATACATTTAGGGCTGTCTCCCTCAGGCCATGAATAGCAAGGACTGTTGAAGGGGTCTTTTGGTGTAACTTCATCCATGCATGTCTCAAGGGCTTTTTCCAGCCTTGGATGTGGTTGCTCAAGTGTTCAGAGCTCATCTTCCACCTGGGAATGGCTGTCATGTTCATATTGTATGGCTTCCTGGAAAGAGCAAGGCTCGTGGTAGGTTTGCAGTTGAACTTGGTGATCCTAAGGGTATTTTCCAACCAAAATGATTCCATGATTGCCACCGTTGATTGGGTCAGCATCTGCATCACACAGATAACAAACCAAGCTGCGAAGGATTGGAGAGCAGCAGCAGCCCTGCCATTTCATCAGGAGAAGCCTGAGCTGTCTCTGTGGGTTGCATGTCACTGAGACACAGGCATCACTCCAGCTGGGTGGGACATACCAATCCTTCATTAGGATGCTCCTCCAGCTGGGCGAATGCCTCCAAACAACTCAGGCAGAGAGTCTGCTTACGTGTGGAAACGACTTTCCATCTGTGCCAGCCAACGGGTGGTTGGTCTTACCTGTTATTGCACATCCCTTTTGCAGCGATGGTCAGTGTCATGGCCATTCGTTTAAGGCCTGGGGGAATCATTTGGGAGAAGGAAGGCAAGGGTCATTCCCATTTGCTGGAGTGGGACAGGCGCCTGCACCTTGCATGCATGCAAATGGGATGAGGGAATCATAGAATTCTAGAATCGTTTCAGCTGGAAAAGACCTCTAAGTTAATCAAGTCCAACCACTGACCATGTCCCAAAATACCATGTCTATATGGTTTTTAAATACCTTCAGGGACAGTGACTCCACTGCTTCCCTGGGCAGCCTGTTCCAATGCCTGACCACTCAGTACAGAAATCTTTCCTAATACCAATGTATGGCTTGGATGAGCACTTGCAGAATGAGCATCCCCAGGGAGCTCTGGAGACTCTGGGGATGCTCATTCTGCTAATGGTTTCCACTTAATGGTGTCCTGATCTCTGTGATTATGTGGCAAATTGTGTGCTTAAAGTTGCATACTCAGATGGTTTATCAAAGGAAGCTGAGCCAGCTCCTGTGCTTGATACTAGGTGTGTGTTTAAGTATCTTGTTCAACTGTAGCTAAAGCAGCTAACCCCAGCCAGGATTTCAAGTGGCCTTTTTCTGGGCTGAAAGAATTGGTCTTCCTTTCAAATGCCTTGAGATTTTTACGAGGCATCCACCTCTGGTTTTAAAAAACCCATCAGCATGCTAGAGTGTACCAACAGCTGACAGCTGTGACCAGGTAAGAATTACAATGTTTTGAACAGAATTTATGGAACCACAAATTACCTTTTGCCTCTTGAAAATTAAAACAGTATTAGTGGTCTTGGACTAGCACAAAGGAAGCACAGTGCTTTTTCATTTAGCAGTCACCATGTGACTGATGTAATTTTTTTTAACATGCATACCTCCCCCCTCCCCCCACCCCCCCCAAATGTTTGGAATGCATAAATATATATTGGGTATTTAAAAAAATTATAAAACCCATTAGGTAAGAATAGCAGGTTAAAAAAAATTGTATTTTACATGTTTTTCTTAGGCTCAGTTAGCCATATGTTAAAATAAACCTCAGCAATGGCAACAACTCTTGTTTGAGATTATATCTTAATAAAATAGTATGTGGGTGGTAAATACAAGCAGATACATTTCTGTGCAGGAACCAGGATTCAGCTATTTCATATGAGGTTTATCTGAAACATCCCCCTGAGCACCTTCCACCTGCATCCCTCGGGTTAGGATGTGTCCCCTTCCCACCAGAGCCAGTGGGACATCTCCAGTGGGGTTGGTGGGCTGTGCTGCTGCAAGAGTGCATGTCCTCTCCTACCTGTGGGGTTGATGGACCACAGGCTGAGCGGGGCAGCTGGTGCACTGCACCACAAGTGTGGTGCAGAGCTGCTCCTCTGAGAGCAATTGTAGAGGTCCTGCATCTCCTAAACCCCTTGACAGCTGTGGTACAGGGACAGCAGGCAGACCTGCAGGACTTGGAGTATGAAACACTGTCCCACACTTCCAGGACTGGATACAGGCCCCGAGAGCAGCTGGACCCTCTTCGCTTGCTATGACTTCTCACAGGTAATTAGTGATAGAACAAGAGGGAATGGCCTCAAGCTGTGACTAGGTAGGTTTAGACTGGACATTAGGAAAACATTTTTCACAGAGTGATCAGACATTGGAATGTGCTGCCCAGGGAGGTGGTTGAGTCACCAACCCTGGAAGTGTTTAAAGGTCATTTGGACTTGGATGTGGTGCTTGGGGATATGGTTTAGGGGTGAACTTTGTAGGGTAGGGTTATTGGTTGGACTTGGTGATCCTGAGGGTCTTTTCCACCCTGAATGTTTCTGTGACTGTGTGAGGTGGCCCATGGTTGCAGGCAGGCTGGGTGCTTTTGGCTTTTTTCCCTCTGCTAGCATGAAGTCCAGAGCTTGTACTAGTGGAGACAGCCAAGGCAAATGTTCCCATCCATACACATACAGCCTTGTGGTGTGGATGGATGGTGGACACCAAAGGAGCTTCACATGCCAGAACCTGGCAGTGGGTGGTGGAGAGATATCACAGTATCACAGTATCACTTAGGTTGGAAAGGACCTCGAGGATCATCGAGTCCAACCTATCAACACAGACCCCATGACTAGACCATGGCACCAAGTGCCACGTCCAATCTCCTCTTGAACACCTCCAGAGTCAATGACTCAACCACCTCCCTGGGCAACCCGTTCCAATGCCGAATGACTCGCTCGGTGAAGAACTTCCTCCTCGAGTCTAAACCTCCCCTGGCGCAGCTTGAGACTGTGTCCTCTTGTTCTGGTGCTGGTTGCCTGGGAGAAGAGGCCAACCCCTTCCTGGCTACAACCACCCTTCAGGTAGTTGTAGAGGACAATGAGGTCTCCCCTGAGCCTCCTCTTCTCCAGGCTAACCAATCCCAGCTCCCTCAGCCTCTCCTCATAGGGCTTGTGTTCAAGGCCTCTCCCCAGCCTTGTTGCCCTTCTCTGGACACGCTCAAGTGTCTCAATGTCCTTCTTAAACTGAGGGGCCCAGAACTGGACACAGTACTCAAGGTGTGGCCTAACCAAAGCAGAGTACAGGGGCACTATGACCTCCCTGCTCCTGCTGGCCACACTATTCCTAATGCAGGCCAGGATGCTATTGGCCCTCCTGGCCACCTGGGCACACTGCTGGCTCATATTCAGGTGGCTGTTGATCAGCACCCCCAGGTCCCTCTCTGTTTGGGAGCTCTCCAGCCACTCCGACCCCAGCCTGTAGCTCTGCATGGGATTGCCGTAGCCAAAGTGCAGCACTCGGCACTTGGACTTGTTGAATGCCATCCCATTGGACTCTGCCCATCTGTCCAGTCGGTCGAGGTCCCTCTGCAGAGCCTTCCCACCCTCTAACTGACTAACATCTGCCCCCAACTTTGTGTCATCTGCAAACTTGCTGATGATATTGCCAGGACAAGAAAGACAAGGGGTAATTAACTTTCCACACACTCTCAAGAAACTCCAAATCAGACCCAGTTCCTTCTCTGGTGCCACAAACAGTTTTCCAAGTGCTGCTGGGCTCAGGGTCTTGACATACATGGCAAATCCTTGCTTCAGCGTGTTTCTGCTGTTTGCCATGGTGTGTATGTGTCCTTGCATGCCTGAGCACCCTGCAGCTCAGAGCACCACAGGCTCCTTGATACTGGCATGTGTAGTGGGTTAGAAGCACAGGAGAGTTAGCTGGGGAGCCAGCAGCCTTAGGACTCTGGTATACAACTGCAGTGTGTTCTTCTGCTGACTTTTTAGGACGTGGCAGTTGATACTTTTCAGATGACAGTTTGTGGGGGCTGGGTGATGGTGGGGTGCTGGCAGGTCAGCCTGGTGCCCAGCATGTTGTGATCACTGCTTTGTGCACTTTGTTTATCTTTGGCTCTGTAAGCCCAAACCACCCTCTGCTTGTTTTAATAATCTCTCACTTCTCTGCTGAAGACTTCAGATGAAACTGTTCCTGTATTATTTATTTATTTTTAAAGCAGGAGAAAAAAATAATCAAGGTCAGTTGCACACTGGATTGTACTAAGGGCTTCTGGAATTCACATCAAATGGTAATGTGAGCGTGATAATGAATGCTGGGAAGTTCATCTCTTAACCCAATGCAGATGGGCTGCTCCCTGTTCCCATTTGGAGGGCATTGTTTCATGTTGTATCACTCTGGTTACTTCTCCTAACACGGTGGAGGCGAAGGCTGTGCTTCTGGTGTGTGCCCATGTGCGTTTGTGTTGGGTTTAAACTGCTTTGCGTTGCTGCTGGCTTTCCTGTTGGCAAGGGGTGAATTGAGGAGAAAATGCAGGGCATACCCCTTGGATCTGACATTTCAGCCTTTCAACTTGCTCTGCACTTGAACAAAGAAGGATTTGCCTTTTGACAGTGCTTTTCCCCTAAGTCGGAGATCTGCAGTAAATTGCATTTTCACCTGCTCCTTCCTCCCTGTCCTGATACTGGTGTGGTGAGGTGAAGGCAGCTAAGTCTGCCTTAAAGACAGACAGCAAGTGAGGACTTGATGTCACTGCCACCAGTCTAAGGGCCAGGAAGAAAACTGGCTCTTCCTAGGGTCACTTTGGGGTTCATACCCTTGCCTCCCATGGTGGCAGGGCAAGGGCGCTGTCTCCTGCCCCTCATCAGATCCATTCCTCTACTATTTATCTTCACTGTTGATCATTTGCTTAACTTTGCATTTATTCAGGACTTTGCTCCAGCAGCCTGTTTTAATTGGTGGGGCTGCAGCGTTGTTGTGTTAAACTCAAGACAGATGGTGCTTAAACAGGGACCACACACAGAGACCTGCGGCGATGGTGCTGACCAGGCTGGCCAAGCATGGTCCCATGTGAATACCAGCGGGTGGGACCCAGCTCTGAGGCTGGGATGCTCTGCAGGGCTGCCCAAAGTGTGAGGTGGGGAGAGGCAAAGAAGCCTTTCTGCATGGAAGAGGAAGCATCACTCTTTCAGTTTCCCTATCTCTGTTCTTGTGGCACAGAGTTTTTCCTAGAAGAAGAGTGGAGGCTTTGCCAGGGCCAGCTCCATCCCCCCAGTGGGGTGCTTGTCACCAAAAAAAAGCCCTTTTTACTGGACGGATGGGGTGAGAAGGGCCCTGCAGAGCCATAGTTGGAGCAGTCCCTTCTCTTTTGCAGGCAGCATGGGGAGCAGGGAGGGAGCCAGGCAAAGGCTTTTGAAGGAGATGACAGAATGCCTTGTTATTAAGCATTGTGGCTGGACATAATTAGCTCAGCACAGCAGTTGCCATGGTGTCTGGCATGAGCACTGGGTTAGCTCTCTGCCCAAATGCCCATCTCATTCAGTCATTTCATCACCTGGAGCCAAGACAATGGAGATGTCCCCAGTCCTGATCTCTAAGGACCTTGTGGCTTCCTCATCATGAGAAGTAGGGGAGTGCTGGGAGTTGAGGTAGGAAAGGAGCCCGAGGATGTGGCATGGGGATAATTCTCCATCAGGAGATCCTGAACCTTGTATTCTGCTGTAGCACCTGCCCCAGGTCCCCTTAGAGCTTTCTCCTAAGGTGTAGTTGCCCTCCTTTCAATCTGGGCGCCAGCTGTTGGAGGTGTAGGGTAGAGCATACTGAAGTGATGATCTTGCAACCAAAACCATACCTTGGTGACTTCTGACTGTGAATGAGAGGCTGTGATTCACAGGAGCCCTCTGATGAGATTAGAGATTTACCCAACTAAATTTCTTGAGACCTCTGAAAAAGGAAGAAGCTGTTGTTGAGCAGACCTGTCCTCGCTTGTCCAGTCCTGCAACTGGTCAGTAAATCTGTTGGTCAGTGGTTTTGTGAGCTGCCAGGAGAGCAAATAAAATGTGCTGACCATGTAAAAGCACAGTGTTTGTGCAAAGGCTTTCTTGTCTCCCACGTGGAAATTGATTTGCAAGTAGAGACAAAGAACCTGGGAATGGTTCTGCAATTAGAAACTCATCTATCTGTGACTCTGGTGGGTTAAAGCAGCTTCACACCTACCTTAGAGTAAATGGCAAGGTAACAAACACTGGGATCCTGGCAGCTGGATTAGGGGTGATTATCATAGGATTTAAGAGAATTAATGTGGCAGTAAAATAAAGCCTGGGAAACAGTGAGAAGCACAACAGGAGAAGACCTGTCCTTCTCCATCTTCCTAACAGCTGTGTGCTCATGAGTGCTTGGTCTTGTCTAGCCTAAAGCAGCTTAGGAAGCTGCCCTCAATTTAGGAAGGAGGTTGACTTGCTGGAATGAGTCCAGAGAAGGGCAACAAAGGTGGGGAGGGCTTTGGAACACAAGTCCTATGAGGAAAGACTGAGGGAGTTGGGGTTGCTCAGCCTGGAGAAGAGGAGACTCAGGGGTGACCTTATCACTCTCTACAACTACCTGAAGGGAGGTTGTAGACAGGCGGATGCTGGTCTCTTCTCCCAGGCAGCCAGTACCAGAACAAGAGGACACAGTCTCAGGTTGCGCCAGGGGAGGTTCAGGTTGGATGTTAGGAAGAAGTTCTATACAGAAAGAGTGATTGCCCATTGGAATGGGCTGCCCAAGGAGGTGGTGGAGTCGCCATCATTGGAGGTGTTCAGGAGGAGACTTGATGGGGTGCTTGGTGCCATGGGTTAGCTGTTTGGGTGGGTTGGATTGGTTGATGGGTTGGACACAATGATCTTGAAGGTCTCTTCCAACCTGGTTTGGTTTATTCTAAATAAAGAGCTTGTGAAGTGGGATGGGTCTGATGGACAGTCATGAACCTCTGATACACAGTGTGATGGGAAAAGCAGAATGAGACGTCTCAGGGTGTAATTCACCCACTACTAATTAAATATGATCCTGGGTTGTTGGTTGTGCTGCAGCCAGGACGCTATTATGTGCATTTTTATGAGGCATTTTATCTAGAAGTGCATTTTGTCTCGAGGACCCTTTAGGTTGATTTTTCCACATCAACTTATTTTTATAATTGCACCATGTTTACTGATTCAGTCTCCTTATAAGGTCTGAATGTTGTAACTGTGAGGCAGCCAACCTTTCTGGGAGACTGCATTGAGTAAATACAATACAGAGGAACTGATACAGCCAATTAATTAGCTTGCACCCAGTCTCAGTAATGAAGAGACTCATGGGGTGTTTATCCAGGGAGTCACAGCTTCCTTTGGTCTGCCCAGGGGCAGGTAGACAGAGGTTACCTGATATCCATCAGCTGCAAGTCTGCTTGCCTGAAAGATGAAAAGCACAAAGTGGAGCTGACGTTCAAAGCTGAAGTCTGGAATCTCTAAGTAGGAAATAGAACTGAAGAGGAAAAATGAAAATAAAAAACCTCTTTATTGAAGTACTTGATAAAGAGAAGTGGTAACAGAGATGAATAGGGAAAAAGTTTGGAGTTATTAGTGAAGTAAACAGAAAGCAGACAGGATTAGAATTAATTGCCATTTTTCCTATGGATTTTTTGGGGGGTTATCTTTTTTTGGTCCCAAACCTGTATCCTATATCAGGGAATACCATCCTACTGGGAAATACTTTTTCATCACTTCTGCAGCTGATCCACTGCACAAGTCTGTTGCCACAATATTTTAGCTGTCATTTCACTTGACTCCTCTTTCAAGTTCTATACAGAAAGAGTGATTGCGCTATGGAATGGGCTGCCCGGGGAGGTGGTGGAGTCGCTGTCATTGAAGGTGTTCAGGAGGAGACTTGACAGGGTGCTTGGTGCCATGGGTTAGCTGTTTGGGTGGGTTGGATTGGTTGATGGGTTGGACACGATGATCTTGAAGGTCTCTTCCAACCTGGTTTGGTTTATTCTAATAAAGGTTTTTATTCTAATAAAGGCTTTATCTAACTCTGGGATGGAATGGTGGCACGAAGCAAAAAGCTGCACCAGGGGAGGTTTAGGCTGGAGGTTAGGAAGAAGTTCTTCATAGAAAGAGCAATTTGCCATTGGAATGGGCTGTCCAGGCAGGTGGTGGAGTCACCATCCCTGGAGGTGTTTAGGAAGAGACTGGATGGGGTGCTTGGTGCCATGGTTTAGTTGATTAGATAGTGTTGGATGATAGGTTGGATCTCAAAGGTCCCTTCCAACCTGGTTTAATCTATTCTATTCTACTCTACTCTATTTCCACTCAGTAAAATTTGTCTTTTTAGACCCAGTTTGGACTTTCAGAAAATGGCTTTGTGTTTTTGGGTGGCTCCTGGTGCAGAGCAAGCCTTGTCTGGTGCCATGAGGTGCTTAGAGTTCCAGCAGCTCCCTGAGAGCAGACTGAGGTTCCCTCTGATTTATAACCTATCAAACCTTCCCATGTTTCTCAGATTTTTCTGCCAAAATGTGGGTGCAAAGCTTTGCAGGCCTCAGTTTGGGCTTTGCACTTTGTGCCTGCCATTAATAGAGGGTGGAATATTGCTTACAGCCTTCATTTGGTGTAAAGTAGCTCTCCAGCAATAAACTGTTCATATCAAAGAGGGAAATAAATGAAATGGATGAGCAGATAGCTGGGTTTGGCAAACAGATGTGAGAAACAGAATAGAATTCAAGTTCTGGAGTTCTAATAAGTAAAAGAATTTTCATGCTGTTCAATGCCCTGGTTTCCCTCTGGTCCAGCATCCAGGGAGGAGGGAAGCAAGGACTTGGTGACTTGCCCCATGGGAACCCAGAGAGGCTTCTGGTGGCAATTCCAGCCCATGGTGAACATTTCTGTAAATAAAGGAGAAGCAGGAAATGTTTCAACAGCTTTGGGAACAATATATCAATGGCAGCTAAGCAAGTTTTTAATAACGCTTACAAAGGGGTGGAGAACAGCATTTTCCTCCCAAGATCAGTTCCCCCAACACACAAGTGCCAGTTTGTGCTGGGATGCTGTGCTAATGTGATTTATTGCTGGCCTCGTTATTATATGGCCTTTCTAAATGATTTTTTATTAATTCCAAGCATTTGTTTGGTCCCTTTCAAACAGCAAAGGAAAGAGCCAAGTCTGACAGTTTGATGGTTTGGTGTATTTATTGAGATGTGTGTGCTCTGATTATCACCCCCTTCCAGTTCTGCAATGGGTTTGTTTATTCTGAAGAGGGGTTTATGTACTGCACATGGAAGTACTATAAAAATTAAACCAACTTTGCTTTTGTTTTCCTTCCTGTCTGAGCTCCATCCTCGCAACCCATCCCAGCCAGCCAGAAGGATTTGGCCGGGGCAAAAGCAAGGTGTGGTCGTTCTCATTGACATTCTCCTCTTGAAAGGCAGAACATCCCATTCTGTGTTGATAAAACAATTTATGTTCAAAAAAAATAATAATAATTAAAAAAAAAAAAAAAAAAAGAGGATTCCAGGTACAAAAGGGGCAGAAGCTAAAAGAAATCAGTGATAAAATCACCTGGGAAAGTCACAAGCAATAGATACCTGTATTATAGATGTGCTATATGCATGTATTTTTTTTGAGCTGTGCTATATGTATATATTTTGTGGAGGTTTTTTCTGTTTTATCTAAGCAAAGGGCTTTTCACAGTCTTTGTTTGCAATTGGTGTGGTCTCATCTGGAAACCATTCCTTCAGACGTGCATCCTACACAATAGATCACTATTTTGCTGCTTAATATTGGTGCAGTTCCCCCGAGCACACAGCACATCCAGGCGCTGGATGTATTTCTTCTCATCTATATTGCTTCATTAATACTGCACAAACTGACCCTGTAGCTGTGCAGCTGCTTTTGTGTGCTTGGTATCATCTCTTGCAGCCAAAGGAAAAGTGCGTGCCAAGGGGCTGAGGTCACAAATCTGGCCACGCAACATGCTTATGGGGCTCTTAGCCTCCACTGACTAATTAAAGTTGGACTCCCATTTGCTCTGACCTGACAGATTGATGGAAGTTTTTGTTTTGTTAGGGTTTTTTTTTCCTTAAAAAAAAAAAAAAGCTCAGGTTGAGAAGAGTGAAGAGAAGTGTGCTTCTGTGATGGCTGAATCATAGAATCACTCAGGGTTGGAAGGGACCACAAGGATCATCCAGTTCCAACCCCCCTGCCATGGGCAGGGACACCTCACACTAGATCAGGCTGGCCAGAGCCTCATCCAGCCTGGTCTTAAACACCTCCAGGGATGGGGCCTCAACCACCTCCCTGGACAACCCATTCCAGGGCTTCACCACTCTCATGGGGAAGAACTTCTTCCTCACATCCAGCCTGAATCTCCCCACCTCCAGCTTCATTCCATTCCCCCTAGTCCTATCACTACCTGATATCCTAAGAAGCACCTCCCCAGCCTTCTTGTAGGCCCCCTTCAGATACTGGAAGGCCGCAATAAGGTCACCTCAGAGCCGCCTTTTCTGCAGACTGAACAGCCCCAACTCTTTCAGTCTGTCATAGGAGAGGTGCTTCAGCCCTCTGATCATCCTCATGGCCCTGAAGATGCCTTGCCAGCCTGCAGGGTCACTGCATGCTGTATGTGTAGAAGATGCACTATAGAGGAAACTAGATGGGGACTGTGCACTTCATTTGACATGCTTGTCCAGGCTCTTTTGGACATCCATGGCATTGAGCTGATTTAAATGAACCCCAGTACAATTCTCCTTAAGGTGAGAATGGCTTTTTTCCCAGACATAATAAAAATGGGAGCATTTTCCATGGGAAGTGGATAGGAGAACATGGGAAATTTCAAGGGAGGATGAATGTGTAAGGGAACCCAGCTCCTACTCCAAAAAGAAACTGAATTGATAAGAAAAGCTGTCTTGGAGCCTGGAGGAAGGCAAAGGGGTGCATGGACTCAACCTCACTGCAATCCAGTAGGATTTGTTGTTTCAGTGAGAAAGCATTGGAACCTTTCTCCTTGTTTGTCTGGGAAGAGTGATGTGCACCCAAGAAACCATAGAAACAACAAATAATAACGGCAGCACTAAATGGCTTGCTCTAATCAAAAGCAGATTGTTGTGGTTCTATCTGAGCACTGTCACTACAAGAAACTCTGTAATGAGTTTGGTTTTGGTTGTGTGGTTTTTTTTTTCTTTTACCATTTGCATCAAACAGATTCCCTGTATTAACTTTAACAGCCTTCCATGGAGCCTGAGGTATTTACAAATGTGGTGGTGCTACTTCAGCCTTGTGGGAGGATTTTTAGTGCAGACTTACATCACCCGAGACAGTTATGCCAGGCAGATTAAAAGCATGAACTACGTGGAAAGTAGCATGCAGAAGCTTTGCTGTCAATGAGTGCTCTATAGTCCTGGCTATGTGGAGACCCAGAACTTTCCCCTTTCCCCTTTCCCCTTTCCCCTTTCCCCTTTCCCCTTTCCCCTTTCCCCTTTCCCCTTTCCCCTTTCCCCTTTCCCCTTTCCCCTTTCCCCTTTCCCCTTTCCCCTTTCCCCTTTCCCCTTTCCCCTTTCCCCTTTCCCCTTTCCCCTTTCCCCTTTCCCCTTTCCCCTTTCCCCTTTCCCCTTTCCCCTTTCCCCTTTCCCCTTTCCCCTTTCCCCTTTCCCCTTTCCCCTTTCCCCTTTCCCCTTTCCCCTTATGTAATATGTATTTTTACTTACTGCGTTGTGGTGGTGATGTTGAATGCCCAGAGGATCTGGGAAAATAAAGATGGAGCATCCTGCTAATAGGATTTTTCACTTGCTGAAACCCTTTCTCTAGGAAACTTTGGATTTTGGCAAGTGTAATTTGGTTTATTCATAGGGTGGTAGTCTTATTAATAGCTAAATTGCCAAAAGTGTTAGAGTTAATATTTTTCTTTTTTCTGGAGGAGGAAAAAATTGTATCACAAAGACTAGTGTTGACAGTCTGTCTAGAGCCAAAAAATGCAAATCCGCTTGAGGTAAGCTGAAAAGCTCTTCCAGCCCTGGTTTTAAGAAGCATCAGTGAAAAGAGATTCTGCTGTGGCATTAGTTTAGTTTTGAAAGAGAAAGCACATTTAGGGTGGATGGAGTCTACCCATACTTTCTTAGCACTGAAGTGTGGCCATGAGCTCCCAGGGGAAGTGTATGCCTTCTTTCTCACATTGCAGTTGCCACAGTGCTGCTGGCCACTTCATGATGATTTCACTTCCGTTTCCAACAGCTCGAAAGCAAACTGTCCGCCAGCTCCTGCCTCGCATCTCCCCAGGGTGTTAGCAGGCATCACATCATAGAATAGAATCATCATAGAATCAATAAGGTTGGAAAAGACCTCAAAGATTATCAAGTCCAACCTGTCACCCAAGAGCTCATGACTACTAAACCATGACACCAAGTGCCACCTCCAATCCCCTCTTGAACACCTCCAGGGACTGTGACTCCACCACCTCCCTGGGCAGCACATTCCAATGGCTAACAACTCTCTCTGTGAAGAACTTTCTCCTCACCTCGAGCCTGAACTTCCCCTGGCACAGCTTGAGACTGTGTCCTCTTGTTCTGGTGCTGATTGCCTGTGAGAAGAGACCAACCCCCTCCTGGATACAACCTCCCTTCAGGTAGTTGTAGAGAGAAATAAGGTCTCCCCTGAGCCTTCTCTTCTCCAGGCTAAACAATCCCAGCTCCCCCCAGCCTCTCCTCATAGGGCTTGTGCTCAAGGCCTCTCCCCAGCCTCATTGCCCTTCTCTGGACACTTTCAAGAGTCTCAATGTCCTTCTTAAACTGAGGGGCCCAGAACTGGACACAGTACTCAAGGTGTCATCTGCCCACATGTTGGTTATACTGATGGGTAATTGCACCTCGTTGTTGCACTCCATTGGTTTGAAGGGATGGTGAAGGTAATGGCTGAGGCTTTGTCATTGGGTCAGCAGACCTTTAAAGCCTAGCTTGGAACTCTGAAAAAAAATACGGTTTTGGAGCACTGTCAGCATTGTCATGGTGGCATGATATGTTTGTGGTGGAGATGTGGTGAAGAAAGGAATGTTGTGAGGAATGAACAGCAACCAGACCTTTGGTGCAAAAGGCTTGACGAAAGCCTCCAGAAAGATAGGCACTGGGGTTTTGGTAGTGCTTGAGGACAGGCAACCTTTCTGAGGAATTGAGCTGAGGAAAGGGTAGTGCCCTGGAGAAATGTTTCCTTATTTTTCAGAATAGGTACAACGTGGTAATCCAAGTCAATTCACTGTGTATTAAAGTATGGAAGGATCACGATTGTTTCCTTTGTCAGAGAGCCTAGCACACAGAGAGCATGTGGTATCCTCCAATAAAACACAACAGTGAATGGTTAAGGGAATGTTACAAGTATTTTAATGATTTTTCCCAGGTGTATTTGTCCATGCCCTGCTTTCAGTTATGTCTAATGGACCTGTAAAAGCAAAGAGACTCAACAAAACCATACATGAGCAGCTCGGGGCTGTCTAACAGGGAAGGACAGAACTGCTCTGAGGTTTCCCAAAACAAAACTGCTAAGCCAATTCATGAGTCTTTGGTTGCAGTTAAAATTTTGCATCCCAGCCAGCTGAGCACTGTGATTGCCCTGGGGAGAGAACATGGCCCTGGTCTGGGCTGTCATGTTCCCCTCAGGGAAGTTTGTCCAACAAGCATCCCACATGGGAGCACCAGTGGGAGCAAGGCAGCCAAGCTGCAGTGGCCATCTGCATCCTTGTCACATTTTGGTGGTGTATTGAAAAGTTGCTTTTCTTCTCTTTTTTACCCCTTTTTCCCCTATTTTGATGTTCTCCAGCTCGCCTTAATGTAATGGGACTGTCTCTGCTGATCATTTCTCAGAAAAGAGTTGTTAAAGCAGAATCTCCCCGTTTCCACAGTGCTGTGTCATCACTCCATCTGCTAGGTCCTCCCTCATTAGCTGAGATTCTGGGTCAACACTCTGGACCAATGCATCTGTACAATTTAGCACCTGTTTAAAGTGGATATTAAGATTCTCATTTTCAGGTCAAGAGATACCTTATTTAATTCAGTGTTAGGTTTTCAGGGATCCAGTGAGTTCACAGAGTTTTGGAAGGCTCAGGCCTCGTGTCAGCTTTCCTTTTCTTTTGGCATCCAGATGCTAATTGCAGATTAGCCAAGCAGTGATGCTGATGAGCCTGTTCCCACCCGTAAACGCTTACAAGGAATGAATGAGTGTCTTGGCTGGAGCGAGCGCACGCTTGCCTTCAGTTTATGTGAATCCATATACCTCTGAAATCGACGTGCAAATCCACATGTCACCATGAGGCATTGCCAATGGATTTAACATATGTGTTGCAGGAGCTGGGAATAACAGAATCAAAGTGTAATTCAGAGCACAGACATCGTCGGTCCAGCTTCATTTATCATCATTGCCCTTATCGTTTGGGATTGTGACTGCGGGCTGCTGTGGGGCAGATGATGGTAGCTTTGTGGATGGTGCTCTTTGTGCATTTGCTTGCAGTGCAGCTGTTTGGGCCAACAATGTGGGCTTCAAAATTCTTTTTTTCATAACATTGTTATTCTGCTGTTCATATTTATGGCATGTTGGAAGCAGAGTGTACTTCTGCACATGGTTTTTCACGCTGCAGAGTCTTGTGGTCCAAGAGTATCTGGTATTACCAAGATGTTTCTTAATGGGAAACATCTCTGTAGATGCACTCCAATTTTCATAATTGCATGCTCAGTAACTACCAACTGCATGCTCATTTCAGCAGATGGATCTCCACCATTTCCACCCATTTGCTTCAGTTCGTGTTTAATAGGATCATTTATTTGGTCACAAGGCTTGGAGAATTTCAGTGAGCCCAATTTGCAATAAGAAATAAGGGAATAATAAATTTTGCAGAAGTTTTTGTGCTGTGTTTAAGGTACAGGAATCACTAACTGTTTTTTCAGGCATCAGCACAAGCTTGGCTGTTCCACGTCAGTGCATGACAATGTGATGCTGCAGCTAATTCCTTCCACTGCCTCTTCCTGCATGCATGGACATAGCCAGGGTCCAAGACGTGCACAATTACTCACACAGTCAATGCAGTCAACCTTTGGGGCATGATGCTGGACTTAAGGGACCTTGCATGAACCATTCTTGAGGGGTTTTGTTTGTGTTCAGTCATGTGAAATATTGACTTTATATCTTGTGTGCACGTAGTTTAGCGACAGGCTACTAGTTTTATACCATTCCTTGCTCTTGAAAAGAGATTTGCAAGGTGTTAACCATTCATCAGAGACTTACTATTGAATTCTGTGGTTGTTCAAAGTTCCCAGCTGCTGTTGGCTTTGAATCTTCCTGATACATATTGCAGAAATCACTCTCTTCTACAGTAATCATTATAGCAGGGAATATCTTGGCCCTGACTGCTTTCTACCACCATCCATTACTCCTTGGGTTTGGGCATTGCTGCACAAGCGTTTTGGCTGCCTGCTGGTATCTCAAATACTGCTTTGCACACAGGTGAGCAGAGTTGTTTTAAAATGCTTCTGTATTAATCACAAAGCGTGGAAATTCAGTCCTTTTTTGTGCTGTCCTTATATGTCATAGCCTTCTGTTGGGTTTTTAAAAAGCCAACTGTGTAATTCACAGTTGGGCTGTCGATAAAGCTGCCCAGCAGTATCCTGCAGTGGCTGTAGAGATTTGTTTTGAGCGTCTCTCTCTGGATTTCACATGGTTTGATAAACATGCTCAGTCTATCATCCCTCCCTCTCTGTTTCCTGCAGTGATAATGGATTGTAGAGACCTTAATAAGCAAATTCAGGCCGATCCATCAAATAAGCAAGTTGAAAGACATCATGTCTTTCTCTCAGCAAACAGATGCAAGATATTAGGGCTGCGAGTCACAGACCTGCATGAATTTAATAGGGAGTTTCTCATCATTCCCAGGGCCTTTGCCTGGAGTTGTAAAATAAATTATCTTGAGCAATTTTAATATTTCATGAAATCTTGCAAAGTGATGGCATTCTGGGCAGATTAATACAAAAGCTATAAAACTCACATGTGCCATATGTTGTGAGAGCACCAAACGGGACGCCTGGGATTCTTAACATCAATATCATTTTAATGTTGGCTTCAGCAGTGATTCATGACATGTTCATCCTTGATAAGAACCTTGGTAGTGTGAGTGATGTTCCTTAGGTGTTCATTTGCTCTGTGCAACTGGTTATTTGACTCAATTCATGGAAAACTGCCACACATGGTGTTTGCTGGCTGGTTTAGGTTGTGTAAGGTCTGCATGGTGTCATGGTACCACTCTGGCTTGCAGATGTGGCTAGAGACACCATCCCCTTCCTGTGGCACCTACAGAACAGGATTTGTGGCAGGCTGGTGCCTCGCTGACCTGCCAAAAAGTCTCATTCCCTCTCTGTTAAATAGCCAGGCTCAATTACACCTGGATGGTGCTTTGGTGCAGACATGAGCTCTTTGACAATGCTCGCTTCCATGCTAATGAGCCAGCTTGGATTTCTGCATTAATCCACCTGTACTGTTTTCTCCTTCTGCTTTCAGCCTCCCCAGGCTCTTCTCATCTAAGTAACCCTGATTAAAAGCAGCAGTACAGATGGCAGGTGTAATGATCCTGTCTTAGTCCTCCTGATTCTAGGGTTTATTAGGAAAGTGTTGTACCCAGTCAGCGCTATCAGGTGCTGTTTGTAAACTGACAATGTTAAACACAACAATACTCTTTAGAATACTCTTTAGAAAGAGATCTCCCAGCTGAGCTCAGGTTTGGTTTGTTGGTTGTTAATGGGTTTGGTTTTGTTTTGGTTGGTTGATTTTGGTTTTGGTTTGGTGTGGTTTTTCACTATTGTTTTTAAAGTGTATATATATATTCATTTTTTCTTTCTTGAAAACCCCTGCCAAGTCTACACTGGACCAGCACAGTCATTGACATTGCTTGCTACCTGACACTATTTTCATGGAATCATAGAATGTTTTGAGTTGGAAGGAACCTTTAAATGTCATCTAGTCCAACCTTCCAGTTTGCCTTGCCTCTGCTCAGATTGTGTATCTGTTCATTTACCTCAGACCCATCCATCACTGGTTAGGTCTCAGCCTGTCTCAGTCTGGCTGTTTTTTGGAAGGGTGATGCTTTGAGGAGCTACCCAGGTATTTCAGTGTGCTGGGCTCCCCTGCAGCACCTGCATCCTGCAGCATCAAGTCCTGGGATAACATGTTGCTGCAGCTGGCAGGAAAATGATGGCATAGCTTGGTTTGGGTTGCTCACTGGAGAGCCAAACTCTGCCCTGAAGAGGGATTTGGGAAAGCAGACACATTTCATGCTGGCACAGCTTCAGTAGTTCATTCACTGTACAACACACTGTCAGGTCACAGGGGTGTTTTAGAATCACAGAATGTTTGGGTTGGAAAGGACTTTTAAAGGTCATTTAGTCCAACCACCCCTGCACTGATTATAATTATCTTAATGCACTTTTAACCTGGAGGTTATTCTGCAGCTTACAGAATGGTTTTAAAGATCCTGTCCCACAGGCTTTCTTATGTGCTGGGTTTTAGTACCATTAACAGGGAGCACAAAACTGTGCATTTTTCTTTCCTTTCTTTCCTGGTACTTAACCAAACAGTCTAATGTGCTCAAAATAGCCAATGTTCTTCCCATGGCACATGTATTTATTTGTTAAATACTCAGCTTTCAGTTTTTCAGGCTGCTGCTTGTTCTCTAAATATCCAGTCTCGTGCTGCAGTAAGAATGCCAATATAGTTATTCCTTAGGAAAGGGATGCTTAGTTGGCAAATTCCTTGTTTTTGCAGGAATACAGCTATAAGACATGAGTCTGTAGGCCAGAGGAAGTGCAGTTGCTGTTAGACAGTATTTTTTACCTTTTGCACTCTAATTTCACAGCACTGTAGATGCCTAGGAAGGGTCTAAGCAGAGCCCATGACGCCCTGGATGATGTGTGTATTCAGGAAGAAATAAAGGCCAGGAATCTGGATTGACACTGTTAGCTTACAGCCTGCCTCTTGGACGCCTCTTGAGAGAAAAGTCAAAGGTCTCTGAAAGCCAACTAATCAAGGCAATCCAGGAGCAATTAAAAGAGTGCAGGTGTCCATGCTGCAGAGTGGGTTGCAGGCATTAATGAGCAAAGCATTAAAAAACAAACAGGAGAAAAGCGCTGGGACTGAGGTTCAAACAGAAAACAGCTTCAGTGTGTGGATGAGTGCGTTGCCTCCCGCTGCTTAACATGCCTAAAGCTCCTTGCTTCTTGGCTGGGGAGGGGAGAGAGGTATGAGGCCAGTGCTGGGGACCGTATGGGCACTCCACCGGGCTCGTTAGCCCTCGCTGGGGACAAGTCTCATCCAGAGTTTCATTTGTCCCCTGGGCATCCTTTCTTAGCAGAGGCTGCCTTGGCAATGGCCCCTCCTCTCCAGGCCTTGGGCTTCTTCTTGGTCTGAGACAGAGAAGGGCAAGACTGACAGGTCAAAGGCAGTGTTAGGCTTTGTGATGGTGCTGCCATGTCGCTGATGCATCATCCCCAGCCCCGTGCTGGAGTGAATAGAGTCCTCAGGAGGGCTGAGGCACGCTTACATTCTGTCTCTGCTAGTGATAGTAGGTATTGCTTTAAATAGGTTTTCTTGATGTGATTTCCACTCTTCCCTGTCCCCTCGGGAATTCAGCGTGTCTGAGGCAGACAAGCAGGTTTCCGAGGAGAGAGACAGCGCAGCGCTGCGCCCGCTCGCCCGTCCCACTCCCTGGTGGCGTGTCACCAGCTGTCTCAGCTCCTTGCACGGCACCGTGACATCCAGCCCTGGTGTTATCCATCTGCAGAGATGGAAGCCTCATGAGCCTAAAAGGAGGTGGGGGGGGAAGATGCAGCAGTGAAAAGAACCAAACCCACAGAGGCTGAGTGAGGCTTCAGCCAGGACCCTGATGCAGATCTCAGCCAAAGATGTATAGTGAAGATATTGGGAGGAAACTCTTCTGCAGGCAATGTGTTTGAAGGGAGGAGAGGAAGAGGAGAAGCCGTCTGTGGGTCAAGCAGCCCTGACCACCACCAGAGCTGTTGGCTTTTGTCATCCTTCCCCCCATCCAGACATACCAGTCTGGATTTTCTGGTGGTACCATGGAGATGGGGCTCATTCTCAGCTGGCAGGACACTTGGGGGTTAATTCTAGGCATCCTTCCCTCTTTCAGCAGAAGGACAGCAAACCCTAGCAGTGTTTTGTTTTTAATATCAGTTGGCCAGTGCGAGAAAAGGGATGCCAAAACCCCCATCTTTTAGTGACAATATGATTAATTCCTCCTTAAGGGGAGGAAAAAAAAAAAGCTTTGGGTATTTTTTCCTTGCTATTACCTAAAGATGGTCTGTGACAGTAAAGAACCTGTGATTAATTGCACCAAAAGAAATATAATAGACACCTTTTCTGGGCATCATCTGTATTTTGTGTGATTTTACTGCTATCTCATTGGCTTCATGCAGAAAAAAATTCTCTCTGAGGCTGCTGTAAGGGATGTTAACTTCCTTTTCCTTATCACAGATTGATCTTTGATATCTGCTTTTCTCTGAGAGCTCTTTTATTCCCATAAGTGAGGCAGACCTTCGGCTGTTTTCCCTATGTTGCCCTGAAGTAGTTCAATGCCTTTTGGAGTCCATCTGGGAACATTTAATGGTTGCATTTAATGATTGCTGTATTTTGGAAGGCTGTGTGATAGGAAAAGTTACTTTATTTTTTTAAAACCAGCTGAATATATCTATGCTGTTGGTTTCAGATAAACCAATATTTTGCTACTAAGGCAGAGAAATGGTCCCTTTCTTTTATTATTGTTTATATCCTCTAGAGTGTGAATATTTTTCCATCTGTGGTTTCCAGTAAAATGGATTTTCAATCTCTCTGAAATTTCTGCCCAAGTCCCAGCAATATTTGCTTAAGAGTAATCAGAGCATTACCCAAATCTCTGTTCAAAGCAACAGTGACCTTACCAATGGTAAGCAATAATTGGATTATTTTCAGAGATGTAGGAAGATTCACTGTAATAACAAAAGAAGAAATACCAGATGATAACACCACTTGTCTGCAGCTCTGTAAGCTGCAGCACTTTCCATATCATAGTTTAATAGCTTTGCATATTATGAATACTGAGTAAGAAAGGTAGAGAGTTGGGGAATAGGCACTGCATGTGGGTGATGCACATGCATGTATGGGGGGTTCTTTTATTATTCTCATTATTATTGTTGTTGTTGTTGGATGATGATGATGATCGTTATGCTTGTCAGCATGTATAGAACTTGCACCTATGGCAGTGTTCACCTTCCTGTGACTTGAGCTGCAGTGAGCACTTACCTCACCTTGATGGTGCAAGTAAAGGCACTGCCCAGAGTGTCCTGGCTGGGTGGTGTGGTGAGGCTGTGACCGGGACATTTAGGTGTCCCGGGTCCAGGCTGCCCACAACTTGGTTGCAGCTGGGTGCCACCACTGTGCTATGGCCAACTTCTCATTGTTGGTTTCTCCTTCTCTGGAGAGGTATTCAATACCCACCTGGATATGATCCTGTGCAACGTGCAGTAGGTGAAACTTCTTTAGTAGAGAGACTGTGTTAGGTGATCTCTAGACAGCCTTTCCAATCCCCAACATTCTGTGGTTGCAAGTCAGCCAGCAAAGCCCACGGCCATGGACTGCGCTGGGGGTGAGGGAGCAGCATCTCCATGCTGCCTGGGGCAGACGCCAGCGGGGTTTCTCCCAGAGAGGCTGAGCTGCTGTGAAGACAAATTGGAAACCATTTGGAAGAGTAAATCCATACCAGCACAGTGCTGGTCGAGCCTGATTGCCTCTCTCTCTGCTTTTAATTGTAATGAATTATATGGCTTGGCACAGCAGGGGGCCGAGCCTCTTGGCTGAAGCTGGTGTAATTCACGTAAGTGTTTACACAAAAGCCAAGTAGATGTTAAGCTTCCTACAGCTTTCAATATACATGAGCCCCTGTTTGGGAGACCAGCGGAAGGGAAGCAGCGCGGCGTATGTCTGTGTGTCGGGGCAGGGGCTGTGCGTGCATGCGGTGTGAACTGCACATGGTGAAAGAGATGTAAAAAATACTACCTTTAATTTTTCCTGGAATGGGGTTTGCAGTGACCTTATTCCCCCACCCACCCACCCCCCCAAAAAAAAAAAAAGAATCTGTGTAACTTTGGTTTATTAGGAGATCTCAGGGGCACAGAGGAGTTTCTGCCTCTTGACCACTAAAAAGAGAGTTTCGTGCCATCAAGGCTACCGGCGTCCTTTGAAGTCCCCCTGTGTGCCCACATGATGATTCTAATTACTGCAAATGAGCCTTCTGCAGCACAGGCTGCTGTGTAATTCAAACCAGCGCTGCTCACCAGATGGGATCCTTCTCAGGATAGACCTTGACCATCTCTGCTCCTGTAATAGTGACAGGGAGCATATCACATAAGTGGGATGAGACATTGGTACTGACCTCTGACGATGCCTGGCTGTGCCCTACCATGTTGAGAGGTGACCCTTGGCTTGTAACACAAGGTCTGGTCATGCACACCAACAGGATTTTTGGCTTCCCCTGGACTTCAGAGGCACTGAAATTTGGGATCCTCTGTATCAGCTGAACCCTTGTACTGACAGGGCCAAATTTGCTTTGAAACAAGCAAACCAAACCAGGCTGTTAAAGAATTTGCATGAAGACTGCTCCCTGGGCACGGTGCAGCCAAGAGATCTGTATACCTGGATGTAATTGTATTTTTAGGAAGCACGTTAAGGAGTATAACGACCTCATTACTGTGTCAGTTGCAGCCCTGCCTGTTTAAGAGTGTTTAATTGTTTTCATTCTGGGTGCACAGCTGTTTCAGTGGATAGGGCAAAAGCAGAAGAGGGAGTTTGTGTTGACTGGGAAAAATCAGGATGCTGCAGCAGAAAAAAAAAAGTGCTTGTCTTGAAGCACTGCTGTAAGATCCTCTCCCTAAAGCATTCCAATGCTTACGGAACGTACCATGTTTTGGAGCCCTTTCCTCCCAAGAGAAGAGGTTTCTCTTCCCATTGCCTTCTGAGGAGCCACAACTTTTTCCTCTTTTAGGCCTTTCTCTCAGGGGAAAAAAAGAAACCACAACAACCAAAATCAAAAACCCAACAAAACACAGCTAGTGTTTGAAAGGCTCCCAGGCTCCCACTTCATCAGGAGGCTGGGGATTGAGAAGAGGAAAGAGAAGTGGTAATGCCATGGTATTTGGAACACTGACCCTTCACAGCTGCTCCCTGGGGTCTTCTCTTATGCCTCTTTTTATCTTGAGTATTTATTGTCTCCTTACTGCTCCTGTGCAAGGCATAATGTATAAAAAGAGGTAAAAGACAGGAAAGGAGGAAAATCAAAACAGGACTTAACGTTTCTCTGGCAGTGGTTTTTCTAAGGAGCTCTGGTTATTCTGCAGTAGTGGAAAAAAAAAAAAAACACTGCAGAAGATGTAAATAATCTTCAGGATTATGCTAAAGCCAAGCTTCAGTCATTTTCCTGGAAAAAAAAAAATCCATGAGGCCTGTTCATTTAATAACGATCAACCAGAATTTCTCTAGGGCTTCTTGTATTTTTATGAAAAGGATCAGTTGTCTTGAAGAGAAATGGTAATTCTGGTATCTACAAATACCCTTTGGTTGGAAAGCTTGTGGCTCAGCTTGGGGTAGTCCTTTGATTGGCCTTTTTCCTCCCTTTTTAGGATGCTGTTGAATGCTGTTGCCCACTAAGATGATCAAAAGCAAAGAGCTGGTTTATCACGAAATGACAAACCACGGCTGCACTTTGTGGTGCAGGCTGTACTGAGATAAAAACACTGGATGGTTTTTAGGTTTCCCTGTGTTTATATTCAGTGCCAGAGGTACTTGAGTGATTTTGCAAAGTGTATATACTTTGCAGTCAGGCTTTCCAAGAAAAAAAGAAGAAGTAAAAAAAAATGATGGTATCTTTAGTAATCTATACAGGATCTTACCCTGCTGGGCTTAATTTTAGACGATTGAGTTTATCATTCAAGGAGGGGGGAAAAATGGATTTGTTGTGAGCTGCAGTTAATCAATTGCAGCAAAAAATACCCCCAAAAAACTATCACAGGCATCGTTCATCTTCACAAGCCAATTTTTGTTTCCATTTTAGTCATAGAAAAAAGCCCTGCTCTGGTAAAATGGACTCATTTATTGTGCAGATCTGATGGCACCAAGATTATGGCTGCTGGCAGGTATTGGCTGGTTTGTGGGAGCAGTCCCCATGTGGATTTTTGTTTTATGGGGTTTCAGTGTTGAGAGCTGTGTGTTTAATTGTTGTAGAAATGCCAGGAGCTGGGGATCTGAGGATGCTTGGAAATAAGGGAAAGTGTTCCCACTGCTGCTTCCAAAACGCAAGATGTATTGCAGAAGCCTGAGACTGCTGGGTTTCCAGCAGCTGGCAGGATTTTAGGGTCCTCATACATCCTTAGACAGCTCTTATCCTTCCTATTCACCCTTCCTCCTCTCCATCCATGGTGGAGGTGAGAGGTGCTCATCTCTTTCATAGTACACCCAGGTGTGATTAAGTAGTTGCGGGTTCCAGGCTTGAGGGAGACCTGTGGTCTCTCTCTGTTCTGCTCAGGTTCTGGATGTTTCAGTGTTTCTGTGGAGTCTGAGGTGATGAGGGTGGGTGAAGGGAAGGGAAATTTCCACCATGACTCATGGCAAAAGACCAATAGGTCTAGGAACAAGCACAGAGCACAGCGGAGGTTATGTTTCCCAGCAGACAAAGCCACAGCTGACGTTTCTGCTGTGAGGAAGCCTGTTGACTGCAACTACAGAATATTTTAATATTTAATGAAGGCTTGAGGAGTCTTCAGGATTCATCAGTCTTGGTCTTGGGAACATGTGAGTAGTTTAGAGAATGCTTCATCTGCTGCAGTGGTCACACATGCAGAGCAGCTAGCAAAGTGCCTGGCTGGCAGGAGCCTGAGCAATGGGGATCCTTGCTTGTGTAAATTTTGAGCAGACAGGCATGAAAATTCAAGCCCTGAGTGTGATGTTAATAAAAATGCCTGGCTTTGTACAGGAGAGCCCTTGGCGTGGTGGGGATGCTCTGATTTACTGGTGTGCAAGGCTTGTGAAGGTGGGATGTTGGGGCTCACGTTTCCAGCAGTTGCCACCCATAGGCTGCTCTGGGATTTCATCTCCAGCAGCCCTTAATTTGAGAGGCTGTTTCGGTCACTCTGGCTTCAGTCACAGGCAAAGAAATGGCTGAAGGAGAAACAAGTTGTGGGAAGGGAGTGGTAGTGTTTTTCAGAATCTGATGCATTAAACCCATAATCTTTCAGGTCTGTTCCTGGCTGTCTCATGTATCTGTGGGTCCTATTCTCCAGGTTTTCACATGCTTGTGAGCTCTTCTGGCACTACCAAAATCAAAAACAGGAGAGGGAAAAAAAAAGGAAAACCAAAAACAAATAAACAAAAAAAAACCCCAACAACCTAGAAAAGCCTGGGAAGGGGGCAGGGAGGGGATGTGATGCCAAGTGGAACAGTTCTGTCTTACCCAGCCTCGAAGAGAAATCAGCTGAATGCTGAAAGAGACAGGCTCCATTGCGCAGATTAATGTGCAGTGTTTGAAAGCAGCCAAGAACATTTTATACTCACACACACAAGGCTGGAAGGAGCTGGGTGGTTCACCTCTGCAGAAGCCATTCCTTTCCCTAAGAGGGCATTAAAAAACAAAAGGAAAAAGAAAAAGAGAGTACAAAGGTCTCTGGGAGCAGTCAGCTGCTCAGGCAGTTTAATTGGCTGAACATAGCATTTTACAGTTGGGATTAATATGGATATTTCTTAATAATGTGTCACCTTGTCAGGAGTTTCAGGGTCGTGACTGCAAGGCTGCATCATGCTGGCAACTAAGGTTCCCACCTTTTCTCCTGCTTTTCATTACTGCAATAGCTCCTGGTACTACGTGTAGAAAGGAAGGCGTTAAGTTGAGTTTCCTCTTTGGAACTAGTGAAGAAAGTGGAAAGATGAGGGGAAGGATGGTCTGCAGAGCTTGGCACTGATGATTGCAGTATAGGTTGGCTCGCAGGTCCACACCAGCTTTGTCCTGGACGCCCGGATATGCAGCATATCAGCATAAACATGGTGAGCCCAAACCTAAGCAAATCCCACCAGGAAGCAAATAAAAGGATGTGATTTAGCTGTGATCAAGATGGCTTGAAAGAACTTGAGACCATTAGCGTTTTTACAAGTATTTTACAATGGGTCTTACTGCCTTTTATCTCTGTGGGCCTCTTTTGAGTGACCACCAGCATGGGGGATGCCTGCAGGGAGAAGGCTAGAAGGCTGTGCCCTGCTCCCAGGCAGCTGAGGTGGTGTCTGCCACTGTTGTGTTGAGGATTATTTTTCACTTTTTTTTCTGGCTTTCTCCTTTTCTTTCTTTTTTCTTACCTTTCCTCCCCATCCCCACCCCCAGTAATTTCAGAGGGCTCTGGGAAGCCCACCTTCTTGATCAGCACATGTAATTGCCCCCAGCCCTAATGGGATGCACTCAGAAGAAGGTTTCTCTAATTTCCCCATGCTCCTGCCTGCCCTTACCCCCCTCCAGCAGTGATTGCCTCCACAGCTTCCTAATCAGCATCTCCCCACCACAGAGGAGAGGTTCCTCTGCCTGGAGACACCGCAGCGCGGAGCGATGAGGCTGGAGCCTGCCCCACTCTCTATAAAGTCGTTAGCAGCACAAAAGCGAGCAGCAAGCGTGCAGCTGATAAAAGTCTCAGCGAGGCTTTTGCTTCTATAATAACCATCTTTTATGCATAGATAATTTTGATAGAGTTGCACTTCCAAAGCCTGCTGTCATCAGGGCGGTGAGAGCTGACCTGTTAATCATAGGAAGAATTAATGGGAATTACAGCCGGCGGAGGCCCCTCTCTGAAGAGCTGGTTCAGGGCATACCACTGGAGGGGAATTTAAAACCCAAGCAGTGTGTGTTGTCCTTTAGAGCTGCAGATAAAGTGGCAGTGAGTCAGTTCCCAGGGGAGAGACGAGGTGTGGAGGAGATAAACTCCAGGAGTATAAACACCAGATTAACAGCCTAATTCTGAGGAGTGTGAGCACATGTGCATTTTCATTGCATCCACTTGGTAATTAATGGAGACTTTTAATTTAACCAGGGGGAGGGGAGGCAGTGGGAGACCGAGGCTGCCAGGATTTGCAGCCTTCATGATGACTGTACCCAAAGGGAGACCCAAGTGAGATGGTCCTGCCTCACCTCTCTTGATAGTACTCCTGTGGAGTGAATTAGTTTAGCACCACTGACTTGAAGGGAACTAAAATAAAAGGAACTCTGCTGATGCTTTACACCACCTGAGGTCCTGGCTGTCTCCAGATATTACCAAACAGCTACTTGATCCTTCATAAGCATTTCCTTCAAGCTTTCTTTTTTAGGATAAGTTTCCTTTTAAAATGCTGTATAGCTGTGTGGCCTGCAGAGATTAAAAGAGTAGCTGATCTCATCTGTACAGGAGATCCATAAAGTCCTTAAATATGCTTTATACTGGTGCTTCTTAAAGGAATGGTTGATTGCCTGCTCTTAAATATCCAAAAATGTGTCCCTACGTGCCTGAGCATGCATATACAAGAGATCTCTGAAGAGCAGTCAGAGAAGCTGCTCAGAGAGATTGCCCTTAGAAATTTATGAAGAATAACATAGCAAGTTGCACTGTGAAATGCTGTTGTCATTTGTGCATTCAAAATGCAGTTGGGGGGTTGGAGCAAAGGACAGCATATTCCTGGGAAGAGGAGAATGAGGGTTGAGTCAGGCATTTCTTCTTTAACAATAAAAGGAAGATAAACAGTGTTTGGTCTGGTCCATGTTTGCACATCAGGAGTTGTTAAAATCAGTTCACCAGTGTTTTGGACTAGTCCAATATAGAGGAGGGGCAAGTTTCCTGCAGAATTAGCAACTGGATTGTGCTCTGGGAAATGCAATGAAGTAATCCTCTTCCAGGACAACTGGAAAGCAAAACCCTGAGCAAAGGCAATGTCTTTACCCAGCACAGTCACTAGTGGGACTGTGGTACCCCTGTGCCATGAGAGCCAAGGAGAAATGCTTTTGTCTGTATGGGCTCACTCCAGCAGTGATGGGATTCCCCCATTTGCCTGCTGAGCAGTGATGGTCCTGCAAGCATGCAGGGAGCAGCACAACTGGAGAAGAGGGAATGGTCTGCAAAGAACAGGCTATTTTGTGAGATAGCTAAGCAGGTACCTGGAGCTCCTGGCTGGGAGCACTGCCCTGTGACAGCAATGATGCTGTGGCACAGTGCTTTCCTTCCATGGCAAAGGCCAGCAACTTAAGTTAGGACCTGAAACCTGCATACCTGAGTATGCTGCAGAGGCTATTTGTTACACAGACAGAAGCCTAACCTGTATCATTACAAACGAGGGGATGAAAATCTCTGTACAGAATATATAGCCAGGAAAGGGGGGAACCCCTCATAAAAGATTAATTTCTCATTGGGATCCACATGATTTAAGATCAGGAAAGAGAACAGATCATGCTGCTCTCCAGTTCCACTACTGCTGTCTCTGGCTTAGCAGAGATTTGTACCAGGTGGCATGTGAGTGGCTCTAACTCTGTTTGTTTTGAAGCTCAAAAGGTCACAGTCAAGGGCATGCAAGGTCTAGTGGTGAGGTGCTCCTGCTCACCTACTGAACAACCCAGGCAAAATAAAGCTTTTGCTCAGACTTGCAGGGGAGGGTGGGGAGAATGTATTTTGGGTAGTCTGTCAGTCAGCTTGACACTAATTGGTTGCAGTAAGTAATCGTTCTCCATGTAAATTAGACTCCAATTTCCTCTGTAGTCTGTCTGTGTGCTGTGTGGGCTTCGGTCTAATTAGGCTCTCGAATGGCAAACCTGGTTTGTAAGCTGCTTTTGTTCCTGTAGCACCAGGCTCAGCCCTCCCCGAGGCTGCCCGTGCTCTTCGAGTCCTGCTCCCAAGTGGGATGGTTCTTAGATCAACACTGCCAAGTTCAAAATAAGTTCTTCTTTTAATGTGTGTTTTGATTATTTCTATATTTAGAGCTTGCAATGGTGATGGGGTTAAAATGCAAAGGTGCTCATTAGATTTACAATGGGAATACTTCACAGAAACACTTCCTTGGCATTCTTGGAAGCCCTGCTTGCTCCTCCATGAGCAGGCCTTATTGAATCACCAACCTCTATGAAGGCCTGAGCACCTTGTCAACATCTGACTATCTGTGTGATAGGTTGGACTTAATCTCAAAGGTCTTTTCCAACCTGGTTAATTCTATCCTATTATATCTTGATCCTGCTGACTGCCCACTGGGACACCTGGAGCGCATATTGCTTGCTCCAGCTCCCTCACTCAGAGGTTGCTGTGTATGTGTGCATTCGGAGCTCACCCAAACACCAGCCCATGTTCTGGAGCTGCTCCAGGTTGCACTTCTGTAACAGTGTGCAGAAATGTGGATTTGCATGAGAGGCTTTTCTTCCCCATCACCCTTTGTTTGCAAATGAAGGTTTTGAGGTCGCTGCCCGCACTGGGCAGCTGCCTGTGGTGTAGCTCTGTGCTCTCTGAGCTGCTGCCAGTAGTCTCCACCTTAACCCAAGCATTGGAAGCAAATGTTGTGGTCAAGCATCTGGATTTGTGTGCAAGGGAAGATTTGTGGCTATGGGAAATGCCTGCACTAGGCTGCAAAGAAAGGAAAACCCTATGTGCCAACTGGCCAGGCTATTTGCCAGCAGTGCCTCTTGATCCAGTAGTTCTACCTTTGTGAAACTTGGTGTAACTTCAGGAACCATGTGCTAGCCTTTCTTATAAACATCTGTATGTGATAAAGCTCTGCCCCAGATGTGTCTGTGGTACCATTAGGTGTTCTGATAACTACTGCTTTTATTGGCACCTCACTGATTTTCAATCAAACATATGTGCTGTGAGCTGCTGGCCTTTTCCATTGCACTCTCAAGGCTGTGGTCCCTCGAATTGGGTAGATAAGAGACTCTTTGGGGAGAGAGAGGTGAAGCAAATTGAGTGTGGGGTTTTTTTATTGCTTCTCCTGACGTGATTTATATATTGGCAAGGTAACTTTGCTTTCATACTGCTAGTCAAAACTGGAAGGGATGTTGGCTCTGTGGAGAGATAAATTTGGGTAGAGAGACAGGATTGGATTAGGGCTTACGATTTTCACCAATAAGCTAAAACTGCGGTGGGCGTCACTCCGCCGCCTGGGTCGGCAGCTGGGAGCTTTCCCTCCCCAAATGACCGCAGCCCCGCCGGCGTGCAGGCAGTTCCTGGCCCAGCCACTGCTGCTGCCGGAGGATGCACTACGGTTCCCCGCTCCAAAGACGCTCGTCTCGCCGCTGCCCATCCATCCTTTCCAACTTTCCCATCCTTTCCTCTGCCCTTACCCATGACATGGGAGTTTTCCAGCGCACGAAGTGAATGCCTGTTTAGCCTGGGTGAGTAGTTGCGCCCGATGTATATAGCATGTGTAAATGTAAGCTGCTTTAATGCCGTGCAAATGTTTGCATTGGGAAATTATTTTCTTTTCCTTCTCTGATCCCTGATGCCTTCCCAAGCGCCAGTTCTCACTGCCGGCTGAGCCTAAGGGCAGGCAGGGGCTACCGGGGGCAAAGCACAGCCCCACCAACCCATCCAGAGCAGGGATGTGCTATATCCCCGGCTAGTATCTCTCCCAACGGACACCATGAAACTTTTCCGTGATGCAAATGTGACTTCTTTCAGCAGCCCCTGAGCCGCTCCTGCTTTTTCGCTCTGTTGAAAAACCCCTGAAGAGTAAAACCCTGCGGGAGGCTGGAGCTTATCTCAGCTCTGGGTTTCCAAACGTACCCTGTGTCTTGTCAGCTGTTGCAGGGATTTATGCAGAATGACAAAATGCAAATTTTGAACCTTTGGCAGCTGTGGTTAACACACAGGATAAAGGGGTATTTTTAACTTTGGGATGGTGAAGTTTGTTTGTCTTGGTTCGCATGAATTCAGGAGAAAATGCCCCAATTCTTCTGAGGCAAAACAAAGGCTTCTAAGTACTTCAAACTTGCTGACTGCAATTGCTTTTGGATGCTTTAGGCATTAAGGGGATCATAGGGTGTGTTAGTGACAAACAAGAAGTCTGGTTGGAAAAAGGGATTAATTCCTGCTGGGGATGGCAGAGGAATGCGCAGCCTGCCAGACGCCTTCTCCTAGGCAGTGGTTCTGGAGCTGTTTGCTGGGCAGGGGTGTTCAACAGCATCCTCTGTTTGCTTTGTTTAGGCAGGGCAAATTATTTGTGTGCTTTAGGATTCCTTCACTCTTCAGCAGATGTTTTATCTGTGCAACTGGTGGAGTAATTAGAGCGAGCGATGTGGTGCTGGTGTGCAAACACTCCCTTGGGGGGGCAGGGGGAGAGAAATCACAGAGTCCATCTCGGGAGCAGCTGCTGAGGAGCAAAGTCAGCGCAAGATGCCAAAAGCAAAATGCATATGGCCCAACGTATTTGCCTGGGGCTGCATCCCAGGACAGGAGATCGTGCTGTTTCTTACAGCAGATTTCTCTCAATGTGTGAATCATTCACTGGGGATTTTTGCAGTGATGGCTAGGGGATGATTAAATGTTCTGTCTGCAGGAAATTGCCAGGAGATTTGAGTCTTTTCCTCAGTGGCTGTGGCACCAGCAGCGGGGTGGTATGGGAGCCTCCCCCAGCATAGACTGGGATGCCTGAAGTGTATCTTTGCTCTGCTCCCATTTAAACAATGGCAATGCCTCTAATGACCTTGATTAAGTTATTGGTTATTTCCTTAATTAGCTACTTGATCTACTGCCTTAGGTGAGTCTATTTATTCACCCAAAGGAGAAAAGAAAAAAATACTGGTTTTTTTTTTCTTTCTGTTTTTAGAGGCTTTTTTCCCCCTCTCCAAAAGGCAGCTGTGATCATCATGTGGGTCAATAAGGAAGCCTAGATGAGCTGACTTCCCCAGTGCTGCTGTATCAGGGATCTGTGAGACAGTCATGGTGTGAGCATGCTGACAAGAAGACTGTGCCAGCAGTGCTGGAGCACCCTGATGGTCACTATCCAGTCCTCCCCCAGAGAGATTACTTGAGGGTCTGGAAGTGAGCTGCTTCCAGAGACTGAGTAACACAGCGCCATCACTTTCTTTGTGGATGTGCTGCTCTGTAAATCTAACCAGCCTTTTCAGGCTGGCTGTAGAAATAGTGCCAGTGGATGCAACATCAGGAGATGGATGTTGGTGCTCCCCAAAGGCTGGTTCTCCTGGTGAATTTTAAATGGGACATCATAGATTGTACATTTATTCACGGCACCAGTGCTATGCAGTCAAACAAAAGACGTTGAAGTTGTCTTCTGAAAGCTGTGTTTGTGTGCATTAAGTGGGCCAGTGATGAGGTGGTGTCTCAAGGCCAGTTCTGGAGAAGAAAATGCATCTTTTAAAACCCACCAGTCTTTAAATTTCCCATGCATTGACATCCAGCACTGCACTGACCACTCAGTGTCTCTGCATGGCACTGCAAAAGCAGCCTCACCACCTGGCACCAGTTCCTCACCAGTATTGTCCACACACCACCATTGTTGCCCTCTCTCCTGTATCTCAGAGCAGAAAGAGTCCAATTTTTCACTTTGGAGACTCCCTGTGATACATGCAGCAGCAGCTCATGCTTCAGCCATGCCTTTTGTACTGTTTATTACTCTTAATGATATTCCTTTCGTTAGCCTTAGCTTCACACCCTGCCTGATGCAGAACCCGCTGAAACACATATTGCATAATGAGCCTGCTTCCATATATAAATTGGAGAGACAGAAGTTGGGACTCTCCCAGCTGAAACAGAAATAAATGCTTGCCCTCCAGTTACATTTTAGTATCTGTGCCAAAAAACTATGTATTTGGGAGGATTTACCAAAAAGTTCTAACATACACAGGCTTTATTCCTTCCAGTCTACTATATTTTTAGCAGTTTGTTGTGGATTTGGATTGTAGGACTTCCCTCTGAGAGGAAACATGGCCCATGTGAAAGCCAGAGAGTGTTGCTCCATGATGCAAAGCCCTGAGCAGCACCATGAACATGTCTCCAGCACAAATGCTTCCTCCATCTGGGACATGGACTCCAAAAACCCTGTGCTCCTTTTGGTAGAACACACAAACCCTGTACTCAGTGCTTCCAGCCCTGCTGCCTGCCTTGGCTGGCTCTGGGTGCTTGCCCTCACTCTTGTGGTGTTGGGTAATCCCAGGAGAACTGCAGCTTTCACTTTGGTTCACAAAAGAACTTCTCAGCTAAGGGTTGGCATGAAGGACTTGAATATATCAATTCAAATAGCCCAGAGAACAATGTCCTAGAATTTCTATATCGTGACTCCTAAATGTTTATCATGACATTGCAAATGCAAGCACGATGAGTCACAAGGTCGGCTGTGCTTTGGACATCTCAGATGAGCATCACAGATGTTTCAATGCCAGAGCAGCAATGGTGATGCCTCTGGGTGATCCACGTTCCTTTCTACATCTGTCCTGTATTGCTTGTGTAACCTCAGGCAGATCATGGACATCCTCCAAGTTTCGACTGGGGGAGAGCAGCAGAGCTCCTGATGCAGCTGTTCAGGAATTGGTGTCAGAGCAGAGCAGACCCTGGGATACCTGTATCCAGATGGTACATGCACATTCCTGTTGTGCCAAGGACCTCCAAATGCAATGGAAAAAGCCAATAAAAGCAGACGTGTTTTCTTTTTGAGTGCAGATATTTATTGCTGGATTGTTCTCCCTGCTTTGCTATCTCTGCAGATCCTGGGAGGGGGTAGCTGAGATGAAATATTTGCTCTGACAGGGTTAGATTTCTCTTTACATTCCTTGGAAATTTGTGTTTGGATTTCGCCCTGTTGGTTTATGCAGAGATATTTCCAGCAGCTCAATCACATGGGTATAGCTCAAAGTCTTGGTATTTTGTACAAAGATACAGAAGAATGGAAGGTGGGCCTGGGTAATGAGGTGGCTATTTAATCACAGCAAGACTCACAGGAAAATGTGCATTAAATATTTATGGGATGGTATTCATTAACATCTGCAGTGTGTTGGCACTGGGCAGTGCAGGAAAACTGTCAAGAGAACTGGAGTCTGTGTTACAGAGCCAAAGACCTGGAGGGAGGCACAGCAGAGGAGAGACATGAACGCTTGCTCTGTTACCCTGGTGTGTTTCTCAGAGCTGGCACTGCCTTTGGAGCTGCAGCAGTGAGCAGGATTTCTGTAGTTTCACTTACAGCTCTGAAAATGCTCGTGGTAAGCATTTTGGGTCTGATTTTCCCCATTGCTGTGTGAGTGCAAGTGGCTGACACGGAACCCCTGAATTGCAGGCAGGCAATTAGAGAGATAAGCCTAAGTGACTTCATGGTTCTCTTTTGGATTGCTCAAGCCTGAGTTGCTGTAAAGGGCTGGGATTAGCAGAGATTGAGTTCTCTGCTGTGGCTGGGGGCTTGTGTCCAACAGCTGCTGTAGGTACTGAGTTATGGAGTGAGTTATCTGTGGGCGTGAAATGGTGCCAGGAAGATTAGAACTGGTGATAAAATGGTATTAATGCTGGTTTTGTTACAGGGGGGAAGGGATCGAATTGCTCTGCTGCTATAAATCTAAAACATTTCCTACAGCTGGTAAGTGAAGCTATTTCAGTGATTGAAATAAGTTTATCACTTGGCTGTTGGCATCCTCAAACAGGTGACCACAGCAAAGGACGTTGGATTTCCCATCACAGTAAGAGGAAGGTCTGAACATCAGCAGCCTGATCAATTGAATATTGAAGGTGGGACAGGGTCTTGTGTCAGATTTTAGGATACCTTACTCTAGCCCTGGGCTCATGCCAAAGGTTGTACTGATTGCACAAGTCTGCCCAATTTGGCCCTTGGGTCCAAAGGTCCATGATGCTGGCCCCCTCCAATGCCATTAGCCACAGCCAGCAGCATGTCCAGCTTAGGCTGTGCCTGTGGGCACTTCCCTTAGGGAGAGAAAGTTCACCTTGGTGTTACTGTTGATGGGAGAGAGCTTTGTCCTACTTTTTAACAAGTGTAAAAGGGACATACATACACAGGCAGAAGAGAACTAGCTCCTTTCCCTGAGTGCCTGTTGGATAAAATAAATGCTAATCTTGACTAATTAGCTAATAGACTTACTGCGGATGTCCCTGCAATCCATCTAGGTACTTGAAAGCCCCATTAATTTCCACTGCCACCTTGCAGGAGAGCAGCAAGTGAAAGGCTCGACTGTACCCATGCTCTTTGGTTTCCAATACCTTCCCCCCACGAGAATGGAGCCCTGCCACTCCCATTGACAGTCATAAGAGTCGCGTGGCTCATGCCAGGCACACAGCACCACACGCTTCTCACCACACCTCAGCCTCTGGTGTGTCATGTTTTGTCACATCACATAAAGCAATGCTTTGTAGCATCCCACTTAGATTGCTTTGATTAACTTGCCACTTATCTTCTGCATAACCAGCAGTTAATGCATGCTGATGGGGAAGGGAGCTGCATGGGAGCTATCGAGGCTGGTCCACATGGTGAACTGCATCCCAGCCAGCTTGCTGGGGAGGATCAGAGTCACAACAAACAGCTCCTTGCTCCTCTGGTTGCTTTGCTGTGCTGCTTGTCAGGGAAATACAAATGTGTTTCTTTGCACTGGGAAATTAAAGATACCTTTGTTCTGGCTTCTCAGTGTTTGTTGATATCTTGGTTCCAGCCCTGTCTGGTTACTCCTGAGCTCTCCAGCACAAGCTGATTTGGGCTTCTTTCACTAAAGGGTTAAATTTCCTCCATGTAATCATTTCCTGCTTTCCAAGGTTGTTATTTGTTGTCTCCATGTTTTCATTTTCTTAAGTGCTATAGGAAACACTCCCTTGCATGAAGACCTCAAGGTTCACACCTCCAAATATTTTCACAATAGACACTTTGTCAGTGTCTAACACCCACTAGAAATCAGTGAGAGCTGAATTCTGGTCTACTGCTAAAACACCCAGTTTTCCTCAGAACCTGACTGCTTCCCATGGCCACCTCTGTTAGACCAAGGGCTGGCAGAAGGGAAGCAAGAAGAGCAATCCCTTCTGGAGCATAACCAGTGTGACATGCCCTGTGCCAGGCACCCATGCATGTGACGTGGGTGCCACTGGTGAGCTGCTGGCAAGCCACATTTTCAGCTAAATCTCCAAATGATATAGAATGAGATTTGACCCTGTAATTTCTCTACCGTTTAAAATGCTTCCAAACCAATTAACCATTGGCATAAAAATCCACTATGCTCTGTATCTGCCACTGTATCTGCTTTCCAGACCTTTAAAATACTATCCTGTTAAGAAGTCCCCTCTTGTAAACCAGGCCTGCTTTGTATTTTGGTGAGCTGCAGAGCAATTTTTCCCTTGCTGTATGTGCACTGCCAGCTTTCTACAAACGTGGTGTGGACCGGGACAAGTCTATTTCAGATGAGTTTATCTTAGCAGTGCTTCGGAGAAGGATGTTGGACACATGCCCATCAGAGGAGGATGGATATGTGCCACAGTAAATTATTTTTGTCATGCTTTGCCATGTTATTTCTGAGGCTGTAGTGACTTTAGAAAGTTGAGGATAGCAGTTTTGACTCAATGTGCAGGTGACAGGGTTTTCTCCAAAGCCACGTGCAAAATCATGGTTGCCATCAAAACTACACCCAGCGTCATGACCCCCCTGTAAGCACAAGGGGCTGCTTGCTCAGGTGAAGGTGGAGAAGAAAGCAGAAAAGTGCTCTTCTGTGTGTCTTATGTGGAATGAAATCTTTGATAAAGTCAAAACTTTTTCCAAAGCAGAGTTTCTCAGAGTACAGCAAGTGTCAAAATCCTTCTTGGCCATTGGTTTGTGCTGGTGTTTATAGCAGACGCTCAGGGAGGGGAAGGCAGCTGTTGAGCTGTGATTGCTGCTTATTACACTAATTATAGTCATCTCATTGGTATCATGAGCTTCCCTTCTCCTTCCCCCATCTGTCATGGATGTTTGGCCATCCATGGTTGCTCATCTTTTTGAGATGTGTGTTTGAAGTGCTCAATGCCACAGGGAGCCTGACTGCACTCCCCCTCCATTTCCCCATGCTGGTACGAGGGAATAATTGCAGTTTGCACAGAGAAGGAATTTTCAGGGCCGAGCTGTTGCTCTGAAATAAAGCCACAGAAATGTGAGGTGTTGCCCTAGTTCTGTAACACCGCATTTCCAAGGATCTCAACCGGCTGAATCACTGCAGTCTGTAGCATCTCAGCCTCTTTGGGATGAAGGGAAGGGGATGACATCCAGCACTTGCTTCATTGCCTTTTTTCTCTCTGTTTAGTTTTTTGCCCTCTACCAGTATGATCAGTCTACATACTGATCAGAGCAATCCCCTCCAGTCCGAGCATGCCACAGGGAGGTTCCCAGCTCTAACACAAAGAACATCCACTGTTCTTTCAGAAATATCCTCCTGTAAAAGCTTGGCCAAATGCTGTCTTTGGTACCACCTCTGGCAGCAGCTGAGCTGAGCTGACCCGCAAATTGCTGTTCTTTTGTTGTGAGGGGACACTGTATATGAAATGCTCAGCAGAAAACAAACACTGCTCCTTTGGATGCCCACCTGGTTTTTATTTTAGTGGGGAGGAGTTACTCACTGTCACAGGGCACTGGCTTTGAAAAACAGCCTGCTCCAAAGCAGCCAGCAAAATGCTTTCTGAACCACGAAACAATGGGGCCCACTAAATCTCTAGTAGCAATAATTGCTTCTGGAAGGCTGATGTATTTAGTTCGCTTGTGTTTAGCAAACATGTTTGCTTCTCCCTTTGAAGATAATGCTGCATGCAGCACAGCATGGTAGGGGAAAAAAAGAGGAAGAAATGGCCTGTGATTTTCAGTGTGTTTATCAAGCAATGGCATTGATCGTTCTGGCGTGTCCCCCATTAATTGTAAGCAATTGGGTTTCTCCACCTCTTCTGGTGCTCAAACTGTGGGCAGGATGCCTTATGGGCTCACACAAGCTGGGAGCACCACACCTGAGGCTGGAGGAGGGCAGCAGCACCCCAACACAGTGATGCTGTTATCTCCATGAGTGCAGGACATGTGTGAAGGTCCCTGGCTGAGGACATCTGTGAACTAAGCCTGAGTGTGGCTATAATGGGACAAACCAGCATCTCTTTGCAGGGTGGCTTTGCACCCTTCCCTGGAAGCTGCTACTGGGTGCATGGGACTGGAGCTTGTGTAGTGAGAAGGAGTGCTCTGGGAACGCTGCCTGCACAGGACACATCCAGGAGAGCAGGAAGGGAGCCAGTGATATTTCTGTCACTGAGAATGGTCACTTTTGGTCACCCCTGTCCTGACAGAGTCTTGATCTCTCTCCACGGGTTCTGATCTCCCCTGTTCCTACAGCAGACAATTTAACTGTGTTTCCCTGTAGCTCAGGAAAAGCTAAAGGCATGGCCATGCTTTACAATAAAAGCAAGAGGGTTCAGAGGCTGACAGGCTGTGCGAGGAAGGGCTGCGGGTTTCCAGCTGCGCGCTCTCGCCGCCGCTGATGAGGGCTGTGATTGATGCTGCGCTTGGAGCAGGCAGCCGGCGACGCGCTGACCTTTCCCTGATGGGCTGAGAGGCTCTAATGATCTTGATGGGGCTGGCGATTTGTATATTGGGTTTGATGTACGAGGCTTGACGTGGCATGGAGAAATGGGACCGGGGTATGACTGACAGCCCGTTCCTATTAAGGGTGGTGAGGCACAGGGATTTAGTTCGCTGTGAATGGTTTGCCGAGTTAGAATGGTAGAATTGTTTTGGTTGGAGAGGACCTTTAAGATCATCAAATCAAATTATATTGCAGCAGAGAAATTTTACTGTTAAATATCTTCCTCTATAGCTTCTAAACTGTTTTCAAACAAACAAAAAAGAAAAACAACAACAACACAAATAAGGTGAGAATGCAGTAATTTGTAGGCTTATCACTAAAAGGCTGTTCAAAGGGCCCCTCAGTTTAGGAAGGAGGTTGACTTGCTGGAGCGTGTCCAGAGAAGGGCAACAAAGTTGGTGAGGGGCTTGGAACACAAGCCCTATGAGGAGAGGCTGAGGGAGCTGGGGCTGCTTAGCCTGGAGAAGAGGAGACTCAGGGGTGACCTTATTGCTGTCTACAACTACCTGAAGGGGGGTTGTAGACAGGCAGAGGTTGGTCTCTTCTCCCAGGCAGCCAGCACCAGAACAAGAGGACACAGTCTCAGGCTGCACCAGGGGAGGTTCAGGCTGGAGGTCAGGAGGAAGTTTTACACAGAGAGAGTGTTGCCCACTGGAATGGGCTGCCCGGGGAGGTGGTGGAGTCACCATCACTGGAGGTGTTCAGGAGGAGACTTGACAGGGTGCTTGGTTACATGGGTTAGTTGATTAGGTGGTGGTTGGACGCGATGATCTTGAAGGTCTATTCCAACCTGGTCTGGTCTGGTCTATTCTATTCTATTGTATTCTATTCCATTCTATATTACACACTTACATTAATTAATATTTAGGGGAATTTTTACCCTGACACTAATGCTCAGGCTCTTTAGGCAGATAAAACAATGCAGAGTAGCTTCTGTCTGGGTGGTTTGGTTCTTTCTGTAATTCAGTTATATAAAAAATCTCAAACCCTTGACTTCTCGCAGGCAGCATTAAAACCTTTTAATTTCCATGAGTCGAGCTGTGTGTAAATCAAACCCTGGTTGGCACATCTCATGGGTGCTTGTGGCAAGAGTAATGAATTTCATGGTTTGTTATGAGCTACTAAAACCAACACAAACACAGAAAGCCCGTTGTAATCTCAGCGTATCACTCAAGGAAGCAATTTATTCCTAAGTATGAGCAAATGTCAAGCCACGATAACAAATTGTTAGCATTAATTAAAACAAAGGGGGAAATAGCAAACATCTCTTGTCCTTTGTGTGCAGTGCTAGGTCGTCTTGGGGACAGTGGAGCTCCATCTGACTTCAGCCAGTGGGACAGTCAAGCTGCAAACCTTGCCATAGCTGAAGAGGCACTGACCCACTCTGTGCACTCTTAGCAGGGCACTGGGCCACGGTCCTTAGTGGGATGGAGCTGGAAAAACCACCCAGGCTTCAATCAACATGCCACTTCAGAATTCTGTTGTTTGTTGATTTTATTTTATTTCTAATCAAAGTTAACTGGATTGTAGAAGTCTTGTGGTAGGTGGAGTTTGGTGGACTGAAACATGTGCCAGTCCATCTACGTACACTAGCTGGTTTTAAATCATCCAGGTCTGCTTCATGCTCTCAGGTATGAAATAAGAACTTATTTTGCCACCTTTCTTCCCACTGGGCAGTTAGGAGGTGAGAAACCAGGTGTGCTTCTGACCAAAGCTGCTCTCCCTGTGTTTGTGAATAGAGTGGGAAAGTTAAGACTCAAAGACACCATGAAAACACATTTCTGTTCGTGACCGTGCATGATTTCCTCCACGTGTGTTAGGGGAGCATCAGGCGGGTCCAAAGATGCACTGGATTTACCATTTCCCTATGTATTTAACTCAGTTTAGAAGCAAGCAGCAAATAGGTCTGGTCTTCTAGTTGTCAAAGAGCAGGCAGCTGTGTCTTTCCTGGATGGGAGCAGAAGCATGGCCATCTTAAACCATTGGTGGTTTCTGAGGAGCTTGGACAGAGGTTTGTGCAGCCTGGGGACCTGCCTGAGGTGCATAGCTTGGAGCAGCACCCAGCAAGGGTGTGGAAAGAACTGAAGTAATAAAATCATAGAATGTTTTGCATTGGAAGGGACCTTTAAAGGTCATCTAGTCCAATCCTGCAATGAGCAGGGACATCTTCAACTAGATCAGGTTGCTCATAGCCCCATCCAATCTGACTTTGAATGCTGCCTGGAATGGGGCATCTACCACCTTTCAGGGCAATCTGTGCCAGTGTCTTACCACCCTCGTTGAAAAAAAATTCTTCCTTATACCTAGTCTAAATCCCCTCACTTTTAGTTTAAAACCATTCCCCCTTGTCCTGTCACAACAGACCCTGCTAAAATGACTGTTCCTATCTTTCTTACAGCCCTGCTGGGAGTCAGAGTAAACGTGCACAGTCTGGTTTTCAGGGATGTAAACCCCAGGCTTGTGTCACTTGGCCAGGATTCTGGGCTGGCCGGAGACTCGCCTCTGATCACAGAGATGGTTGAGCATCATGCCCCATTCCTGGGGGATGCACAGCTTTTGGTGGGGTGACAACTAGGTGGTGCATGGCTGGTGCAGAGAGGAGCTCAGTGAGCAAAAGCAAGAAATCCTCAAGGCACAACCACTGACCCGGAACACTCTATTAGACAGGTTTGAAGCCAAAACATAAAATAAAAGTCATCTAATGTGACAGCAACTCTGACAGCATCAGGCAGGGAGAAGGGCAGCAGCGAGGGAGTCCTGAGCTGCTGCCAAGGCACATGTTAATGCAGATGTGCAGGGTTGCTTGGTTATCCTGGAAGTACATCTTCTATTTTGTGTAAATGGAAACTTAATTGGTTGCTGATCAAAAGTTTAGATCTTTGGAAAACATACCACTAGATAAGCTGAAGATTTACGTGTTTCCTTTGTGGCATGTTTTCCGTGAATGCTTTATTGTTTGTGGAAAGGCCCCAAGAAAAAGATCTCATTTAAAAAAAAATATAACCGTGGAGTTTATTTGGCTTAAATCACAATGCACTACTTTAATGAGGCTTTTGTAGACATCATTAAGGGACACTATTAAAAAGTCTTGAGATGAGAAGACTATCAGGCTAGCAAAGGGGAGAAAACCATGTGAGCACCCAGACTGTTGTTCGCATTCAGTTACAAATTTGATTTCAATACATTAAAGTGAGAAAGCATTGTAGTGTCAAGTTAAAGCCAGAGGCTATAAGAAGCTGTATTGTTGTTAAGCTCTCTAAAGCTTCTTGCATTAAGGTGATTTAAGGAAAAAAGAGATCCATCGATTGACTGAAACACTGCTGGGGTGCGCTGTGTGTTGCACGAGAGCCTGCTCTGCTGGTCTGCAGGATGAGGCTGTTCGGTGGGGTGGGGACAGTTGGTGAGTGAGGGTCTTTTGGGGGAACCTTGTCGTGAGGGGGACAGTGCAAGGCAGCAATGTTCAGCAGCATGCCAGGACCTCCCGTGGCGTTATCCCTGTATTGGTGTGATTGGGTACTGCCAGAGGACATGGACAGCACAGGGTGTGCTCACAGTCGCAGCCTGCACACCAGAGGATGCTAGTGAGGGTCAGGCCTGCCTTGCTGGCAGAACTGGTAAGAAAACAAAAAAATTGTCTCTCAAATCAGCCACAGTGTTTATGGGCTGTACCTTCCCTTCTGTGTCAGCTGCTGCTGGGCTCAGCAGTGTTTAAAAACTTAATTCCTCCTTGCAGACCTACAGCATGGATTCTTACCCATGGCTCTGCCGAAAATGAGCTGTGCGCAGCAGCGGTGACAGCAGGAGGAGCAGGGCTGTCTAGCGTGGCAGCAGCTGTACGAAGGCACAAATGGCAGCTTCAAGGAAAAGCAGAGGAGGCCAAGCTTAGGGGATTAATGATCAGTGTCTGGTGTTGGTCTCTCTGCCCCTCCCTCCATTCCATTTTGCTTTGAGATAAGACATCCTTGCTTCTGATGTTGAGAAGTATGGGGAGGGTCTGTTACCTTGCTTAAACTGAGTAAAGAAAAACAGAAGAAAAAAACATGGGCTCATCCTAATTTAAAGTCCTGACTTGGATTGCCTGAGTAACAAAATACAAGGAACTTTTCCCATACCTTGGGCACAGTCCTATGTGCTTCCTGAAGAGCCAGGCATTTGGTCAGGAGCAGTGGGAACGGGCTCTGCCACACAGAGCCTTCTCTCTTCACTGCTAATAGCTTTTTTCAATCACCATGCCTTTCCCCTTGGTGTTTGTAAAGCTGTGCTCTCTCCAGCCTATTACTTTGCTGCCTATCACTGCCCCATGGCCATGGGAGGATAGCTCTGCTGGTGTCCCTGCCATGCTTGGTTTCTGGCTGTCCCCCAGCCCAGAGACTATGTTGAGCACTGGGATGGGAGCCCTGGCTTGGTGAGCAGAAAATTCTTTGCAAATTACAGGGATAAGCATGGGAATGGGGGTGGGGGGGAAGAAAATCCACTGAAAGTGTTCAATTCTGCATTTCTGTGGGTAGAAAGAGCAATGGGAAAGTAATCTGGGTTTGAGTCTGTCATTATGAGCCAGAATGGCCTTGGTTATGGGGGGGGACCTGCCATCCCTCTAATCCTGGATAGAATGGTGCTTTGTGTGGCACAGGCTACAGCTTTCATCCCTTGGGGCAGCATTTTGGGACAGAGGAGGCTGAAACCACTGTTGCATCTCAAGGTAGCAGTGCTGTGCATTGATCTGGCACACTGCATCAGACGATGCTCACTAAATAATTCAGACAGGCAACTTGAGCTGACATTCATCAGGTTAGTAGCCCAGTGGCCTTGAGGGTGCCAGTCTGCTGTCGTGCTTGGCCATGCCATGTAGCTCATTGTCACTGGGAGTGTCACATGGAGCCTTGTTGATTGATGGCAAATCAATACACCAAGGTGACAGAACACAGTGTTTAGGAAACAGGTTCTTGGAGTGATTTGTAAATTAGCAATGGGAATGAGTTTGTACAAACGGCATCATGTTTAAAGTGGACTGGGTGTGGGTCTTTGTCTTTAAAACTGGCAGTAAAAAGCAGGAAGATGAGGCTACTTTTACAAGCAGAATTATCCATCTCACACCTCTGCACCTCAGTGGGAGCTTCCTGCTCTTGATCTTTATTTCAGTCGCTAAGGTTTTACTTCTGGTCGTTTGCTTCATCACTGGCAGTTGTCAGCATCCATCCTCGTAATGATGCAAGTCCTTCACGTGACCTTTGATAACATTCTCCACCAGCTCAGTGTTCTTTTTGCTGCTTAATGAAACACCCATTTCACCTGCATAATGTGTGGAATCTGTCAAGAAATCTTGTGTGCCTTCTGGAGTTATTCTAACACGCGACCTTTTCACAAGCCTTGCAGTGACTAACGGTAATATGGAGCAATTGCCAAGGAACGGGCAGCTTTCAAAGCAGGAAGGCTCATTTCCACTTTCCTCAGACAGTTGTCTCCAAATGTGGCAGCTTCTAATCTGATTTCTTGTCTCCAAAGAGCCTGGGATTGTGGGCATTTAGGTTTGCAAGTATTGGAACAAGAAGCCTGCCAGGAGCGATGACGATTATACACGCTGTTTGGAGACATAAAGCTCTTCTGCTCATGGCTAGATGTGCTGCTGAGATGTTACAAGCATTGGTCGCTGATCTTTTTACATCAGCTCATGATTCTCGCTCCCATTGTATCTTTGTGGACCAGTTTGCAGTTTCAGGTGGAACCCCTTTCTTGGGGATGATCCAGTTGGCCAGGGCAGCGGAGCAGCACTCACCTTTGCTGTGGGATGCTTGGTGCAATGGGCATAACACCACTGTTCTCCCTGTGCTGGGATCACGTCAATCCAGTGCTGTAGATGGAGTTACACAGGGTACGTTGTACTAGAAGTGTGCTTGGACAGTGAGGCTTGTGCCCTGCTGCCCTTTCCCTGAGCATGGGGCTAGCTGGCAGCCCTTTGAGCACTAGTAGACACTCTGCTCCCAAGTGTTTATAGCTGAAGGGCCTCTGCTCCTTGCAAGTTAATGCAGATAAAGTCAGGCATTTTAATCACACTTGGTGAAAATTAGTACCTCCAGACCCTGCCTTGTGGAGCTGTATGGATTCTTTGTGCTGGTTGTAGCCCCTAGTCACTGCTGGGGACTTTCAGCAGTACATTTCCAGGGAAGATTATTACAGTAAACATGGATAATTTCTACTCTATAGCATTTGTGCTCAACATTACCATTTTATAAGCAAGCTTCTTTATTTGGTTTTTTCCCAATTCAGTTTTGTCTCATTTCCTTTGTATGGTAATTAACATGCTCTGAATTTAAGAGGGAAAATACATCATCTTGGAACTGTGGGACATCAACCATAGAGAGGCAAACTGACAGCCTACTTGCAATGCCAGTGCAAGTTGGAAGGGGCAAAACGAGACAGTTTAGGAACCTAAAGGGTCAAGGGAGGGTTTTTCCTAGAAGTTCTGTTCCTCTGTGTACCTGGAGGAATTGGAGGGGACCCTTCCTGGCACTGTGGCCACCCCCAGCAGAAGTGGAGGTGATACTCCACCTTCCTCCATGAAAGGAAAGTCCGACACAGCTGGATGTAGTAACAGGGTCAGTGCTTAATTGTTGGACTTCATTTGGACTACCAAAAACAAAAAGGGGGAGAGGGGGAGAAAGTAATAATAATAAAATATTAGCAAGAGTAAATGCTGAAATATTTAGTCAATGACCTTAAACATTTTCTTTTGTCTGAAATGATTCGAGCCAGATGAGGTTTCTGCATATTCGCAGTCCATCCTGCTTGGCTGGAGTAAGCTGGGGCAGCTCCAAGGGGGAGCTGGACTGGTTTGTCCCAGCTAAAGATCTTGCCCTTCAGATTTTGAGTTTTAATTCTATGTAATAAACTCTAATTTATGAGCCTTAATAATAATAATTTAAGGCATTTGAGGCTGCCGAAAGACTCGCAGCTGTAGTTTCTGCATCCTTCTGTGTTCTGTAAACATAGCCAATGTTGCCAAAATCCAGGGCTCTGAAATGCAGAGCCAGGTCCCCAAAGTCAGGAGCATGCTACAAAAGCACTGCATCTTGGGCAAGTTTTATTTGCTTTCTGTTGTTTTTCTGAGCCCACAGAAATGATGTTTTTGAACTGCATTCAGTTTTTTGCAAATGCTAAAGCTAAAAAGTACCTTCTCCTTGAATTAGAGATTCATTTGTGACCATCTAATTCCCAAGCAACGGGCTTTAAGAGCCACAGAAGAGATTTGGCAGTGTAGCTCCCTCTCTGCATTTTCTTTTCTGAGAAGTGGAGGACATGAGGGAAGGGAGCTTCAGCATCCCATTGTGGTGGCATGTTCCTGGGTCTCACAGTTCTCGCTTGAGATACACATGAAAGGTGTGAATTGTGCATCTCAAGTCCACGGGGCGGGGGGAAGATTTATAATATGCACTAACCAAAAGGCCATGCTAATAACTTCTATTTCCCAGAATATTTAGCCCTGTTGGTGCACAAACATGCTGCGTCGAAAAACCAGTGGGGAATCACAGCAAATGACTGCAGAAAATAATTAAGAGGGCAATGAAAGCCAGGAGAAAAATGATACGTTGCTCAGAGCCAGCGGATCATTGCTTTAACAGCCCGCGTACCTAAGAAGCGGTGCCTTAAGTTTGACAGCAAGTTGAGAGTCGGTCAGCTTCAAATAAGATGATAGCTGGGGGAAGGATAATTAGTGTCTTCACACCATTCAATTTGGGTTGCTGGTACTGAGCCAACTCTTTGAAATGCGCACATGAGAGCCGGTGAGGAGGATTATTTTTTTTTCCCTCTCCCTTTCCCTAAGCAGCCTGCAGGATTTATTGATTTCTGAGAGCAGGCTGATTTCCATGTAAATAAATGGGAGGGCGGCCGGGCCGCGGTGTACGGTCCGGATGCGGTGACTTTGGCTTGCTGACATCATTGCTCATTAGCATGCAGGAGAGGAGAGCAATGCAACAGCAGAGCCCCGCGCCGCTCCCGCGCCGGCAATTATTCTCCACGGGCTGCATCTCTCCTCGTTAATGCCGAGTGCTCAGAGAGCAAATTGGACATCCTCTTGCCACTTGGAAAGGGTCATTTAGTGAAAGGCAGGCTGGAAGGGGGAGCTGCTGGATTCATTCCTATTGGGAGCAGTAAGGGGGACACCCTCTGGAGCTGGATTTCAGAGCAAGGCAATTTGAGTGAAAGCTTAAGACTCGGGGCAGGAATGGCACGTTTCCCCACGGCAGGTTTCCTTTGGAGACGCGCCGTGGCCGGTGCGTGCCTGCTCTGAAAGGCTCCGACAAAAGCCGGTCTGGCGGCAGCGTGCTGGGGCAGCGGCTGCGCCGGGAGAACACGGGATGCTTTATGGCACTGCGGTGCTTGGGCTGGTCCTAGGAGAAGCCCAGCTGGCACAGTTAGGACAGCTGAACAGCCCGCTGGATTATTTCCTCCTGCGCTGTTGCCGTTGGTGGGAACAGGTAAGAAACTGCCTTTTGCCAGCGACTTCAAAGTTGTCATAGATTCTTAGGAGGAATAGAAAGTAGAAGAGAGGAGGAGAAATAAGCAGCATTCTGTGGTTGCACGTAGCTGCGTGCTAACTTTGCTCAATGTGCTGGTGGTGGTGATCTATGAGAGGGTTGTGCTTTTCTCCCAATCTTTGCTGTTCTCCTTGTTTATGGATGTAAAAGGTTAATTCTTAAATTGCATTTCTGCAGCTGCAGGGGGTCAGGGAGACACACTCTTGGCCATTGTAGTGTGTTTTTTCATTTGAAAAAAAAAGCATTCAGGAGGGCTCAGCTGGCTCTAGATAGGAGGAATCAGTATCAAAAAAAATCTTCAGCTCTCAGTGTTAATTTTATTGCGTTGGCAAATGCAGCTTCTGGAAGCCTGGCTTCTCTGGGTGTTTTCTGAGCAGACTGCATGCAGCCTGCTGTTGTGGATGAGGATGTTGTTCAAATGTTTATTGTGGTTGTTTTGCCTTCCTGAGGATAGAGAGTTGTAAAGTAATAATCTTTCTGCATCCTTCTTTTTCATGCCAGAATGCCTAACTGTAAACCAATCTAGATCTGCAACCCAAGGCTTATGTTTTTTAGTGCAATCTTTTCAAGTCAATTTTTCCTTTTCTTTTTCTTGTTCCTTGAAGGAACATTTTAAGCAGATGTGACACAGACGTGACCTGTGACCGTGAAAAGATTTTAATCCAGTTACTCTTTGTTTTGCAGTCATGATTCCTTGGCAGTGCTAAACACTGATTAAATCTTTTCGAGCTGTTGAGGATTAGCACTGGACAGAATAATGCCAAAATAATTATTAGCACCAGATGCAGTCTCATCCTTGCAGTTTCAGCTCTCTTATCATGTAACTTATCTGACTTATTTTGATTCAGTGTTTATTTCACCTACTGTGGGAGCACTTACGCGCCTTGCACCTATAAGGATGCCAGCTTGAGCCCGTGATAAAGGTCTAGAAAGTAAAACTGTCTGCAGATAACCAGATTATATTTTGCTTTGGATTTTAATCTTCTCTTGTAGCCTGTTTTCTACCAGCCAGATTCAGCTTAACAAAATGACCCAGCCTTGCGCACTTGCTGTTGGCAGACTTGCTTGGGCTTAAGCAGCACACACAGAGATCCGGCTGGCAGTGATTACTTTCACAGGCTGATCGGTATTGCCTGTCTCAGGGGATGTCATCTAAGCCTTAACTTCTGGAATTATTGCGATTTCCAGCCTAGCTCATCTTGCTTCTGAGCATTTTGCCTATGAACCAGGTTTTTTCCTTTAGGATGTATGGCCAGGGAGATGCTGGAATTGCAGCATGTTTACTGCTTCCCCTGATTTCTGCTTGTCATGCTGCAAATGCAAACTGATAAAGTCCCTTAAAATAGCATTTACAGCCCCAGGGCAGATCCCTGGGAATTTCTTGGCTTAGTCTGTCTGTCTGCGACTGGTGCTGGAGAGATGGGCTGCAAGCCTGGAACAGGGTGGGGGAAAAGATGGGCAGGAAGATAAATATTGCCAGTGAAGAGACAAGGATTTTACAAACTTGAGAAGCCAGTGAGGACCCACATACTGGATGGAGTCAGGCTTCTTTGTGGAGAGATGTTTTTGTATTCAGAGAGAGAGCCTGAATCTTGCTAGAATCCCAGACTTGGAGGCAATTTTTTTCCCTCCAGTTAAGCAGAAGAAAGAAACCTCCTGTGATACAGCTCTGTGTCTTCTTAGGCTGAAAAATCACTGAATGGTATAATTGAAATCTGACAAGATAACCTGTGGTGTAGACAGGGGCCTTGCAACACAGGCATGTCTTGGCTCTTAGGTGGGGAGTGCTGAACTTAGCCCAGTTTGGCAAGGGTCCTGCTGCTGCCTACTCCTCCACTACCTTCTTGGTTCCATCCCTGCCAGCCAGGGACCTTGCTGGGCCCTCATGGCCTTGGGGTTGTTCTGTCACAGGGGATACAAAACCCCTCTTGGGTGTCCACAGGCACTGTATGAGTTCATCCTGTGGCTTTCCCTGTCTTCCAAAGTCATTAAATTAGCTTCAGCATTGTTTGCCCACCAGCTTCAGGGCTGTTATTCTCTCAGATTGGAAGCTAGTGGTTTGCATTTCTTCTCCATGACCAGGGTAAAAAACATTGTTGTTATTGTTTCTGAGAGCTGGACTTCTAAAGGGAAAAATCCCAACCCTAACATAAATGTGTTGAGATGAGTGGTAAGCCTGTGAGCTGGCAGGCTGCCTCCATCATCTTGGATGTGACAGAACAGCCTGTTGGACATCTTTTCTCCTGGTAGCATGACTGGGCAATAGGCTGGAGCTCATGGTGGCTTAGTTTTCCTCTTCTCTCTTTTCCTCTTGCTTAATCTTCAGCTCACAGGAGTATAGCATCTTTCCCACCTCTGGGCAAAGTCTGACCCCCAGGCTAACCTCTATTATGGAAAAAAAAAAAGAAATAAAAAAAATTTACATCTTCTGCAAAATATTCTGAGAGCTCCAGAGTTTTTCTGAGATCTGCCATGTTATTAACATACCTTAATTTAAGCATCTCATCTTTATGCATCAGAATTGTCATGGTTCCTGTCAAGGGTTGCAGCTCACGGGAGCAGCCTGGCAGAGTAGTTCGGGTCAGGAGAGTGCTTAAACACCCTGGGGCTCTTACATGGCTCATGGGGAGAAACCAGAGCTTGAGTGAGGACCTGTGTTCCCTGCAGAGCATTGAGGTGCACCTGGGCTCCCAAGAATGACCTGTGATATACCCCAGCTCCCCCAGTGTGATTTAGCCACAGGATGGAAAAGATGATCATGTTTGAATTCATGCTGGCATATGGCTGAGAGGGATGTTGTTGAGAGGTCTGGCTTCAGTTTTGGGATGTGATCCTGGTTCCTTGTTTACCTAAGAGGGCACCATGACAGCCTAGAGGAGGAGTTTGGGTTTTGGTGCATTGTGTGGTATTTTGTTGTAATTGCTGGGTCTCATCTGGGAGGAGCACAGCCTTGTGTGCAGATAGTTGCTGTCTGCCACGTGGTGCCTGAGACCACAGACAGCAAAATTGGAAGCAGCCTAGAGGCTGCCCCGGGCTGTGCCACAGGGAAGCAGTGGTCTGAGGGCGGGCAGTGGGGATCCACAGGCAAATGTTCCACTTGCTTCTCAAATTGATGCTCCTGTTTCACCATGAAGGCAGACCAACTGGAAAACCCTCAGAGACTGCTTTTGCTCATGTTTGGTTGCAACCAGTTATACTGAGGACAGTTCTTCTTGGTTTTTTTTAGTTCTCTTTCTTCATTAAGCAAGAGTAGCTTTTGCAATGGTAAAGAATTTTTACAGAGTCTTAAAAATAAAATGAGTCTCTAGCCTTAGACCGAGCATGGACAACTCCAGCCACAAAGGAGAATTTTTCCAAGAGTGGAAATGTGGTTTGTAATAAAGAGTTTCAATGCCACCCTGGATACCTTTGCATTTGCTGCTTTTGGCACTGTGGAGGTCAGAAGGGATTAAAAATAAAAGCAACACTGAAAATTTGTCTCAAGCAAATCAAGTGAGCTGAGAAGGCAAAGTAGATGAGGAATACGGAGAAGAGTCTGACTTGTGACTCTCTCTCCTCTCAGTGTTTCCTACGTACTGCAGATGTTCTTGAGCTGTGCAGCTACACATGCTCCCCTATTGCCATTGAGACTGGGGGGAGTTGCATTTGTAGGACTGGTTTGGTTGTTGGATTATTGCTCTCCTCCTTGGTTTCCTGGCATTATTACTGTTGTGCTGCTACCACCTGTTGTTGATCTTTTAAGCCAACTGTTCCTACATCATCTTGGGTCAAGAGACCATTGCCCTCCCTTGGTTTTCCTTGCAGACCACCAAGGGCACCTTGTGCTCCGGCTTTGCGTTGCTGCTACTGTCGATGCTTGTGTCTAATTCATCTCCTTTAGTCTCCTGCACCCCAGATGGACAGACAAAAGCTTTCACTAAGCTTGTTTTTCAACCCAAGTAGCACAATCTTTGGAATTCATTTCTATGGTAAGTTTTTTCCATCTGAAGTGAGTGAAGGAGCTGTGAAGTCACAGATGTATCTTGTCTATAGAGATGCCACTTTGTCACTGAGGTCTGTACTTGTTGGCTGGGGCTACTGGGAGCATTTGGTTCAAAATACAGTGTTAGAGAAGTTAGAGAAGCAGGCAGAGCTTCAGCTCCAACTGTTTTTGAGCACAAAAGCCTGGGGCTCCCCTGATGAAGCTGATGTCCAGGGAGTCAATAGGGAAGCCACAGCTGAGTGCTGCCTTTCCCATTTGTGAAATGAGTGAGCAGTGCCCATACTGGAGAAGAGCTGCTGGGCTCTCCATAAGGCAGAGAAGGGCTATGTTAATTTTCCAGTTTGCCCTGCTTATGGGGTCTGGAGAAATAGGTCTGTGTAGCTGGAGCTCACGCAGGCTGGGAAGATGCCTCATTAGCTCTCAAATGAAGGGAGGACATAACAGGCAGGGATATTAAGACACCCTTGTTAAGAGACTCAGGGGTCACATGAGCTGCCCCAATTCCTCAGCCCCTCCCGTTTCTGAGAAGTCTTGTGATTTACAGACTGATGATTGACCCAAAAGCCTCGTTGCAATCAGAGTGATGGCACAATGCTGGAGAAAAATCAGACTGTCGTATACATCTTAAGCCAAGCAGGAAGGGAATTGGCCTTTAGCATTTACACACCCCGTGCAAGCCAAGCAGACAATTGCTTTTCGAGGGATTCCAAATCTTGCATGGTAATGTGTGCACAAATAAATGCAAATCCTTTATTAGGGAGTGCAGCAGAGGCATTGCGTGGCCCAGCATGGGCTGTGGCATTCCTGCTCTTCTCATAGTCTGGAGATGGAGCTGCTCCCTGATACAGCCCATTTATTTCCATCCCAGAAGAAACAAGTGAGAAGCAGAGATAAGCAGCATCAGGGGAGGGGGTGGGTTTGATACAGCCTGTTTACTGAGTCCCTTCTTTGTCCACAGGGAATTTTAACATTTCTGCCACGATTTTGAACTCTGCCTTCATTCTTGCTCCTGCCAGGAGGGGTTTGGACGCTCGGGTTGCCCTTTCTCAAAATATCTCTGATGCCCAGCCTAGGCAGGCTTTGCTTGGGTGGTGTTTGCTGCACTAGGTTCTGCGTGACCACCCAGCTGAGCTGGCAGCTGTGGCTGGAAAGGAAGATCCCTGCAGCCAGGAGCTTTTCCTGCAGGCAGGGATCTACAGCTCCCTCAATCCCAGGGCAGTCTGGTCCTGCCTGTGTCACCCCAGACTCCAACACATGCAGGCTGTTCACTGGAGGAGCCCAGCTCGGCCAGCTCCTTTGCTTGGAGCCATTTGCAGGACCTGCTTTGCCTTGGTTTCAGGCTACCCCTGGTCTTTCTTCCCTGGCTTTTTATCTCTGCTTGTGTTTTCCCAGTTTGGAGCTGGTGCTGGATTTTCACAGCAGGGAGATCTCAGCTCTCTTCAGAAAGCTGAGGACACATTCACAGCTCTTTCTAGAGCCTCTTGCACAGTACTGGTGTTTTCAGTGTGGTTTAACTTATGTTGGTGCTGTTGCTATGATGAAAGGGCTGTGGGAGGCTCCAGTGATGGCAGAGGCTGTGCTTTGCTAACCACAACGTACAACAAGAGACTGCCTTGTCCCAGAGACCTAACAGGTCATTTGGCTCATTTTGAGCTGTATGTAGATGGACCTGACCTTCTGCATCCCAAGCTGGAGGGACTTGAGAGCAGAGTTCTCCACTTGGTGTGTTGTGCTCTGTTTGCTTCAGATTCCCTTTGTGTGCCTGTTTTCGACCGTAGAGAGAAGAGAGCTGGTGGTGTTTGCAGCATCCCCCTGCACCAACAAGTGGAAGGGGATGTAACCAGGGACCAGGGGTTAGAGTCTGCCTCCAAGAGGACCAGACACTGTCCCAAGAGCACCACGAAAGAGCAGCTTTTGAAAAATAAAATACACCCATCTTAGAATTTCACTTCATGAAACACTGGCCTGGAGTAGAACAAATTTTTCAGTCTGTTTTTGAGCCATTGCTGCTCTGTACCATGTGAAGTCAATTCAAGACAGGCTCCTTTCCAGCTAAATCTGACACCAGGAAATGTTCTTTTTCTCCCCATTTACTTTCCGCTGTCCTGGCCCCGCTGCAGGGCAGCTCTGTGTGCAGCTCCATGCCAAGCAGCCCGTCCGGCTACTCCCCAGCCCGTGCCTCCCACAGCAGCATGGCTGTTGGCTCTCTCTCTCCTTTCCTCCCAGTCCCAGGCTAGAGCTCCTTAACAGCTCGTTTATTTGTGCTCTGTACCTGAAACTGGTTGTGCTGTCCTCTTTCCTTACACAACATCCCTTAGCTCCTGGAGCCATGTGATGCTCCAGGATGTCTTCAGCTTTTAGCAGCAGCACTGAAATATCTCCAGTCCTGTGTCCTTCCTAATGCTGGAGATCTTTCTTAATGACCACAGCAAGTACTTTCCTGCAGAGAGCTTTCAGACCCTTTTCTGGGATGAGAGCAAGAAGGGAAAAGCTTAGAAATTAAGACAGGATTTCCAGAGAGTGATTTGTGTTAGTTTCTTCTTGCTTAAAAACCCAAACCTGCCCCCATTGTTCTCATGTTCTGTGCACAGGCAGCAGAAGTCATTATGATGATGCTTTGCTGGTGGTTAGGTGAGGTTTGTGTCTGGTCAGAGCCAAGCTAATGGGTTTCCTTTTGCAGGATGTGACACCCAACCTGGCCTGCAGCACCCTTTATATGGTCAGGAATGCAGCACACCAATGTGCTGAGCATCTCCAGGCTCTGCTGCTCTTCCCATATTAATGACTAATGAGCTGTTGCTGCTGAGAGCAAGCAGGCAGGCTGCTGGGCCATAGTGTCCCATTCCCCTCCAGCACCCACCAGCTCTATGCTGTAGCACTGGCACCCATGGCACCGTGTCACTGTGGTCACAGTGCACATGGTTGAGCGTCGGCACGTGCGTCATCTCACTTCATCCTGCTCTGCTTTGAGCACAATAAGGGGATACTGCCTTTTCAATTTCATCTTACATGTGAAATGTACATTTTCATATTAAATTTTTACTACAGGGAATCATTTTTAATTATAGCAAGCTGGAGAATGATAGAATAAAGTTGAGTAAGTGAGACTTATGTGACAAAGTCATAGAAACCATATCATAGGAGTGGAAAGACACTCCTAGGACACTGAATATTGTTCCCATGAAGCAACATATCCTAATGCAAAGAAAATAATTGTAATTAAAGCTGTTAATCTTCTGGTTTTAATGAGGGGAAAGGATCTGAGTATCTCAGAGGCAAGATCTTGAAGTTTGTAGTTTGTCCATGGAGGTGGTAGAAACCCCATGCCTGGATATGCTCAGTTTTTAATGGTGCAAAATTTTCACAGAGCCTGTTGTTGTGGCCTGGGGACATCACTAATGAGTAGACAGGCTACCTGTGCCCTTTACATCCTTAGCTTTTATGACCAGGAGAAGCCACCCATTGGCAGTACCTGCCTGCAGGGACAGGGCATGAGTGAGGGTGGGTGTTAAGTCAGCTCCCAAAGCTGGTCCTTGAGCTCCTGGCTATATGTGGTGTGAGCTACTGGATAGCAGTCACATGGGGTGATCTGAGATGTCTGATTTGTCATACTCCTCTTGCTTAACTCTTCAACACTGTTATTTAAAGTCCTCACAATGGCCTGATTTATCTCACTTAGTAAAAACCAAGACCATACTCCTGCCACCCTCCAAGTATTGGAGGGGATATGTGTAGAGGAGGGAGAAGTGCAGCACTTTACTGCACTTTACTCCCCATTGCAGCACTTGTGCTCCCGTTATTGCCACTAGCCAAGCACAGACCATAGAGTTTGTCTCCTTTTGAAGCTTGTGACTGATATCCTGAAAATGAAAATTTTGGCTAAGAAGTCCTAAACTGCATCAGAATATCTATCTCAAATGCTGAATGCAGGGCTCTGGAGCTATTAATTACCCTTAGCATCTGGTTGCATATCGAGCTGCTTCTAATCATGCTGTGGAGTAAGATGGAAATGGCAAAGAAACCAGCAGCTTTGCTGAGCTGCCCTTCCATGGTAGCTGATTAATTAAAGTATTCACATGAAATGGTGCCATGGCTATTTTTTAAGGTAACAGCTGGAGGCGAGGCCGAGACTCTCCGACTGGACGCAAACCAGACGTCGGGGGCGTGGGGGGGTCGCTGTGTGGTTTAGATCTGATGAAAGGCAGGAAATGGGAAAATCTGGCAAATCTCCCTGGCTTGACTTAACGGAGCCTCTTGACTTTAGCTGGAGTGCATTTTTTGTGCTGTAATGGCCAAGTGGAAATTTAGACTCGAATCTGGATTCAAGCACTGGTATGCTTTTGCTGGCTTGGATGCGATGGTGAAAAAGAGGCAAAGGTGTTTGAAAATTAAAGCCCCTGATGTTTAACTGTTCCTACCCTCTACATTTCCTTGTTTCACCTCATAGCAGAGAAATATCCAGTGGCAGAAGCAACTTATCCTTTACCTTTTGTGTGGTAGCTTATTATTTCTGAGATGTCTCCTTTCTGCTACCTTCTCATTCCTCAGAAGTCAGTGGTGTTTCATTAGCACAAACTAATTCAGAATCCCATGTTACTATAAAATATAGTTACTATAAAACAGATACCATTGACCCATGTTGTGTAAGAGAGAGCATTGCATTTGCAGAAACAGAAACTGATCTACCCACGTTCCCTTTAACCTTCTTTTATGAGGCTGGGGAATGTTTTCAGCCAGCTTAGTCCTTCACTGTAACCTCTGATGAAGCAGTGTGATAACCCAGCAGCCCTGCAGATAAATGCTCAGGTGCAAGGCCATGAGGAAAATCTCCCAAGAACTGTTAGCTGCAGGAACAGCCTCTTAAAATAAATGCTAAGAATTTATATTTGCAGTGAATTAAGCTAATAGTTGTTGAATTGAAACCTGTGGGCTGTTCTTTCAGTTCTTAGGTTTTCCCCTCCCTATCCAGCTCTCTGGCAGTGAGCAGAGCCATGGTACATGCCACAGAGCCAGGCAGTTAAGATGCCATTGTAGTGTGACTGGGTTTTTGTAGCCTCCCTTAATTTAGTTTAGCTTTTTATGTTCAGACTGTAATCAATTTTTATGCCACTCTAATAAGCAGATTTATGCTATCAGCATGCTAAAGAGACTTGTCATTCACAGCTTCCCAGTCAATCCACCATTTTCTGTATTAGCCAAATGCTGAGCTGTCCTAAATTCGATAACTGCTCAGCAATTACCGGCTGGCATGCCGACCCACACCGGGCAGGCGTGTGGCCCTTGCCTGGGCTGGCCCCTGGAAATGCTCCTCACGGCGCAGTAAAGGGACAAGCAATTACATCTCCCCAAACACTGGGCAGTCTGACTCAGCTGGATTGCCAAGTGTTGTTACAGCAAATATGGACTTTTTATTTCCTCTTGTGAAAGAGATAAATCCTGCTTTAGAAATTGCCTGAGCATATAAATGTGTTTGGTATCTGCAGGCCAGAGACTGGCTGGAACCACTTTCTTTACTTCTATAAAGTGTAACTCACCAGGGCATTTCCTCTTTTCCTCTCTCCTCGCTTTGCAGGAAGATTTGTCTTCACTGTAAGTGTTCCCAGGAAGAGCACATTGTAACAGTTATGCCTCTGGAGATGGAGAAGACTGTCACAAAGCTCATGTTTGACTTCCAGAGGAATTCGACTTCTGATGACGACTCAGGCTGCGCCTTGGAAGAGTACGCATGGGTACCCCCCGGCCTGAAGCCTGAGCAGGTAATGATGACACCACCCAGTTACCAGAAATAAACTGGTTCAATATGCTCTTTGGAAATGGTTCCCCTGATCTTTCTTCTATTGCTGTGAGCACTTGTTGCCTGTGGCTGTTTCTGGATGCATTACGGAAACTTGCAGGGACAGGTCTGTTCTGAATGCACAAATTAAACAAGAGAGAGATGCAATCCTTGCAGGGCTTGTGGTTTTCTGCATCGGTAGATGTCACTGGTAATTGAGCAGGGGGCAAACAAAATACCTCTAGGATGGGATTTGTTGTGGTTGTGCAAAGGAACAGATACAGACCTGTCTACTACTATTTCATGGGGTGAAAAACTGATGGGATTCCACTGTTCCTTGGGAACCTGGTGTTCCTGTTCTGCCACCATCTGCGGTAAGTCCCAGGCAGGCACACAAAGCTGGTAGGTGACTCTGAAAAATAGTCTGTGGGGTTGAGTTTTTCAAGGAAGGTCTTTGTGCCTTACTGGGGAGAACTGATCAAATGAAGTACAAGTCTCTTGGTACAGGAATTGAGCAGGATGGATTAGACCTCAGCATGCTGTCTGTGCGGAGTGCGCACTGATTTCTGCTCCTTGCAGCTTACATGATACGTGTGGTTTTTATGCTGAGCTACATGTTCAGCTCAGAACTTAATTTGCAGAGGAGATTGCAAAATGAGCTTAGCTTTGATAATTGCTATGGCAATCATTTTAAACTGTGTAAGGAGGCTGGAGAGGGTGGAAAGCTTTCATTCTTACTGTTGTGTTTGCTGTCCTTAAACGCTGTGTTTTCCTGAGCATTTATTCAGAAGGACTTAAGCATTTCCTGAAATATTTTGGCACCACTTGTAGGCTGTAAATATTATCTGTCTGATTAGAGAAAATCCAGTTGTTGGGTGCTTCCTTCTTGTCTTTATAAGCCTTGCTCAGTGCTTGCTTGAAACTCCACACTACCATGTGTTTCATTTGGTGCCATCCAACCATGCAAATCAGGCAGCAGTCTTGTTTTCTGTCATCTTCCTTATGTCAGAGGCTCCCTTTGTGCTTCATGGGAAGTACAAGACACAGGGAATGGACAGATGGAGATAGTCCTGAAGTAGCTCTGCTGGTCCTTCATGCTGTGGAGACATGAACCAGTTGGGTTTCAGGAGTTCCATTGGGGGACCATACCCAAGCTGGTGCCACCTGCTCTCAGCACTACCTTCTGTCCAGGCATGTCAGTGGCTTCTGGAGCCCAAGCTGGCCCATGTTCTTTGGGTGGAAATACAGATACTTAGTGACAGGTGGCACCTGACCAGGTAGACATGGTCTCTGATGAGTACAGCATGGCATGGGCAGCAACTGAAACCCACTTCCAGCATTGTAGTGACATACTCCAAAAGACCTGGATGTTTCTTTGATCCCTCTGGGGGTTTTTAACAAATAGCATGCCATCAGGGAATTTGGAATGCTCAGGAGGAAATAAAAGTCCATTAGCTCGAGCAGTAGGTACTGATGTCTCTTGTGTTACCCACATTAATGTATTCTTAGGTTCTTCAAGCATCTGTTTCTTGCAGAGGTCACGGTGCTCCATGATATGAACACCTGATTTCTAATTCCACAGCTCTGTCTGCTCTGCTGGGCCTTTTAGCAGATTTGCCACTTCAGACCTGTCTCTAATCACCATGGAGATGAAGAGCAGCCATAAGCAGGCACTGAAATCCTTCCAGCATAGCTCATCTGCCAGCCCTTTTGGGGCCTTTCATGCATCAAATGAGCCACTATGGACACAAAAGCAAGGTGTGATTTATCTGAGCTGTGAAAGAGCCACAGTGCAGGGCTGGGGGTTATTCCCAGGTGAAAAGCAGCACCCTGATTTTCTCCAGGAAGTTACCCTGCACCGGGGATGTCATGGGGCTGGTAGGTTCCTCAAGGTACAGAAGAGTGCAACTTACCTCCCAGGAGGCTAGGAGGAACCTCTGCAGCTACTTGCTGCAGCTGTGCAAGGCTGCAGACAGACTTGTGGCTTTCCGGTCGATGAGTCAGGTGGGCGCACGTGATGTGGAGCCTCTGGAAGGCTGATGTCTGCTGTGGAGCAGCTGGTGGGCTCCGCTTTGGCTGGGGACCTACTGGCAGGCTGGGCTGAAAACACAAATTTGCAGGCAGTGAATTTTTCCCAGCCTTCCACTGTTGTATTTCTTTGACATGAAACAGATGAAATGAAACAACTTTTTTTTTGTGCAATATTCCTCCTTTATTAAAATCTCTCCGCAGCATACGAGCTAGGGAGGCAAGTGGTCCCCTGAAAGACTAATGCAGTTTGCTTATTATACTTGGACGACAGCCTTCCTACCTCGCTGTTCTTGGGAGACAGTGTTCACGTCTCACTCAGCACAGCAATTTACAGGATTTCAGGGGGAGAGGTTGGCCAGCAAACATGACATCAGTTTTTTGGCAGTTTCCAAAGGTCACTCCAGAATTTAGAAAGTCCCTTCAATCCACAGCTTAAATTATTATGTACAAGCCAAAGGGGAATTGACTTGAGCCTGCAAGGCGTTGCTGGGTTCCTGGCCACTAATTCAGGTATCAGCTGGTCGATGCTACATGTCAACTATGTCACAGTCATGATGGTTACTTCATGCCCACTGCTAAGGAGAAACAGCATTGGTCCAGTGTTTACAGACAATGATAGAGACCTTGCCTTGAATGTTATCCCTTATATTATGGCTTATCATTGTGCAGGACTACAAAGTGCTCTACACAACAGCCATAAATAAAGGGGAGACGTTATTGCTGTCTACAAGTACCTGAAGGGAGGTTGTAGCCAGGTGGGGGTTGGCCTCTTCTCCCAGGCAACCAGCACCAGAACAAGAGAACACAGTCTCAAACTGCACCAGGGGAAGTTTAGGCTTGAGGTGAGGAGAAGGTTCTTCACAGAGAGAGTTGTTGGCCATTGGAATGTACTGCCCAGGGAGGTGGTGGAGTCACCATGCCGGGAGGTGGTGGAGTGACCATGCCTGGAGGTGTTCCAAAAGGGATTGGACATGGCACTTGGTGCCATGGTTTAGTCGGTCATGAGGTCTGTGGTGACAGGTTGGACTTGATGATCTTTGAGGCCTTTTCCAACCTTATTGATTCTATGATTCTATTCTATGATTCTATATCTCTTAATGTGTTTTAAACATAAGAACAAAGAAAGCAATATGGAAATGGAAAATTGGCTAAAAATTAGTGATGTTTCTACTCAAGAAAGAGGGATATCAATGGAAAGGAGACTGGAGATGTTGTTGAGGAGCCTAGAGGAGCTTGGTTTATTCAGCCTAGCACATCGAAGGGCTGTGATCACTCCCTATGCATTAAAGGAGGAAGAGCAGTTATTCAAGCTCCAACTTTGGCACCAAATCATAGATATAAACTGGCTCCAAACCCATTCAGGCAGGAAATTGGAAGGGGTTTCAAGCCATCAGAGGTGTAAGGCTCCACGGCAACCTGCCAACAAGGAGAGTGACGGGTAAAAACCCAGGACTGAGCTCCATAAATTATAATGTGATTAGAAAATGTGGTTTCTTGTAATAGCAGTCAGCTATATAGGATGGCCAAGGGGCTCCTGTGGGCTCTAATCCTACTTGGGTTGGGCCTCAAGCAGAAGTTGTTTTATGGCAGACGAACTTCTCTTCTGGAGGACATGGATGTGAACGGGAGAGGTGGCTGTACAGGAGGCTAGGCAGAAGCTCAGGATGTGGGCTGCGAGAAACACTTTTTTCCTGCCTGCCTTTTGATGGTTGGATAAAGAAATGAGTGTGAAAGTCTTGAAATGGGCAGACACCAACAGAAACGTGTCCTCAGCAAAGCAAAATCCTAGACCAGACCTGGCTGCAGAGATGGGGAAGGCAGTTTCAGGAGCCAGTTTGTCTGCCAAGGCTGGCAGTTGGACAGCTGATCCTCCTTGCACTGACTTAAATCGGAGGGCAGATGCTTAAAAAATAAGTACTTTTGTGATGTGCTTTTCACATTTTTAGGCAAGGCATGTATAAATACTTGTGAATGGCACCCTTGAGTTCCTGGGGCCTGTCGTTTGTAGTAATCCAAAGGGGTTATAACATGCCAGCTCGAATTTCTGAATACAAGGGATTTTTGAAGATATCTGACTTTATTGTGCCTCAAAAATAGGAGCAGCTGCTTATGGGCACAGATTTCCAGTCAAACAAAAGATGGGGCTCCACTTCAGCTGCCTTTTTTATGGCTCCAGCATGCCAACATTTGAGACCCTTGTGTGTGCCATAAGAACTTAATTCCCTCTTGCTGTCAGCACTCTGAGTTCCTTGAAAAGTTATGAAAATCTCATCTTAGCTAAAATTAGTAGCATGAAGGTTAAGGGGACCATTTTCCTCTAAGGCAGCATCTCAAGAGCTTTGAGGTGGTGTGAAGCCTGTAGCTGTCACATGGAATTTATTCAGGGCTAATATATGTGTTGATTCCTCTTCTGGACCTTTTGCAAGTCCTGTGGCAAGGGCTTAAGTTATAAAACCTCCAAAATTCATCAGTTGCTGTTCAGGTCACAAGATGAGGAAAGGAGAGCAGACATGCACATGCATTTACACCTTACCTAAAGATACCCTCATGCACCACCTTGATGTGGTAGTACTGGCCCAGTATGTCATTTGGGGCATGTGGCCCCGCTTGTGCCTATGTGTCACCATCAAGTGTGTTTTACCTTCTCATCCTTTTTGGGGACCCGAAGTTCAGCAAACTGTTTCACGCCTCAAGAGACTAAAGTCTTGCATGCTGCAAGGAAGGAGAAAAACAGACCAAAGCAACCCTGTTGGGAGCAGATAAGCTAATTTATGGCCAGGGGGAGGAAGAACAAAGGTCCCATGAAGAGCTCTACCTTCCTTGATAGCTCCTGATAGCCAAACACAGTGGATAGGAAACTGAGTGTGTTGAAGAGGATCTGTGATTCCTGTCTGCGGCTGCTAGGAGCTGCAGCTGCCTCTCTCTCTGCTCCCTTTGCTCACACATATGCTGTAGTATTTTACCCAAAACCTGTGCTTCAGCACATTTTTAAAAGCTTTCCAGTTTCACGTGGAGGTGAGCAGTAAGTCCATCACCTCCCCAGTGAACTCCATTGGTATCTTGATAGCCTGGCAGTTAGCAGCTTTTATTTCAAGGCTGAAGCTATCTAAATCCAGCCTCCAGGCATCAGACCGTGCAGAATGCATCCCAGCTGGACAAAGCAGCAATCCTGCACACAAAATGCTTTTTCTGTGTGTGATGCCAGTGCTGCATGGGGGGGAGCTGAGGCAGGTGAGGAGATCCTGGAGCTATTCCCTTTGCCCTGGAGCAGAGTGGATGGAGGAGCTTTGTGTGCATCCCATGCTGCAAACCCATGTGTCTGGGCTTTTGCAAGCAAAACCCTTCACCCAACATGGTTTGATCAGTTCTTAGATGTGAACGAGCTGCATGGTTCTTAAATTTGAATGAGCTGTGTGGTGGTCAGCAGAGATAAGAGGCAGGGGAAGAGCAGAGACTAGGAAGCAAGTCAGAATAAGCCTGGACTACACAATATAAACTTGTCCTTGAGCTTTATTCCAGCATGCAATTACACCTCTTCCTTATTGCAGCCTTATTCTAATGTGCAACCCTGTGGCTTAGAAATGCATGAGCACTTTAAGTGGCATACCCAGGGGGATTATCTGTTATGATCAATGATCATTATAATTGCTGCTCCTTCAGGGGGGACTGTGGGTGCTGCAAGAGCTGCTGTGCCTGTCAGTATCTCCCAGCACAAAGACCACTCTCAGATGCTTTTGAAAAGACTGTGTCTGGTTCCTTTTAATCCAAATTCGATTTCTGCTTAAGAAAGAAAAATCATGGGATGTGTTTTCAGAAGTCTGAAACTGGTGGATGCACAGCCTTCATTCAAATGTTCTTCTTTGATGCCAGCAGGAAGCAATGTTTCCAGGGGATCTCTTACAGACCAAGAACTGCTCCAAAGGCTTGGCAGGAATGGATGTCACTTTCAACTGGTGAGCAGCAATGCTCGAATGCCTCAGCTGCCGTTAGCTGTAGGAGAGAAGCACGTGGAGAGCCACAGAGCGTGCCAGAACAAATAGCACTTAGGAAAATCATTTTTCCTTTGTCCCTGCAACTTGGGAGCGGGTTTCCGAGAGCAAGCCCAGCGTTGTGGGGTGCCAGACCATCCGACGCTGGGAACCGAATCCATCACGTTGCCAGCAGACAGGCATACTTACAGATTTGGGGGTGACAATAGTCTTCTCCCAGCTAGGGCTGCAGGGTCTCTGGGGGAACTCTGGTTCCCTTCTGGAATGTGTGCCTGGCTGCATCCCCATGCTCAGCAGTTCCCACTCTCCTCTCCATTTTTGAGCATCTGGCCTTGCTGCAAGGATTGTTTTGCTTCAAGAAACAAATAAGTGCTTTGTACCCTAATGGCCACTGGAAAGCAGCACGTGCCAGACCCAGGCCAGAGCACACTGAACCCCTTTTCCAGTTTCACACACGTGTGAGCCTACGTGTGCGAGCACTCGCAGTGTTCTGCAGACACGTCGGGAGGGTTATTTGCATATGGATTGTTGGGTTGTTTGTTTTTTTTCTTTCCTCCCCTTTGTTTATCCAAGGGAGGCCAGCAGGGATAAAATACTGAAGACACCAGGTTTGTTTCTGTGATAATTTTAAGTGCTTGGTGTAAAAGATTGTTTAATGCCTGAAGTGCCATTAGAAAGCCAGCTCTGGGGACAAGCAGGTGAGCTGCTGGAGCAGCCCCACTCGCCTGGGCTTGTCAGAGCTGGTCACCTTCCTCCCACTGCAGCCAAAGCTTATGGGGGCTCACACATGGCGAGCAGGGGGTCAGGGTCACAAGTGAGTGTCCACACACATGCCCCAACAACCGCTTCTCACATCACTGTGCTGGCAGCCCCCTATTGTACATCCCTGGGTGGCACGAGGTGGCCTGCTAAGGCAGTGGGACCACTGGCATGGTCCCTAGGAAAATGGGCACAGGGGGTGTTGGATAGTGTCAGCATACTTGGATTTTGAGCATGGCTCCCTGCGTGCAACAATTTATTGCTGTGCCTGAGCGACGGCTGACCCACCGAGGTCCCCTTTTTGGGGACATCCATGTTCAGGCACATTGCTTCCCATGGGCCAACGTGCAGGCCTCTTTGCAAAAGCCTTAGAGCTGCTTTTGTAGTTTATTTGCTTTCATGAAAGCCAGGTGGGATTGCCCAGCTGGATATGCTGGAGTTGTTATGGCTGAGCAAGTCGGCACCCATTAGCTGAGCCACGTCAGGACACCATGTGCTCCTTTGTAGTCCATCCCAGCTGTACAGTCATCCCAAACAGCCCGGTTTGGTGAGTACTTTCACTTAGGGGTGTTGTAGTAAGGATGACTACAACTAAATGTTACATCCCAACAGCAATTCGTGGCATAAAAAATGTGGTATTTCCTTCTCCACCTCCTTTAATTCATTGATCAAAGAGATCATCAATGTTTGCAAGCTTTTTCTTCCAGGAGAAGGTGTAAGACTGCAGCTTCTCCCAGCAGTCCCAGGGGTAGCCAAAGACAAATGTGCTTGTGTGGACTTTGTCTTTGGTCACCCCGGGACTGCTGGGAGAAGCTGCAGCCCTGCCTTTATTTGGTGGGGTTGGATAGGTTTGTAAACTGTCAAAGTTAAACTGGAAACACACCCCAAGCCTAGGAAGAGTACAGAACACAAAAGCATTTGTAAACTAATGTAATTACTTTCCTCAGTGCCTTTGAATAAAGTTGGCTTCACTTTAAAGGCTTTTTCCTACCCTTGTTTTACAATTACGTTCTTTCCTTTCTTCTGGTTTCTTTCTTTTTTTAATTTCTATCTTCCCCCTCCCTCTACCCTCCCCTTTTAGCTTCAAGAGGCTGTTAATTTCCAAAATATGTATCACTTTTTGTTAGCAAACCTTGGCATTAGGAAGGTGAGAAGAGCACCCTGGGAAGATGGCTATCTGCTGCACTGGTTTCTCGCAGCACAGAGCCTGTCCGAGCACTGAGGAGACCTCCCCAGGGCAGGACAGGGCTTGCCCAGCTGGCCAACATGCCACACCACCCAGCACTCACAGCCAGCCCGGCTTCCAGCATGCTGGCCAGTCCCATACCCATGGCATGGGGGCCTCATGATGTTGTCTGAAGCCTGACTTTTATTCAGCCTGATGTCTTCCAGATTCCTCTGGGGTTTCTCCTGTCCAGATGCAAGCAGATGTCACAGTGAAGAGAGGAAAGTGGGAAAACCAAGGATGAAACCTATTCCAGCTCCATGTGTCTCCTGTGTGCTAATGATCCTTGTTAGAATAGTCACAGCCCGATCAGATCTGTTGCAAGGGGCAGAGCAGTAGCTGCTCTGTTGTTCTGCGGTAGAAGTATTTAATAATAAAACAGCTAAAGATACGACACAGTTTAAAAGGGAAATGTTATCTGTCCTGGGTCATTGCCCCATGCTGTTTTCCTTATCTGGATGCAGCTCATGTTGCAGAGACTGTAAGGTCAGCAAGGAGCCATCCACCAGTGCTTTGTGGGGTCTGAATCAGGCCTTTTGGCCACAGTGGCCCTGTCAGGCCTGGTGCATGCTCTGAACTGGAGCTGGACAGAGGAGGAGTTACTTTAACAGAAGACAGTGACCTTTTGTACAAAAGCAAAGTGCAGACTGAGCAGTTTTAGTTCTCCAGCAAGTTAACATTTTCTAGAAGCCTTTTCCCTGAAAAGCCAGACTGAGCTGAGAATCTTCCCTTCCCTTCTTTATTTTCCCTTATTCTTGAGCGTCACAACCAGGCTATACCAGCTTAGCTGCCTTCACCCACCCACAGGGTCAGAAACGGTGCCAGCTGAGCACAGAGGCAGGGTTTGCTGGCAGCCTGTGACTCTGTCCCTCCCTGGCTTGGCCATCCCATCCAGGGAGCTGGGTGCATCCCATGGGTCATTCCTGATGGACAAGAGTGTGTATTTGGTTAATGTCAGCCTGGGCAAGGTGTATCCTGCACTTTATCTGTGCTCCTCTGAACCTCTTGAGATAGGAGTGATGCCCCAGAGAAAAGGATCTGCACATCCCCCTTGTTCAGATTTGTCACCAGGAAGGTTGGCATATGTAAAGGCAGGGCTGGAGGAAGCTATCAGCAGGCATAAGAAAAGGATTTTCTCCCCATGAGATGTCCTGTTGGGCAAGGACTGACAGCTGCCTCTGCTCCATCCACTCCATGAGCACTGCTGCAGAAGGTCCCTTGGCTGATATGGATCCAAAGCAAACCCTTTTGAGTTATTTCAGGCAACAGAACACAGGTTGGAGCCTGTTATATTTATTTGGTTTTGCTTTTCAAACTAAATTGCCCATCCCTGCCGAGCTATGTTGCTGGTGTGATGGGAACCAGTTCCTGCAGACCTCCTGAGCCTAAATGGAAAACTTCCTAGTGGAAGCTGGAGTGGAGTTGGGCACATACATCCCACTGCATCAGGCTCTGGGAAGACAGTGCCCAGGCTGGTAATGGAAGAACTCCCATCCCAGCTTTTCACCCAAGGTGAGCATCTCACAGCTCATTCCATTAAGGACTGGAGCAGCCTGATGGAATTTGGCAAACAACTCTAGAGAAAAAAAAAAGGCGGGGGGGAGGGCATTTCTGATTTCAGCCAGCTTCAAGGACTCAGTGGGCAAGAAAACCATCATCACAAGAAATAAAAACACAAACTAATGAACCGGAGCGCAGGGGAAAGCCAGCAGCCTGTGTGCACGTGGGGAATTTGGCAAGAGAAGTCAGCAGGCATCTGTAGCCTGCCAGCCTGGTGAAAGGTGTGGAAGCCAGGGCATCACTGAGAGATTTCCAGCTGCAGGCTCTGCTGAGGACTAGTTGCATGAACTCAGGGAGCTTATTTAACATCATTATGCTGCAAACAATCCTAGCCAGTGCGTGTATTTCCTACCTTGTGTAGCATGTTGTAAGAATTTAAGTGTCTTTAATGTGCTTTGATGTCCCTGGATGAAGGATGCTCTCTAAATGCAAAGGAAGTATCCTAATGTATGTAGTTTGTTTTCTTTTTAACATAACAAAATGCTTAGCAGCCTCTCTTTTTTTGACAGTTTCCATAGCTGGTGGGTCTGTTTCTGCTGTGTCTTAGCAAAACAAATTCAGGGTTTTGCAGCGACATATGCTCAGCATGTTCCTCAGCTTCATGACCTGAGCACTTCCTTTGTCATCAGCACTGCAGAGTTCCAGGCAGAAATCTGTTTAAAAAATCTCCCTTTCCACAAAACCTGATGATGGGGAAGGGTGGATATTAGGATTGGTTTGGAGGGGGGCCATAAAATTAGAGGAAAAGTGATTGCAGCTCTGCTCTTCAGGTATCTCTGAATGTGATCAGAGAGTGAGCTGAATGCAGAGTAATTTTTCCTGAATAACGCCAGATTTGGAAATTTATTCTGGCACAAAAAGTGATTTCTTCCTGTTGAAGGTAGCTCCCTGTATGAGCAAGCCCAGCTCCCCCGCCAGCCAGCTGTGGGTGACCTGCCTCTGTGTTCCCGTCTCTCCCAGTGACCCACAGTAGCTTGTGATCCTGCAGATGCTGTGGGCTTTTGTGGGCAGAGTGGGCTTCTCTGGGGAAAGACAGCCCAGATGGTGCTTTCTAGGCCAAAGCCCAAAATGTAGAAAGGAAAAAAAATCATCAGAAGCCACTGTAGAGCAAGTGTTATTCAGGGTAAGACCTGTGAAAGCTACAGGCAGCGTGGCACGCACTGAGTGAACAGTTTGCACCTCTCTAGCCAAACACAGAGTTAAGGAGCCTTCCGGCCCTTTGCACCCACCTGAACATCCAGAGGCATCTAGGGCTGCACAGACTCCTGATCCCAGCTGAGCTTTCTCATACCTTTACCTTTTCCTGGTTCTTCCCAAACTGTTTAACCTCACCATTGTTGTTTCAGAGCTGATCCATGGCCAGTGAGCCCCATCCTGATGCCTGGCCCAGCCCTTTAGTTCAGATCCCAGGTGTGGCAGTCAGAGGAGAGATGCTGGGGTTCAGGGTGTGCTTCCTCTGCGGGCTGCCACCGGGCTCCTGCCTCTTTAATAGCTGATTTTTAATTATACGCTCCGAGACAAAAGAGAAAAACTGAGCCTTCCAACAGATTTTATCTGCTGTTTATTTCCACAAATTCCTGCAGAAAAAAGCCCAGAGGGTTTTGATGGAGGTGGAGGCTGAGATAGCCAGCAACACAGAGGCTGCCGGGGCGCAGCCTTTTTAACCTTCCCTGCCAAGGCAGGTGCTGACACATCCCCGCAGCCGGCGAAGCATGCTAACGCTATGGAGGCTGACCGAGCAAACGGTAACGAGCCCGCCGCCTCCCGGGGCTGCCAGCCTTCTTTCTCCATGGCAAAAGGGCACCGAACCCGAAGCAGCACCTGGCTGCGCTTCCTGCCTCAAAATCCTCGTTGGGAAGACCCCGCTGGCTGGGGGGTGGCCGCTGGACGGGCACGGTGGCACGTGCTCGGCCAGAGAGCCCGACTGCAGCCCCCTCTCTCGCTCCATAGGTGCACCAGTACTACAGCTGCCTGCCCGAGGACAAGGTCCCCTACGTCAACAGCCCGGGAGAAAAATCTCGCATAAAGCAGCTTCTGCACCAGCTGCCACCACACGACAATGAGGTCAGTAACCAAAAAGTGTCTTTGGACATCTAGCAGGGGCTGCAGGTGGGGAGGGGATCCCTCCTGGGGCTGGGCTTGTAGGAAATGTGGTTGATCCTTCCCCAGCCCTTTCTGCAGTTCACACCAATTTAGTTGGAGTTTGGCTTTGTTGCTATTTGAGTGCCATATTTGCTCCCTGCTTGGATTGTGTGGGAGGTGGGGAGGGAGTTGTTTGTTTCTGAAGTTAATTTTTTTAAAACTATCTTTCTTTGTTTCTCTTGAAATAAAATTACTTTCTCGGCCCTCAGAGGCCAAAGCTGCATTAAAATCTGCATGGAAAAAATGCTGTTGAGATCAGCCAGAGCCAGATCCGAAGCTGCAAAAGCTTTTTCCCGAGTGCTGCTTCCAACTCACTTTGGGAGTGGGAGTGCGTGCCAAGGAGGGGTTTCACCCAGGCTGAGCCTCATGAGTTGGGAGAGCCTGGAAAGCTGGTGGCTGAGTCAAGACCAGTCAGAGCAAATAAACCTTCTTCTTACATCTCAAGAAAGATGTGAGGCAGCAAAATGGGTCCGGTCTTTGACATCCTGTTCTCACCGGTGAGAACATTGGCTTCCGGTAGCCCGCAAAATTTCCCTTTGTAAACAAAACAAAAAAGAAAGAGTGATTTTCCTTCTGCTTTCTGAAGAAGCCGCCCTGGGAAATACGTACAGGTAACTGGTTTGATCTAGGTCAGATTTTAACGAGTTTGCCTTCGTGTGGCTGGGTGCCATGGGCACAGTGTGATGCTGCCAGCGCTGGGGGAGCTCCAGGCACTCGTCAGGGGCTTCTTCCCGTACACCCTTGGGCTCAGACCTGCCTGCCTCTCTTCCCTGGCAGCTGCTGAAAACCCACAGCCTCTGACAGTTGTAGAACACAGGAATAGGTACACGTGAATGCCTCTACTGCAGGCTGGAGGCACGAGCCCGTGTGTATTTTCTGCAAATTGGCAGATTTTGCATCTGCTTTCCCCTTGTGCTCGCTTTTGCTCCTTTGAAAATCCAAGGTGTGTTGGTTGCTCGTGTGAGTAATCCTACTCAGCAATGTGAGCCTGCTCTCCAAAGAACAGGAGGCAAGCTTGGGCGCCGGTGCTACACGTAACCACCTTGGCTCTTCAGTCATATTCTGCGGGGATATGCAGTCATCCAAGAGTTAAGCCTGTAGAGTGAAAATAGCCAGGGGAGCCTCAGAGTTTTATAAGCTTCAGGGAAACTTCATCATTACTGTTTGTATCCTTTTGTTTCACTTAGCACCTACCAATGTGGAGGTTTTGCGTATGTGCAAACTTGACTCTACACCAAAACAATAGTTGGAGTTCCTAAATAGCTGGAAATTCATCATTTACACAGTGAAAATAGGCTGCACTCATGAAATAAATGCCAATTAAACATTTTGGAGCTGCTGTAAGATCTCTGCCATAATGAGAAGACAGGAAAACCATCATTCTGATTGCTGGCTCTGGCTGGTACCAAGAGGACCCAACTTTTAAGACTTTCCTAGAAACTTAGCACTCAAAGAACAACCTTCCTCCTCCCCTTTCTTCCTAGCTCTACCTTTTGAGATTTTGGATGAAGCCCAGATAGCTGGTGTCACTGGCCACCCTACGCCCAGGATGGAGTTTGTTTGTGTAACCCCTGTGCAGGGGTGTGCAGAGCCTGTGGGGCTGCAGCTCACTGGCCAGGGAGTCAGGGCCACCTCTAACACTGAACATCACGTTGTGTGTTTTAGGTCCGCTATTGCAACTCGTTGGATGAGGAGGAGAAGAGGGAGCTCAAACTCTTCAGCAACCAAAGGAAGAGGGAAAACTTAGGGAGAGGCAATGTCCGGCCATTCCCGGTAACCATGACAGGAGCCATCTGTGAGCAGGTGGGTAGCAGCTGATGACCTGGCATAAGCAGGGTGGATTTTTAACCAATGAAGTGAAACTCACAGGAGCAGCGCCAATCCTGTACCCTCTGTGAGCTACAAGCTCTGGGGTCTGTCAGGGCATGAGCTGGCAGCACCCCACAGTATTTGATGTGGAGCAGTCATGCTGGCTCTGGGCCTCATTCAGAAGGGAATCTGTTGATATTCCCCATAGAATGGGGATGAAAAGAGATTAAGAGAGACCAGAAAGGAAGCATGAATTAGCATATTCTTCTGCTGTGGCTGTGGAAGCAGCTGGTTGGTGATGGGCAGCAGCTGGCTCCCCAGCCCCCATTAAACGCTGGCTTTTCCGACAGTGCGGCGGCCAGATCAATGGAGGGGACATGGCTGTCTTCGCCTCACGAGCAGGGCACGGCGTCTGCTGGCACCCTCCCTGCTTCATCTGCAGTGTCTGCAACGAGCTGCTGGTTGACCTGATCTACTTCTACCAAGATGGAAAGATCTACTGTGGCAGGCACCACGCCGAGTGCCTCAAGCCCCGCTGCGCAGCATGTGACGAGGTGAGAGCCAGCTCAGCCCTGCTCTGCCCACTTGAAAAATATATCCTGTCATGGATGCTACCCATGGGAATGGCATGAGAGGATTCCTCTTGCCAGTTGGAGGGTATTGCCCTTCCATCTGCCCTGACATCAGTGAGTGTGTTAGCATGAGAAGCCTCTGCACATGAAGTACAGTGGTTTGGCTTTTCCAGGGGTTCATGCAAGCTTTTCCTGGGGTTTCAGGTGAGCATCTTGGAGATTCTTAGTCACAATCTGCTTAGGGCTGTTCTAAGAGAGGTCCTCATTTCTGTGCTGGGAGCCATGGGGGAGGCTTTCTGTGAGGGTTTCCAGTAAGATCACACCTTTATGCTGTGTGATTTTTAGCCTAGCTCTGTGTGATGGTTCTCCCTTCAGCTCTGTTCTCCCCAGAAGCCATCTCTGGCAGCATGAGTGCTGTGTTTCCTACAAGAAGATAGTGCCTGAGTACATACCAAGCTGAAACAGGCTTTAAGAGAGGCGATTAATGGACTGGAGGAAGCTGAAGAAATGGAATACAAAACAAATATAGAAAACCATACAGAGTCACCTCTGAGAGTTTTTCAAGTGTCAATCTCAGTTTAAAAGGCTGCTGAAGGAAATTGTTCTGGCTTTTAAAGTTTTGAAAGCCATAGCATGGAAAACCATATATGTACTACAAAATACTATGTCCCATCTCTGCAAGCGTGTAATAGTAAACCTCCAAGGCTATATGCTCTTCAAATATAAATAACATTGACATATGTATTCAATTAAATTTGTAATATCACCAGTATAAAAACAACTCCTAACTGTTCCACTGCCCCTATTGCCTTGTGGCTTAGGCTGGGTAGTTTTTTTATCCTTGCAAGTGAGCCTTTCATTCAGCTCTTTCTTTAACACACGCTTCTTCCCCTGAAACATCCAATGCTAATTGTGAGAAAGAGGTAAGAGAAGCTGCAAGGGAAAAGCTTTTGATACGACCCATGCCAGGGTGGAGACCCAGGCTGCTGTTTGCTACTGCAGCTTGGCTTTGGGAGTCAAGATGTGGTGGGGATGAGAAGTAGAGACAGCAAGAAAGCTAGATCTGCTAGAACCATTTCAGATGGCTGTTTCACCAGCCCACTATTACTAGTGCTCTGTGCCTCTGTTTCCCTGCTGGTGTAGTAACTGCGGTGTTCTTTATAAGCAAAGGGGTTGGAGTAGAGGCGATGGTGAGGAGCTAGGTAGCTCCATCTTTTCTCCCCTCTAGAAAGCTGCCATTTCTCCTTGTGTTTTCACTCATCCTTGTACTCAGGTCCCTGATTCAGAGACGGATAAATGTGTTTGAGTAAGCAGCTGCTCTGTTCTTCCGAAGTCCACCAGATCGATAGGTTGTATATAAGTGTGTTTATTACCCTGATCGACCCCTCAGGCTGATGGATGGGCTCATGAACATGTTACTGTGAGCTCTGCCTTAACACTTTGTAGCCTGTGCCAACCTTGGTCCTGAGCTGTTTGTGTTTTAAAGGATTTCCTTAAGAAGTGATGGGTGCCCGTGCCACACCAAACCACAGGAGTTTTCCATGCAGGATGAAGGGATTAGCTGTAAAATTTGAAAGTTGTGTGAGCAAAATTTGAATGTTGTGTGGCCAGGTCCTCTCCTTGACCAACTCTGCTCCATGCTTGTGTTTTCCTCCCCTAGATCATTTTTGCTGATGAATGCACCGAGGCCGAAGGACGACACTGGCACATGAAGCACTTCTGCTGCTTTGAGTGCGAGACAGTGCTGGGGGGTCAGAGGTACATCATGAAGGATGGCAGGCCCTACTGCTGCAGCTGCTTCGAGTCTCTCTACGCTGAATACTGTGACACCTGTGCCCAGCACATAGGTATGTGCCATTGTCCCTTTTACCTGGGGCAAGCACTGTGTGGGAGGGCAGCAGGGCAAACCCGTGCTTGCAAGGTTTTTTCTGGCAACAAGAGTGTTTGGCAATGACTCAGGGCTACAAGCAGGACTGGCTGTGGCTGGGGTCTGCTGCAGCCCTGCGGCATCCAAAGAGGCTCATGCCCCTCACATCTTGCAAAGGAGCCAGCATGGTAATTTGTTTGGTTAAACCACTGCATATCCCTTTTTGTGGCCAGAGAGTGGAGGGCTACCAGAGAGCAACCTCAGGAGCTGTTGCAGCTAATGAAAGCTTTTGCTGGTCTCTGTAATACATGCATTTTTCCCTTAAATCTCTTTTTCCCGTAAACAGTGTCACAGATTCTTCCTAACCACGCTTGTCAAAGAATCCTTATGAGTTAATGAGCTACTGACAGGAAAAATGCCTGTTCATTACCCATCATTATTGGTTTTGCTTGCCTTTTTTAATTGACCTACAGATAGATGTTCTCAGACAGAAAGATATAATGCCTCAGAGTCAATCTCCATTTCTAGAACAGTGATTTAAAATGTGTTTTATTCTAGGGGGCTAGCTGTTCCCCCGGCACTCAAGGGTGCTAAGCCAGGCAAGGCTGGGAAGCTGCCTTGCTGCTCTCCCATTCCCATTTGCCACTTGGCTGAGCATTTCCATGTGCTCACTGGTGGGCAGGGAGCCTTTCTTTGTCCGTGGAGGTGAGCTCACATGTTCAAATATTTCATAGGCTGCAGGGAAAGAGAGAAAACGAACCATTTTGCTCTTGTGCAGCATCCAGATGGCAGGAGGGGGGAGGAAACTCAGGGTTTCTGCAAAGCACTTGGAGAATGTGTTTGCTGTGACCTGCAGCACATCCTTCCCGAAAGCTCAGCTGTGGAACAGCGTAGAAGCAGCTGTTAAGGCTTCTTGTATGCTCCTTTTTCTCCTGCTTCCCCCATCTGCTGTCCTCCCCTCTTTCCATCCATCCTGGTCAGGTTTTTGTGGCAAAATGCCTGTTCTGGTGCATAGCTGCACATTTCTTGGAAAAGAGAGGCTGCAGCCATTTTGCTGAAAGTTGCTTGTGTAGTCACTGAGCACCACGTGTGAGTGCCACATAAATCAGACGTAAACATATGCTTAAGAATTGTAAGGCTTGCGTTGGGCAGCTGAGGCTCAGGATAAGGAATCTCTGCTATTCTTCTGCAAGATGGTTTGGAAAAGGAGCTGATAAAACCCAGCTACCATCTTGTCTCTCTCTTATCCACAAACATAGCACTGCAGTCTATCATACATTATAAGGGGGAAAAAAACAACAATTAGACTCAGGCAAATTTAGCTTTGGAATAAAACAGGCCATTAACATACCATTCACTCGTAAATTATCCAACAGCAGTCAGCCCCCCCAGCAACACGGCTGTGGCAGTGTGCAAGCACATGTAGTGCACATGTGGTGCAGCACCCTGCCATGCCAGCCAGCCCACCAGTTTCTCAGGTAACAGGGCCTTTTGCCATCAACAGGTGAAAGGAGGTTACCATTGAAATCTCAGGAGCTTTGCTTACAGCTTGGACCAAGAGTGATGTACCGCAGCAGGCACGTGCTCCCTAGGGTTTGGCTGGTGGGGCAGAATCTCTGCCTCAGTTTGTTAATCTGAAAGAGGCTGGTGGGGCCAGCCCAGGAAATCACAGAATCGTATAATTGTTTTGGTTGGAAGAGACCTTGGAAGTCCAACCAATAGGCTAGTACTACCAGGTCACCACTAAACCCTCTCCCTCAGCACCACATCTGTGTGTCTTTTAAATTCCTCCAGCAATGATGATCCCACCACTTCCCTGGACAGCCTGTTCCACAGCTTTAAAATCCTTTCTGTGAAGAATTTTTTCTTAATGTCCAACTTAAACCCCCTGGCACAACTTGAGGTCATTTCCTCTTGTTCTCTCACTTGTTACTTGGGAGAACAGACTGACACCTACCTTGCTGACACCTTCTTTCAGGTAGTTGTAGACAGCAAGAGGGTCTCCTTTCAGCCTCCTTTTCTCCAGGCTAAGCAACCCCAGTTTCCTCAGCTGCTCCTCATAAGACTTGTGCTCTAGATTCTTCACCAGCTTTGTTGACCTTCTTTGGACAATCTCCAGCACCTCAATGTCCTTCTTGCAGTAAGGGGCCCAAAATTCAACCCAGTATTCAGTGTACAACCTCACCAGTGCTGGGTACAGGGAGACAGTCACTTCCCTACTTCTGCTGAAACAAGCCAGGATGCTGTTGGCCTTCTTGGCCATCTGGGCACATGCTTGGCTCATGTTCATTGGCTGTTGGCCAGTGCCCCCAGGTCCTTTTCTGCTAGGCAGATGTGGCAGGGTGGAAAGCAAGAGTGTGCACTCAGATCCCTGGGGCTTGCTCTTTCTACTCTGTTTTGGAGAAGGGGCCCCAGTAGCCAAAGTAAAGTTAGGATGAGGCCATGGTAGCAGCGAAGGATAGGGATGTCATCTGTTGTTACATACTTAACCAAGGCAGCAGAAATTCCTCATTATGGTTCAGTTGGAGGTTTTTTTGTTGTTTGGTTTTGTTTGTTTTTTTGTTTTTTTAAATAGGCAGCATATTATTGCTTTGACTTCAAGGACTTTATGGTGAGCTTCTTGCATTCCTTTACTTTATGATCGGAAATATCCCCATTTAATTTGAAATAGCTGGAGGCTTGGTTCTGCTGCCTTTCCCAACATTGAGTAACTCCAGAGCGAAGGCCTGCAGCCTGCAAGCAATTAGAAATGGGCTTAACTTCATGCATTAGAGAAACCCTGCTGAAGGGTTTCTGAGAGTGAGCCTGGGTGCATGTCACTCACGGGGGCTGTGTGTGATGTACGTGGCAGCTGACACTGTGTCTTCCCCCTCAAGGCATTGACCAGGGCCAGATGACATATGATGGCCAGCATTGGCACGCCACCGAGACCTGCTTCTGCTGTGCGCAGTGTAAGAAGTCCCTGCTGGGACGACCCTTCCTGCCCAAGCAGGGGCAGATCTTCTGCTCCAGGGCCTGCAGCGTTGGCGATGACCCCAATGGCTCCGACTCCTCCGACTCAGCTTTCCAGAGCGCGCGAGCCAAGGAGTCCCGCCGCAGCGCCAAGATCGGCAAGAACAAGGGGAAAGGCGAGGAGGGAGCACGCAGCCCATGCAACCAGCTGCAGGTCACTTCCAACCGCCTCTCCACCGACGTGGACCCACTGTCCCTGCAGATGGATTTGCTGAGCCTGGCCAGCCAGACACCAAGCCTCAACAGGGAGCACTTGTGGAGGAGCCGGGATGAGCTCTATCATTATGGGAACAAAATGGAGCAAAGTCAATCCCAGAGCCCTTTGCAGCTTCTCAGTCAGTGCAACATAAGGACCTCCTATAACCCCAGCCAGGTCCCGGGCTCGCAGTCGGATTTATGGGCAAAACATTTCAGCAACCAAAAGAGGAGCTCCTCACTGGCGATGAAGAGCCACAGCGGCAGCTTCATCCAGGACTGCAGAGAGGATTACTACTCAGGGAGGCTTCGCTCACAGGAGAGCTACAGCGACATGTCCAACCAGAGCTTCCCAGAGACCAGAGGAAATCTCAAAGTCCCCAAGTATGAAGAGGAAGAGGAAGGTGAGATGCCAACACCACAATGCCGCACCCGTCACCCCATCAACGCCCTGAAGTTTTCAGAGGACCTGACACCCACCGAGCAGACTCCCCGCGGCTCCATGGAGTCCCTTGCACTCTCCAATGCGACAGGTATGTCACTCCAGCTCCTCTGTGCAATGAGGTCTCTTGTGCTCCAGGTCAGTGCCACATCTGGTGTCTTCCTGTTGCAGGGCTGACTGACATCTTGGGGACCACTGCTTGGGCTATGGGCTTGCCTGCCTAGCCCCAGTGTGCCTGGTAGCCCCTCTCACTGCTCACGTGTTTACCAAGTGCAGGGCTGTATAATGGCTGGCCTCTCTGTGCAGCTCAAAACAAGCATTTTCAAGCTCTTCAATTCTGTTTTGTGAAGCAGGAGGAAAAAAAATCAAGGCCAGCTGCTAGTGCAGAGGGAGATTCCAGCCTTCAGCACTTGAAGGGCTGCTGTAAGCCACCCTTGCAGGCTGAAAATATTTTTAAATGCTTTGAAATAGGCCCTGTTAAGCCCTTTCATATGTTACATAGGACTCAAGCATATGACTGGCTCAAATCAGTTACCCCCACCCTTCCTCCATGCACAGCTCTTTTTTTTTTTTTCACTTCCCCAGACCTCTGGTAGAAACTGCAGGGAAAAGCCAGGCAAGGTGCTTGTCCCGTCAGGCTGAGCCCTTTTCTCATGAGCTCATCCCCAGGTAGTGTTTCTCAGTCCTCTCACCCCAAACATGTTTGGGTTACGTTGTGTGGCTGTGAGGATGGATGTGCGTGTTTGGACATGTCTGTGACAGGGCTGTGGTCCACAGTTTGGCCCTGGGGTGACTGGTGTACACCATCCTTCTATAGCCTGCTGTAGTTTGCATTACTGGGTGCTTGTGTTCATCTGGCATAGCTATAGCTTGCTTCCAAGTCCCTCAGCAGAAAACTCAGAAAAGAGAGAGCTGAGCCTGGTTTGCTCACCAGAGATAGTCTTGTGTTTTCCTTGCTGCTCCCCTGGCTTTTCTCTCTTCCAACCAGGCACTGCTTGGATTTGGGCAGGTATTGCACCTGTCCCCTGCAAAATGGAGCCCATTGGTCTTGCTGTCACTGCAAGCAGTTTGGTAACCAGTCCCAAAGGCCTCCCATGAGATATTGGCACTGGGTGAGGGGGATGCATCAGTGAGGATCTCCAGGCCCCTAGAGAGCTGACTACCACTGAGCCTGAGCTCTGGGTTCTGCCCCACCTGGATAGGCAAGTTTGCTCTGCTGCAAGCCGCTCCTGGGTTTCAGT